>NW_009652966.1:1403186-1407540 GCF_000708025.1 Charadrius vociferus
AAGAATGTCTTTATCCTAATCTATTCTTTTTGATGCTGAAGATCAGTGTGGTTTGTCTTTGCCCATCAGTGCCCTTGGACACATATGAGATGCTCACAAAGTGGCACTTACTTGGTCCTTAAGACATATTTGTCTTACTGCTCATCAACACTCCTTTGGGGAAAAACTTCTCCCATTGCTGAAAAGCTCTGCAATCAAATATATGTACTTTATCACAGCAATGGCAGAGAAAATGCACTACCTGCCTCTATTCTCCCTCAGGATGCTGATTGTTGGCTGCCCCCCTTACCACCAATTTGGGGTCCTAATTTTATAAGGTTCTTTCAGCTCTTTGTTCTACTATGAAGTACTGAGAATTTCCTTTCTGTTGTTCTACTGCCACATCCAATTGCTCATAAATTACTTAAAAAAGCTAAGACAAGGCAAATAATTATGCGTATCTGGATGAAAGTGTAACAATATATTACAAAAATAATAGTTTGATTCTGCGTCTTTATATTTCTCCTCTATATGGACTGCCAGAAAATTATTTGCTACTTTGGAAGTGAGATAAAATCAAACTTGTTATCTTCAGATTTAATGAAAGCCTCCCTCTTTCCTCTTTTATTGCTTCTCTACTGATAAGAGTCTTTGTCTAAGCTTTCCTTTTAGCAGCACAGATGTAAAGCTTCTGGCACACCTGATATTCTTCTTAATGTAGAAATTTGTCCATCTGAATAGGCATGAAAATTACAATTCAGTTTTGTTATCCTAATTTATTTCATTGTACTCACTGTATTCCTTTCTTTTTACAGTTGCTGCCAGGGTCCAAACCTCATTATTAATTTATTTAACAGTGACATAGGTGTTCCTTCTCTTACATTAATAAGCCACCTTTTCTGAAACGGGTAGTTTACTACTGGCAATAGGTGAAAAGTCAACAGCGTTATAGTGGAAAAGGCCAAGATGCACCTAAGGTAAACTGTATAATATGCTGATTTAGCTGAGAAACAGGATTTAATTTCACTATAAAACCTGTACATGCCTTTGGAAGCCAGACAACTTTGACTGATTTTTCTTAGCTGGTTGGGTATCCAAACTTGTGAGAAATCTGATGTACGGTCCTAGGGCACTGAAAATTGTTGATTTATTTTTCTAATATAAACTTTTCTTGTTAGCTTGAACTCAGCTGAATATAATTTGCCCCCCAGGAAAGGTCTTTGACTGTATTTCCCATCTGCAGTGATCACGATGTCTGCTAGACTTCCCTACAAAGGAGTACAACATATGTTAGCCTATCCTATATATCCTATGCGATGGAGCTTAGAGTTTGTCCTGCGAGACAGCCTGCAGGATCTCCTGCTGTTCAGCTTCTGAGCCAGGGCTGACATCAGGATTCCCGTCTACAGGCTTGGCCCATCAATATGGGGTAGAAGGGCTGCGCCACCTTCTGAAGAGCAGTATGCTTCCTTCAGGGGGAAGCCACAGATGGCATCAGTTCCTCTGGACCACATGCCATGGGGGCAATGATCACAACAGGCATCGTGTTCAATGAAGCTGAGAGGATCCAGTTATTCCTGCAGTGAGGCAGGTGAAAATGAAAGTCATCATAAAACTGGAAGAAAGATAAACATCTGCCATGCTCTTTACAAGAAGAGCGCACTGATAGAAGCAAAGGGGCATGTTCCTTGAGAAGAAAAAAATCTGAGCAGTACAATGTCTGGAAGGGGACTGAAGCACAGAGTAATTGAAAGTCCCTGGTAAACAGAGGCGTTCACAGATGGTTTTTATTCTGAGGAACTGTGAAAATCTCTTGATGCATCTAAATGGATAGGTGGTCCATTTGCAAATACTTTTCTACCGCTGAAGATGCTTTTTGTGGCAAATATCATGTATTAAACTAAAAGGTTAAACCAAAAATTGGAATAGCGAAGTTGGGAGGAAAATGTACTTAGGCTCCTAGGGATTTAAAGGGTTTGTTGTTGGTGCAGAGATCCAGCATTTGGCTTAGAGGAACAGTGCGGAGGGGGCACTCCTGAAGAGCCTCTGCTAAGAAAGTGTGCACAGAGCAGCAGACCTCCAGCTGTGATAGCTGAGGGGTCACAGCATGTACTTCTGTTTGATTTATTAAATTTAAGGACTGTCAGGCAAATATTGTTGCCAAGCAATAGCCCAGAATGTGAGGAAGAGGTGATGCACGCTCATGCCAGATGTATGGCAGCTTTTAAGGAAGTAGATCTAATGCTCAACCCATTCTGTATTGCTTTTGGTGTTTCTAACAAAAAGGCATTGCAGTAGATATGTGGTTTTGTTTTTAGACTCTGTTCCACACAAGAGACTCCAGTAGAAGAGACTAGGATGAATCTCCACAACAGCAGTTGAGAATTAATCCTAACCTCTAAACTTCAATCTGTTAATTTTCTGTAGGTTTGAGACAGGGAATTGTCTAATACCATGTCCAGTGTATGCTGCAGTACTTGCTGCAAACTGGTATTGCTGGATGACTAAAATATGACTGTCAAATCCAAAATTGTTACTACTTGGATTCTTCAAGGAATTCTTAAGTCAAAGCAGACTCCAGGTTTCTTTTAAATACAGTAAAATAGCCATGAGTTTTGTCACTCCTATACTTAACGTGTGAATTTCTTTGAAAAAAGCATTGACAAACCTGCCTGCCTCAAAAAAGGGATTCACAGGAAAGGGATTTTTATTTTTAGCTTTCAGGGAATACAAGGAGCTGGCAACCAAAATAGCAGCAGATGGGAATCCCGTTGTCCCTGCTCAGGAAGAACTTTCAAAGGCCTTGGGCCATCTTTCCATCTCAGCAAATCCTAACTTGAGCTTTCGGTCACATTTTGGAATATGTGATCACCTTCAAATAGTTTGATAAAAAAACAAGCAAACTGGGGAGAAAATGTGTGGTGAATTAAGGCTATTTTCCCATCTACTAGCAACTGTTTCTTCAGGATGAGTAAAAGGACTTCCAAATAGAAAATGAGCTGGAACAATGTTTCAAGGATTTTGCCTGTATCTTTCTACAGCTGGGCAGCAGATGTGCTGGATGCAGGATGCTCTGGGCAGCCTGTGAAGACTGGGCAGATATCACATTTTAACAGCCAGTTACTGCTGCATCCCTCCCGGTGAAAACTGTAAAGCTCTCCTCTTCACCTTTCAATGCAGTGAAAACAATGACAGCAATACCGATGAGGACTCAGAATAAATGGCTTTGGTCTGCAACCAAGCCCTTCTGACAGTTAACAGACCAGGCTGTCAGTAGCTTCACCTGCCTTGCTCCCAAACCCTGCTGCGCTGGGAGGGATCTGCCTTTCCTCAACCGAGTACCTGCTGGTGTTAGCCACTGAGCAGTTCAGTTCTCTGCATCCTTGTGTTCCTGCTTGCAGCATTTCAGTGCCTAGTCTGTCCTTCCCATAAAGCCTTTGGGAATCCTGTGAAAACTACACAATGGTAGGTTTTACCACAAGGGCCCGTGCTGCCTACAAATGTTCCACAATCCCTAAATTCCCACCTCCCCTCAATTTGTTCAGGTTCCTTGAATACCACCTTGATGAAGGGAGGCCACCATATGTATTTTAGCTGTTTTGTGTCTTTCCTTCTGTATCCACTAATTGCTGGCATTCCTTTGCATTTTCTCCCATGCTGCCTCCTCAGCTGTCATTTCTGAGGACTATCCACTGTGGGCCTGAGATCTTTTTCATGAGTGGCAATAGCTCATCATTGCATAAGTCGTTAGGGCTGTCCTCTCCCTCCCTGAACATTACTTTGTGTTTATTGATACAGCGTGTCACCTGCTGTTTTGTCACTCAGTGCTGTAACCATCCCTCTGCTGCTTCTTGCAGCCAGCTTTCAGTCTGACTACCCAGAACAACTCGGTGGGTCACTAAACTCCATCATTTCATCACTCATTCGCTTTTCCTGGAAGCAGCCTGAAAAGGCTCAGGGTCCAGAAAGGATCCTTCCAGCAGGTGAACCATGTGGGAAAGTGGAGAATCCCTCGGTGTGTTCCTGCCCTCGATGTGCTCTCCTTCAGCCAGTGCAGAAGATGGTGCAGTTCTTCACCTCATTGCAGCCAAGATTAGCAAGAAGTCTTCGGTGACGGGCGCCATGGAAAGCCCTCTGAACGTCTGCTACATTGACCAAGCAACTCTCTGCCTCCACAGGGCTGCTCTGACGGGCTGGGGTGAAGGCAGACCTGGCACCGGGGAATCCAGCCCGCTCCTCGGCTGACGCCCCATCCCTCCTCGGCCGGCAGCCCGGGCTCCTGTGCGAGACCCGGCTCCAGCTGCCCCGACACCCTGGGCCTGCGAAGGAGGGGGCCGGGGACGAGAACTCGCTGGCCGCTGCAAGAGCCCCTCCA
>NW_009652966.1:1408139-1411249 GCF_000708025.1 Charadrius vociferus
GACCTGCGCCTGACAGGGAGGGGGCCGAGCTGCCTTTGCCTTCGGGGAGAGGAGAGAGGACAACACGAGCACCCTCTCACCACCCCCCGAAGCCCAGAGCTGCGGGTGGGGTGTGAGGGAACAGGGTGGTGGGCGAGGGGAAGGGGTGGTCGGCCGGCAGCGCCGGGGACTGCCGGTACCTGCCCGAACCGAGCACGGAACCAGCCCGCAGACCTGCCTCTGGTCTGGGGCTGCCCCGCGGTGAGGTCTGTTGGCGTGGAGATGTCCGTGGAGGTGTGGGATGCTCCACCTGCAGCCAAGTCTGGAAGTCCTGGGTGGGGGGGGTTGAAGCAGGTTGCCTTAAAGAGGCTGGGGCAGAGGCTTACCTTTGCAGGCACTGCTTGGTATGGGTGTTTTTAGATAGGCTACGGCCGCAGCAGGAGTTAGTACCAGTGATGACCGTGAACTTCTCCTAAATTAAGCATGGCTCCACTGCAGTGCTTTCTTCTGTCCCTGGAAGCACATTTCTTGGGAGAAAATCCACCTCAACCATCAATCATGGGTAAAAGTTGGTGTATCCATACCCAGTGTCAAGGGCGACATAAAAGCATCAGCCATGGGTAAATGTTGATACCCATACCCAGCATCAAAGGAGAAGTAAAAAAGAATTTGGTGAAGGCATCAAGTTTTATCTAAGGCTAGATATATCTGGGGCTTACCCTTACATTGTTCGTGTGCCCCACAAACTTCCACCGAGCCTCTAAAAAGTTTGCATGCCTAAGGAAGTTGTGCACAAACATGCCTATGAACATACAGTAGAAGCAAAGAACTAATACCGAGTAAATACATTTTTGCTTGTAGTCTGCCTGGAAAAGTTCCCAGAATATTTATTTACTGTATTTATTCATATTATGTATTTATTTATATTCTGTTACTTATTTACATTAATCTAAGGACATTTGTCCTGGAACTGCACCTTTCTGGAAGAGACTTCTGCATAATGCTTCAAGGACATGGAGGCATATTCTTCCCATATTTAGTTATGAACTTAAGTTGAAGTACTTGAATCATCCTGTGGAGTCAATGGTCCATCTATGAAGCTGAGTCCAAGTCTTTGCAGAAATACAGCTAAGAAGCCCCTCTGAGGTGGTGTCTTTACATTAAATGTTTGGAATGCTTATGAAATAAGTCAGACCTTACTGTTTTCTTCTCTCTCTCTGCAGGCCTTGACCTACCAGGGAGATTTCTCTTTGCAATCTTAACTCTGATGACGCTAATTGCCAACCTGGTGTTTATAGAGGAAGCAGTCTACATCTACAGGAAAATCCCTTCCTCCAAAAGATCAATCATAATTTGGGTTAATGCTGCAGCTCCGGTAGGTTATAATGGAAAAGAGATAAAATTGAACCTTGAAAATGGGGTTTCCCTGGAAATCCACATGAACCTTCTTTATCTTTGCCCTTCATACAACCTTCCTCCCTTTCTCTGTAGGTGATCGCTACTACTTCATGCATTGGCATGTGGATTCCTCGCTCAACAATGTTTACAGATTTCACAGCGGCAGTGTGAGTATTCTGCTTGTTTCTAGACGTTGCCCCAGACCCTGAATTTCTTCCCTTTAAACATCTGCTGCTCTTGGTAAACACAGTCATTTTGTAAATTTAACAATTTAGTAATTTTTGGTTTGAGTTGAAATCTCTTGGCAGCTCGTTTCTGGGAGGTGGAAAATGCTGAAGCAGTTCCCAGTGCTACAGTCCCCTAGTGCGGGAACCTCAGTATGAAAGATCTGTGACTCGCATGTAATTGATCCCTCGGATTGACAGTTGCTTTGAAGCGGTACTCTTTCTTTCTTCTCTCTGCGTGTCATGCGGAGTGAGACTCTGACCTGTGACTTCTCTGCGCTTTTACTAATGATGAGCTGTAGAGATCTGTTATTAACGGTGGCAAGTGAACCTCCAACGAGTATATCAATGTAAAAATGTTCTGCAGTTGTCCTGACAAAAGCACTTTTTTTATGAGCATGACAGCTCTGACATGCACAGAGAAGAAGGGAGAAATGTGGTCCTTGTTTTCTGGAGATGATGGTGCAGCCCTGGTAGGCAGAGCCAGGTGGGGGAATACCATGGTTTCGGGCACTCTGCAGTTGATTTTGGGATGATTTTGGAACCTGCTGCAGGACAGTATCACAGACTTTCATGAATAGACTCACCCCTCGTCACATTGCATTTACTAAGAAAGCAGAGTAAAAAAGGAGGGAAAACACAGTAGCAGGGAACACTGCGAGCATGCAGGATTCGTGCAGGTAGTACAGATTGCCAGAAACTTCTAAGGATCTAGTCCTATGGCACTTTAAGCCTGTCTGAATCCCCTCATCTCCCCCACCCCAGCTGTGGCAGGTTCCTGTCCCCTCACTCTCATCCACCACCACTCAGTCTCCAGCTGCACAGCAAGCTCCCTCAAGGAGGCAGTGCAGCTGAAGAGGGCCTCTTTTATTTGGTGAGGTTGGATTTCAGTGAATCAGTTCCGTAAATCAGTTTGGGACAGGGAGGAAAGGGCGGTTGCATAATCTGTAGTACCTGGGAAGGGTTGAAAAAGTGCAGCTGGTGAAAGAGGGAGAGGTGGAGCGGCAGCAGTCAGTGCTTGGATCAGCTTTGGCTGCAGAGGAACCACACCCTGACTGGGCCAGCACACACAATAATAGCTATGTATATATGATTTATTGTTGTTAGTTGATTGTTTGGGTTTTCTTTTGAGAAGAGGAATTGGACTTGTTCTGAAAAGCTTGGACCAGTCAGGATTAGATAAACTGGTGGAAAAATATGGCCATAATGACTTGGGCCAGAAAAGCCTGCTTTAATAGTGACTTTGCCACCAGCCACCAGTGCGGCTTTGGGAAATTCCACAGCTAATCTGTGCCTCAGTTTATTCCTCTTTTGGTGAGGTTAGGGCAGTTCTGGTCCTCCAAGGTGATGGAAAGCTGAAGGTTTTTCACAGCTAGTGCTAGAATTTCTGTTAATTGCAAAGAACAAGCTGTTGAAACCCTGGACAGAAGGCGGCACTGGCCTGCGCAGGCACATGAGAGACACACAGGCAAGTTCAAGTTTGCATTTTCTTCCTCTCCTAGATTTTTT
>NW_009652966.1:1411315-1432358 GCF_000708025.1 Charadrius vociferus
CTCAGGAGGTTTGCAAATGATCGCTTCAAGATCAGCACCGGTCCCTGCTGCTGCTGCTGCCTTTGTCTCCCTCTTGTACGCATCACTCGGTGAGTTGCCCTTTAAGATTTCCCAGATGGAAAACGGCTGCTGGAATTCAGCCAACTTGGCAAGGCCAGGCTTACAGCAAAGGGCCTCCCTGCTTCCCGAAAGTCAGTCTCAAGCCGTCTCTTTTAAACAGTGCCATCACTTTGGGCCTGTACACCACCACTAATTTACTTAATTTTTATAATGCAGAATTTTGTGTGAGAGTTGAGGGTATGACCTCTCTCAGTTTAACCCTGTGCAGTGTTCTCACTCATAGTAATGTTGAGCACTGTGGTATCTTCCCAACTAATCCCATTCTTTTTAAAAAAAAAATAAAATTCTGTAGTAAGCAGTCGTGTGTGGGAGGAGGAATTTCTACTCTAAAAAACCTAATAATTGAGACTGTAGTTTCTTTTCATTCCCGAAGGGAACAAATGTCTCCAAATTGGGTCTTTTTCACAAGCAGAATTGTCAAATTGAGGCTGTCTTGAAAGAAAAATTCTCTTACTTTGATGAAATTGAGATGTTTCATTCTGATTTTGACTTTAAAACTGCTTCAGATTAAAATAATTTTTTGAACAAAAAATAGATGTAATTCCTAGAGAGCCTTGATCTCAACAAAATGTCATTTTCTGGTGAGGCAAAAGCAAATATTTTCTTCTACTAAACTTAGTATTAATACACCTTTGAGAAATGGGGTGAGGATGGAGAGCTGCACCTATGGAAGCCAATATACTGTAACACAAACCCTGCCTCCTTTGAGCACTGCCTGGTGGGGCTTCTCATCTGGCTAGTGTCACCCTGTCATTTACACATTGCTCCACAGCCTGGAAGCCTTGTGCATTTCCCAGGGCTTTTATTCTGGCACAGATTATGAGAATGTTTCTCTCATTAAAAGCAAAAGCTGAAGTAGTGAATGTGCAAGACAGAGACTTTTCTATGAGGGCCTGGTCATTAGTGTCAGAGGGACCTTAGGGACTTTATGGTCTAGCTAAATGGAAGCCGCAAACAGAACATAGCATAGTGTTTTGTGATGCTTTTGCAATAATTCTTGGGTTTTTTTATTGTAATAATTCTTCCTCAATAATTTGGTATTAGAATTTAAACTCTAATTTCAATCATTTTATTTTAATGGAATAACAGTAATTATTTACATGGAGGGGGCACCAAGAAGAATAGGTGGTAAACCAACTGAAAAATATAGCTCCAAAGAGGGATATATTACAATGACGTAAAATCAGCAACTACTGATATGGATCTAAATGACTCCTACTAATTTTCACGGATATTGGTTCAGCCTCATTTCAGCAATCAGAGCTGAAGAAATGCCATAGGACAGAGCTGTGCTATAGATCTAACGTTTCGCCAGTATATTTATTTTTCTTTCCATATGTCACCCTCTGTATAGGTTATGGTAGCTGGGAGTTTGGGAGAGGATCCTCTACTCTGCCTTCCTGTTGATCAGCCCATTGACAGCTTACCCAGGATGATATTAGCTAATATTAACTCCTTTCAGGACCTAGATAGTGCCTACTACTGCTGGGAGGAAGGACAGCTCTGTGTTTTAAAAAAAAAAAAAGGCTTTTTGCTCTGCAGAGGGCTTAGAGCTCTGGCATCTGTAGCGCTGCGAAACCCATCTGCTATCTCTGCTTCTGAATTCTAGCCTTTTTCCATTACAGAGTACAATTTTTTTTAAATATGAGCAAGCTATACCAGAAAAAGGTCAGTCATATTCCTCCTGTACTTATCTTCTGGGGAAACAGGGAGCTACTCCAAGAGAGGGTTTTATTCTTTTAAAAAGCCGTATACTATCGAGCAGTCCTGGGAGGTGCAGTAGACAGATGAGGCAAAGGAACAATCCCTACAGTGGGGAGAGTCATGGCAGAAGACGTCTGATGGTTAAGGCCTGCATTAACAAGGAAGACAACTCCTGGCATTGCAGTAACTACCCTGTTTGTTATATTATTCTTTAAAGCCCTTTAGGAATAAGAAATCTTTGCAAAGGCACATACACTAAACGGCTGGCCAGTTGTAGGCCCTTGCACACGTGTTTGTGCTTTGTGCTGTTCATAACCCTGTGGTTATTAGCTCTATTACCTGAGCAATTCCTGTAATACCTGGTTCATGGCTATATCCTGTAATCTACTAAATGGCAGCCTGTTGTCTGCTGAGGCATCTCTGGTGGCAGTCTCAAGGGCCCAGGGAACTACAGCAAAGGCAACTTTAACAGTATGGGAAATACAGAGTGACAGACTAAAACAAGAGCCAGCTGTAGCAGCCACAGCTTGTTCTGTGAAGACTGAAGGAGAGTTCAGTTCAGTCAGCTTTCATGTCTTCTGTTAGGAAGTGCATCTTCCCCTTTCCTGGTGACCTCTAATGCTGGCTGGCCAGGTTACTGTGTACGGGCTGTGTTCTGGACCCATTTTATATGCTAGAAGTAAGGAAATCCTGAGCTGTCCTGCTGGCCCTGTGCAGTTTGCCAAGTGAAAGATAGTTCCTTTCTCCTGTTAAGAGTACAGAGGAGCAAACCCAGATGCTTACATGCTAGTATTCATGATGCACTAAAAAACTACCAGTCCTTTCACCTAGGTTTGTATGATTCCCTTTCTTGATCTACCACAGGACTAGGAAGTGTCCGAGGAAGAAGACTACATTTCCCAATTCCATCGGAAAACTGAAATAATAAGGCAGCAAGGCAAGAGCAACTGGCATTATTGCTCAGAAAGCAGTTATGCTGTTGCTGGCTCTCTGGTTAGCTTCAGAGCAGAGAAAGACATCACATTTTACCCAGCTTCGGTTAGTATATAATTGCTGCAGAACAGGAAAAGTACTATTTTTGTAGACACTTTACTAAATAAACACTGGGTAATTCTTGGAAAGATTTTCTAATCTTGAAGCTGTTCCTCACCAGATTTTAGCCACATGCTACAGGAGTGGGAAAGGTTTGCAGCTGACTATCAAAAAAATGTTACCAAGGTTGCTAATAAGACTTTTGGCCTATGTGATGGTTTTTGGTTTGTTTTTTTTTTTTTCTGGCCAGGCAAACCCTCTTTTTGATGAAGCTGGGCACCTTTCAGTTTACTTTCTTTCGACCCGTGCTCATGTTTTTATCAATAGTGCTTTGGACTGATGGCAATTACACCCCTTACAATGTAAGTAAATATTTTAATCAGAGATGGTCCACCAAATCCTTACGTTTTAGGATTGATGTATCTTAGTATCTTAGCCTACAACTAAACTGTGAAATCTGGGAGCACTTTCAAGTGAGTCCTTACTGTATTCTTTTGAGACCCCGAAGCATATAATTTCTGTCTTCCCCCAGACTCTCCATTTCCTGTCTTCCCTGGGAAAGAAACAGGCCAGCGGGGTGGGTTAGGCATCAGATTATGCTCCAGTATGTTTCCCAGCTTGTATGGTTAGAATAGCGGGACTGCAGGTTGCCCTGTGGGATGTACCTGCCCTGTGTTTTGTAACGTACAGCCTTAAAAAACAAGTGTATATACTGGCATGTAAACAGGAAGCCTAATCCTGTGTTTTTTCTGCAAATCATGATGATTTTTTTTATCTGTGCAAAGTAGAAAAGATAGTACTGTAGTTCTGCTTTGTACCATCTAAGCTGCAAGATGATGGAGAAGTCTGTATCTGCTAATAATTCTGCACCTCTTGGATAACTCAGATTAAAAGGCTTTTTTGGTTGTTTCACGGTATAAAATAAATGGCCTCTCTGAGATGCCTCTGCTGAATGTGCTCTCATGAGCTGTTGACCGTTCCCAGGTGCTGCTGGAGTCAGGTTGTGGGGTTGTGTCACTTGTTACCTTCCCAGGCTGAACAGATGTACATGTCCATGCCCACTGGGTGAGGGCACTATGCTAACCCCCCAGTTGGTATTGTGCAGTTTCCCCATGCAAACCCCAGCAACTGCTGCTGCCATCAGCTTGCAGGGGGATAGAAACAAGCATTTTAACGTCTGCATCATCCATTTTGCAACTTCTTCCTGGAAATAGTAAAATGCACTGTAAAGTTTTATAGGTACACTTGTTTGATTTGCTTCTCAGTTATCTCCCAAAGGAGCTGCAATATGGATTAGCTGCTTTGTTGGTGTCCTCACCATTCTTGCTCTGTGGCCAGTTGCAATCATGTTTCAACAAGTTAGGACTCTCCTTGTCTGTAAGAAGATCATCCCTAAGTTTGCTCTTTATCAGGTGAGAAGTTTATTATTTCTGATAAAAATTTTTCTTACCTGTTGATATGACACTGTCTTTCTGGTTCTTGGTCCTTTGTTGAAAAGTTATAGTATTGTTTACCCCCCAACCCCCACCCCTGTCCCAAATGCACTGTGCAAAGGCATATTTTTACCTGATTAAAGCTGCATCCCTTTGAAGCACTGTCTTTGGCTGCAGTTCGGTTTCAGCTTGAGCCAATTTACCTCTAGTCTCTCAGGAGTGCTGGAGATGAGAGAGCCAGGTAAAATCCATTCATCTTTAGGCAACTGAAATCAAAACAGCACCTTCTGCAGGGCTTGAAGGAAGCTTTGTAGATGCAGGATCCTGAAACACAATGTTAAAGTGCTGATGTCTACTTTTAAAAACTAGGAGAGGATGTGGAGCATTGTGTGTGGCTGTTGTTTGAACTGACAGGGCCACCCTCTTCCACATCACCCTGAAGAGAGTACAGCAGAATCCTTGGATACGCATCCTTCTTGAACAGAACGTGTAGAAAGGCTAGTTCACTCAGGTGTCTGTTCAGTAAATTATTAAACTTTTATAAGTGCGGTAAACAGGATAGTCACACCTGCAAAGCTGCATTAGGGTGAATCCAGATTTAAGAAGGCAAACTCTCTTAATGAGAGGGTTTATACTCAGGCAGTTACACCAGCAGCTAGAGATACACTTTGATATGTCCAAGGCAGCAAAGGCCTAGCTCAGTGAATAGCAGGTAATACAATGCATAAGTGATTGTTGCTGAACTCAAGCTGCAAAGAGTCCTTCATCCCTTCTGGCAGAGAAGCCAGTTCCATGTAACTTGGGGACCACCACATCTCCTGGCTGTGGCAAAAAGAGGAGACAACAGAAAAAATGTTCTTTGAGTCCTTCCTACTCTAAGGGAGAGCATAAGCTTATAGGTCAGATTAACAGGAAATTTTTAAAACCTGTTATTCAGAGCTCAGTATTTTTTTTTAAATCTGTGTATATTGCACCTCCCAAATGCAGGGCTGAGAAGAAACACTTTTCAAATAGAGGTTTAATTTAATGCTCACATTCAGAGCAATACCATCCTGACCTAAAGATGAATTCTGCAGAATGGCAGGCAGCTTGCTGGGAGATGGGAGGAGAAGGAGGGCAAGAAAGGAGGAATGAAGCAAAAGAGGGTCTATTATGCAAGCAGAATTGTTGTGTGAACTGTAAACCTTTTCTTGGTGGCTAAGGCATCTGTTTTCTCTTTCTGGTGCAGTTTATCCTCATTCTGAACCACTTGCAGGCAGCTATTATCAACATCTTGGCCATGCAAAGAATTATTCCCTGTGCTCCACCACTCTCCTCTTCAGCAAGAGGAGCATGTAAGTTCTTCTGGGAAGGATGTTGTTCATTTACTTATAGAGGTTGTCACCTCAGTGTTGCTAACTGCAGTATCTGTTGGTTTCCTAAAATACTAATCTCCTGGGATCATGTAACTTTTGAAGAATCTCAGCTTTTATGTTTTTTTTTTTTTAAAAAAAAAGTTTTATAGCTGTCATAGTTGCAGAGCAAAACTTGATAATGAGAATAGTTGGAATTAGAAATGAGAGGTCAAGAAAACAACATGCATAGATACTGTTAAATCTCTTGCATTTTGGATACATAACTTACTGCATGCTTATTGATGGGCAATATTGTAATTCTGTGACTGATTTCATTGCTGAGTGTGAGATGCTCCGTTATGGGGACAGGACAGTAAAGTTTGTTCCTTTTGCATAGATGAAAATTAATAAGCCAGGTATTCATTTTGTGTCTCATAGTTATTTCCTCCTTTTGAGGGCTTTTCTTTGCCTCCCTTTTTTTTGGCAGATATGATCCAGCAGCCTCCTCATCATGGAAATGTTTCTGATAACCCTAATCTCAAGGGTGGTTTATCGGAGAAGATATGATGACCTAGAGCCTCCGGAGTGTATGGCTGAAGAAGCTGAGGACAACAAGCAGAGTCCTAAGATTATCCTGAATGGCACAGTTAGTGAAGATGGACTGCCAAAGGTTTAGAAGCCCCAGTGCTCCTATTCTGCAGGAGCTGGAAGCTCAGCTTCAGGAGCATATATATTCTTGCAGCACAAATAGCCACTGTCCATGTCAGAACAACTTCTGACATAAATGCCTGTGAGCTGTAGTACTGAAAGGACCATTAGTGGAAAGATGACTCAATTTATTCTCCAGCGATACACACATGGTGTGACTTTTTTCCTACCATGCAATTTAGTAAGATTTCATACCATGTACTTTTATCCTGTTATTGGGCACTTGATGGTAGCCAAACTGTCTCAAAATGTGATTTTATTTTATTTTTAATTTTTAGCTATTAGAATGGCTATGTTAATCCAGAGCCATTCTTGTTCATCTCTTTTGACTTTTTTCAGTCTTATTTCACCCTGGATTGCTGTCATATGTCCAACACAACATTTTCCCATCCTTCCTCCATTGAAATTTATCAGCTCTCACTCTATACCACGAGCTCACCATAGCTAACTCTGATCAGTAAATACATTTGCATACCTTTGTTGTGAAATCCCCAAACCTGTCTGGGCTCTCCACCTACGTAAATGACGATCCCTTTAGGGCAAGACTTTTTACATTCCTTTGCAATTCACCTCCTAACTTGATAAATACGCAGTTGCTGTTTGTAAATATGTCACTGGCAGATGTTCTTCTGAGGGACAGCAGATTCTCTGTCACTGGTCTGGAAAAAGAAAGTAGGAGTTGGAGTCTGAGATGTCTTCTGCCACTGCTCTGGAATGTTATTTGGTGCTTTGGTTCTCTGCTTGGAGAATGGGAGTAATGATACTCAGGATCCTTGTGTTAAAGGTGTCTGTGAGGATAAGAGCTATTGAAAGGAATCTCTTTCAAAAAATTCTTACCTCTCCAGCTTCTTCACCCCAAATCTGACCTGCCCAGGTGTCCAGTAGGACTTCAAGCATTACAGCATCTTTTTTAACACCCACTGGTCTGTTTTGCATAAACCAGTTTTTACTTTCCGCAAATGATCCTGATGTTCTTGGATGAACCTAATTGCTTTGGTTTAGCTCACTATAATTTATAAAATGATGCTGTGTTTAGTATGCATTTGGGTATTGTTTTTGTTGGGACAAGAGGTGCAGTGCCATATACTAGCACTTGGCTAGCCTCATCTAGTCTGATCCCTAGAAGGGAACACCCCATCCATGCAGCAAGAATGCTTATTCCATATGTAGGTGGCAAAAATGTTTCATGTGGAAAAAGATGTCAATAACATCTTTTACCTATATTGTATCAAATAAAACTAGGCGGATAGTGGGGCTATCTGCAAAGCTAGCCAGATAGTGGGGCTTTATTTTTTGTTTATGAGGAATTAAAAAAATACTTTCAGTTTGGGAGTTAGTGGAAAATGACATATTCTGAAAACAGCTGGTGAACCATCTGGAAGTAGAAAAGGGGATTAAATTAAACAAAATGTTTTCTTTCTGATTGAGGTCAGAAATAATATTTTCTTTAACAATTGAAGGATTCCGTTATAGTAGAAAAATTGAATTGTTTTTGTTCTGAGGTGGTTGAAACAATTATTTATTTTTTTTCTAAGCAGGCAGCCTGGGAAATTAATATAGATTCTTGAACTCATTAATGTGAGAGAATCTCCACTTTTCCCTTGAAAAATAGTTTAGGTGAAAATTTTCACTCTGCTTTAGTGTGTGACAGCACTTAGAGTGCTGTCAGTAGAATTAACTGGGATCAGCTAACATATTCTTAACATGGAAAATCTTCTTAATGTGTTTTCGCATTGTGGCCATTAGCACATTCCTAATGTTGCTTTATATCAGTGTAGTCTACATCACACATACGTTTGTAGACTTGCAGAGCAGTACTTAATTTCATAATGGCATTGGGAATGGTTAGCTGTGAGTTCCAGCAGCTTCAAAATTGGAAAATAAAATATTTTGAGTTGGTAGGGTATATTTGTGAATTGCTGTGGAAAAGACTTTAATTGCTAGAGCAAATGAGACAAATGAGCATTACTGGAAAATTATTTCTGTCGCAGTTCTGTGAGGGGCATGCCTTGGTGGGTGTGATCTGTGGCATGGAAGAGCAGATCCATGCGCCATAGCATGGACAGTGCAGTTGAAAACAGATGGAGTGTATGGAGAAGTGGCGGTCTCTATAGGTCTAGTGAAGAAGCTGCTGGGGCGCAGCATTGTCTTCACCCATCACTGTTGGTCTGGTACCTGTCATGTCTCTGAAGTGCCTATTAAATAGATCTTGTAAACATGAGTGTGGGGCTGATGTAGCCACAGGTATCACTAGTTGTTATGCTTTTGGGTAGATATTTAATTTTTGTTGTGATATTCATCTGACATATTTCAGTAATAAAATGTACCGTGGTGATTGTCAAGTGGACTTCAGATTTGGCAGCGAAGATGTTTCTTTTTACTATGTACAGTCGTGGAGGTCTCACTCCAAAAATCGTTTTCTTACACAGAAACCTTTTCAGAGCAAAATTGGACATATTTTATCTTAAATATGTGCCTAAGAGCTTTCTTGAGTGACATCTTATGTGAATGCAGTAGAATGTATGGGTTTTATTGTTACTTTTTTTTTTTCTTTTGTTTTGGAACTTTTATAATTCAGGATTTCTTCCCCAGCTCTGGCTCAGTCCAATAGCTGTAGCCTACCTAATCTCCGTGTGGCATCAAGGTAGGCACCTGGGAGCTAGCAGTCAGGGGCAGCAGGTGGCCTGCATTGCACCACATTCATTCAGGTGCTCTTGAAATTAAAACATTGCAAATCACAACCTCCAGGTTGGACCTTAGGCAGTCTGAGTATGGAAAAACAGAAGAGAAAGCCGGAAATTACTCCAATCTCAGTTCTGATAAGGATCCCTTTCAGGTCAGTGAAAAAAAATTTGCTTTCAATTACGTGTTTGTGATTAAAGCATTTGAAAACATTTAACAAAAGCTACAAGATAAGTTTCACAACTCATTTTATACAGCTGCTGTAAAGTAATGAGTGTTAAGGTGAGCACATAACCTTTATGTTATGTTGGCTTGGGATTATTGTGTGAAGAAGGGTAAAGGTAATTTTATCGGTGTCTTTTGTGATGATAAAAGGCAGCAACACCATTAAATAGAACGATAAGCATACACAGAGGTGTGTGATCAAAGGTTAAGAGACTTTAGGCATTTGGAAGCAATTCATGAGAACACAGGAAAAGACGAGTTACGTGTTTTGAGTGGCTGTGCGCTGAAGATGCAGGTGTGAAGGTGAACACTGACCATGCAACCTCTGGAGTGTCACGCAGTGGTATGCAGCGTGGGCAGCACGCGTGCAAGGGGCAGAATGAACCCTAGCACCTTGTAACGTTGCAGGAGTGGGTTGGCAAACAAAAGCTGCTCAGAGCTCTTCGTTTCCATCTGTCATTCAAGCTATTATTTTTAAAACAACACTAACAGAATCCCTCCTGTTCCAGAAGACCATGGTGCAGGCTTCTGTTGGCTGCAGCATGGGCAGCGCGGGAACACTGAAGAGGTTCTCCCAGCAGACCTCCTCACAATGGCAAGCTGTCATTCCCTAGGTAGAGCTAACTATGGGGGGCACTGAAGAGTATATTTAATGCATACCTTTACGTTTCACGTGTGTCAGCAGCAAAGGCCTGATGACTTCATGCCCAAAGGACTTGTTTCTGGTGTTGAGGGTGCTCTGCTGATTACAGACCTTTCTATCCCAAATTGTCCTGTCCGTTCCTGCACCCTCACACTTGCCCCTGCCTCATTCTCCCTGCTCAGGAGAAACAAAGGTGGAGTGCTCCTCAGGGAGGAGGTGCAAGGGTGTGGGTTTGTACCTGCAGACCCACGGCAGCCAGATGAAGAAGCTCCCTTTCTATGCTGATTTGTGATCCCATGATTCCCAGAGCTGGAGTCGGGGAAGAAGTAGGTAGCATGATACGGATACAAACAATAGTAAATTGAACAAGTTAGGGAATCAGTAGATTTAGTGTAAGCAGTAGAGAAGCCCAGAAGAAGACTCCTGGATAACTGAGAGAAGAAGATAGCAGCCACTGACAGGTTGAGAGAGTTGGGGCTGTTCAGCCTGAAGAAGAGAAGGCTCCGGGGAGACCTTATTGCGGCCTTCCAGTACCTAAAGGGGACCTACAGGAGAGCTGGGGAAGGACTTTTTACATGGGCATGAAGTGATAGGACGAGGGGGAATAGCTTCAAACTGGAAGGGGGTAGATTTAGATTAGATATTAGAAAGAAATTTTTCACTTTGAGGGTGGCAAGGCACTGGAACAGGTTGCCCAGAGAAGCTGTAGAAGCTCCATCCCTGGAGGTGTTTAAGGCCAGGTTGGATGGGGTTTTGAGCAGCCTGGTCCAGTGGGAGGTGTCCCTGCCTATGGCAAGGAGTTAGAACTAGATGATCTTTAAGGTCCCTTCCAACCTAAACCATTCTGTAATTCTATGATTTGCTACACAGCTCATGAAAACACTAGAATAAGTCTGTTGCAACACCACCTACTCAATACAGTGCCACTTGGCTCCCTTACCCTTTTGAACAAGGCCTGACTGCTGCTGACAGTTTGAATGCTAATGCTAATGCTTTTACTGACAGAAGTTCATGTAGAGTGTTCCTTCAGGACAGTTCATGAATCTGCTTGCACCTCCCTCTCTCCCAGGTAAAATGGATTGCTATTTTTAAGACACAAGTTGTGGGGGAACAGGGCTAGATACATACTGACCTTTTTACTGCTTTAGAGTCATAGAATAGAATCATAGAACTGTCTAGGCTTTAAGATCATCAAGTCCAACCATCGACCTAACACTGCCAAGTCCATCACTAAACCATGTCCCTTAGCACCACATCTACCTGTCTTTTAAATACCTCCAGAGATGGTGACTCAACCATTTCCCTAGACAGCCTGTTCCAATGTTTGATAACCCCTTCTCTGAAGAACTTTTTCCTAATATCCAATCTAAACCTCCCCTGGTGGAACTTGAGGCTATTTCCTCTTGTCCTATAGCTTGTTACTTGGCAGAAGAGACCAACCCCCACCTCACTACAACCTCCTTTCAGGTAGTTATAGAGAGCAATAAGGTCTCCCCTCAGCTTCCTTTTCTCCAGGCTAAACCCCAGTTCCCTCAGCTGCCCCTCATAAGACTCGTTCTCTAGACCCCTCATCAGCCCCGTTGCCCTTAAAAATGTTAACTAGGTAATTCTAACAGTTGTCTGAACTCAGTGAGCGTGATCATCTCTGTTTTAGCAAAGGGGAACTGACTTGCCTAAAGCCACACCAGGGAATTTTCTATCAGCTAGGACCAGGCTGCAGAAGTTACCCAGTCTCACCTCGCTGCTCTGAAAAACACTGCCTCTTAAATATGGCAAGATCACAAATTAAGCTAAGAGTGTCTGAGCTAAGTAGTGGTTAGGTGAGTTAGATCATGGTTGGATAAGGTGTCCACCAGAACAATAAAATGAGTTGCTCTTAGCTTTCATAACCTCGTTTGAGGAAGAGCTACAGGTCAGAGCATCTCTTTGTTGGTTGTGGAATTGGTGTGAAGAACAGACCTTTGTGTTGCTGACTTGCAAGAGAAAGTAGGCAGAATATCTCAGGCTATTTTTCTCTGTTAAGTCACAGCGTAGTATAACTCACCACAGACCGTTGTGCAGCATTCTTAGTAGATATCCACAAACCCTTCATTCCTCACTTCTCAAAATCCCAGTTCTTATTAAAATGCCCTACATAAAGACAATCAAAGCAGCACATTTAAAGAGCTCAGAATTCTATTTTTGCAGAATATTCTTCTTTTTGCTATTTCTCAATTTGTTACCCTTTCTTTACATGAAAAAAAAAAAAAAAAAAGCTTGTTACACCTATACTGATGCCACTTACTGCCAAATAATAAAGTAGTAGTTGTGCCAGCATAGCACTTGGGCGGCACAGGTGCTTTGTGACATACCTTAGGCAGCTTGAAGTCTCAGAATATTCTTTATTGTTTTTCAAACAAGGAAAGAGAAAACCCTGTCGCAGAAAGCGCATTGAAAATCAGGAAGAAGATTTTCTTGAATAATTTTTACATTTTTGTGGGAGAAATCAAACTTAAATTTTGGCCATATTTTGGACATTTTTTGTCAGTTCTAGGGAGAGAGAAAAATTGTCCAAAGGTGATTTCCCTTTCATTTGTGGATGTCTCTTCCCTTCACAACTCCAGATAGTCTGCCTTCTTTACGACCTGACTGCCCAGCATCCATTATGCAGGCAGGGTCACAGTGTATGTAGAAAACTAAGGGTAGGATACAATTACTTTTGTTTCTTTGAATGCAATTTAGCAGCTGAAAAGTGTCAGTTTCCCCTCTTAGAGATTCAGGCATCAGATCACAGATGCCTTCTGGGATCTAAGGCATAGTTTAGATATGGGCTGAAATGGGATCAGACATCGGGGAGAACTGCTGAGCTGTGAGAAAGTGCTGCAGGACACTCTGTGGGGCCAAGCCATGAGAAGAAAGGTAAGACTGCTGACGAGGGATGATTAGCAGCTCAAGGGTTCTTGAAGAGCAAAACCAACAGAAAAAACATACAAAATCCTACAGAAACAAAACCAAGTAGCCCGAGGAGGGTAGTTTAGCAATGTTCGCGATCAGCCTGGTCCGAGCAGCAGCAGAAGCCAACCCTTCCCCTGCCGACTGAAGGCTGCTCAGTGAGCAGTGGCTCCTTGGGTGCCTTATCAGGGGCGGCGAGCACGTTAGCTTGTTAGCTCTACCTACACATTGTGTACATTGACCAATAAATCATAAGTTTTACTCTCCTAAACCGTGAAATCCTTTTTGCAGAGGGTTGGTACATAGCAAAAGGGACCCAAATGAACTGACCCACAGGGGGAAGGTTGCAAAACAAGGGAGAACTATTCAGTATGGGCAGCACATCCTCCCGTACCACCTTTTGAGAATTACAGCCTTACAAACCAAAGGAGGAGCTAGAAACAGTATGGAAACGACTTCTGAATTTATAGTCATCTTTTATTGCAAATTACGGAAAAAGGTGGGTGTCTGTGTCTCCTTGTAGCCTTGCCATACCCAGCTAGCAAAGGGTGTGAGCTAATTGTTAAATTCAGTTCAACAAGTTCCTCATTAGGGGGAAATTACCTGAGTTTGAAATCTGCTAATTTTCCAATCAGGGTGAGTGTTTGCACTTGTGATTTGGAAATAATTAACACATGGTATAACATCAAAACCTATGTAATGGCTAAGGGTAGAAGACTAATTTCGTTGGCATGAAAATGGTGTGTTTGGTTTCCCCAGAGCTCTATTACTATCCTTTCAGTATCGGTATCTGCTGTGCAGGGTGTTCTAGTATTTATTCAGTTTGATTCTCCGCAGAGTTGTACTTTTTTTATGTTAATTTTGAAAAATTGGACCATTATTTTCTATGGCTATGAGGTTGGTTTTTTTTTATTTTGAAAGGTGCTGTATTTCTTCTTCTTCCTGTCAATACAGGCTTTCCCAGAATTACTCATTTCTATAATCTCTAAAAGGAGATCATAAACTGTCATTTTAGACTGGGGATTTAGCCTGAGTTCTGCAAACTTTAAAGTGCATGTTCCCAGGAGAGCCATGTTCTGATCCTTAAAGGCATTCCTAGGAATGTGAATGCCCTGTGGTATTTAGAAAGAAAGGATTTCCAGGTAGGATGATTAATTAAAAAAACAGAGGTGTACATGGGAGAAACAAACATAGTTGGAAAACAGAAACTAATTTCCTACCTTAAAGTTTCAGCTATTGATATAACCCTGATCAACACCACTTCTGTGTATTATCAGATAATATTAGCTGGTCTAAACCAGATACTATTTCTGGTAAATGATGCTACCCTTGTAGCTCAGAGCACGGCACTAGTTACCACTCACCAGTGAGTGTGCATTAGTGACCTCTCACCACGAAGCTTGCAAGGGAGAGGAGCAGTTTAATCTCCGGTAGCTGAGTCAACTCCACCCATGGGTGTTGTTTGTCCCACGTTTGTGCGTATACTGCAGCTTATTGACAAGAAGGGTGTGACTTCGCAGCTACAGCCGAGGAGAAGAGCCGGTTCCAGGTGAGCAGGCAGCGTGCAGCAGAGCACAGGTATATTATCTGGACTAATGTCTAGTCTAGAAGCAGTTCCATTTTGGCCACAGGCGCAGTGACGCAGAGCGTGGTAGGTGAGCTCTGCTTGCCCACCATTAAGATGTGGGGCTTTTCATTGCCTTTTGCCACCTCGTTGCCTTTAAACCCCCAAGACCTCCAAGCAGAGCTTCCTATAGAAAAGCTAAGCCAGCAAGGGTAGGGAAGCTTTAAATGGCATCTGATCTACCAAGGCTTCGTCAGCAGCATCCTTCAGGCAGAAAGGCTGCCCCACGAATCCCTAGGAGGGAAACGTGGCTCTCTGCACAGCCCTGTCTTCTCGCAGGTCCACGGATATCTATGGCAGCTGTTTGCACTGAGATAGAAGTTGTGTTTCAGGTACATGTGAGTCAGCACTCGGGAATTCTCTTACTGGATTAATATCCCCGACTTAAGTAACCTGTTTTGAACACTTCCCATATCTTAATTGTTTTTTCTTCTCAATGCCCTTTTGGATGAGTGTGAATAGACTTCGCATTTCTTTCTTCACAGAAGCAGCACCTGTGATTTGTGTGCATGTCTATCAAGTAGCATTCATGTTGCCAGAAATGCTACACACGGGTGGTAGGGATTTGCATTGTCATGCAAGCTGGTGATGACTCCCTTTTTCGGTCAGTTCTGCTTTTTATAGCTCATTGCTTATGATTACTATTGCTTCTGAAATTCTGGACTGTGGTTTTCATATCCATCTTTCTATTGCTCTATTTCTGTTCAACTGCCTACTTTTGTTCATGACATCAGCTGCTGCTACTTCTGTGCATCAGGAAAAATTGTTCACATCTGAATTGGCTGCTTTGGTTATAGGCAATGTTTCCTATGTGAAATCCCTGCAGCTGTGAGAGCATCTTCTCTCTCTCTTACATGGAGTATCCCCCCTTGCTGCTCATAAGTAATGTAAAAAAGAGAGCATGAGCAAGTGAGCCTGAGGGGCTAATACATTAAAATTCATGTTCTTGATTGGAGATGATTGTTTATTTTCTGAAGCTGTTTATTTTCCCTATGTACCTTACATTTCACTTCCAAAAAGGATCAGATTTCAAGCTCTGGTCCAGTAACCCTTATTTCACAAGAAAAGCGTTGGCCATTTCACTCTGGTTCTTACTGAGCAGCTGTTGTGTTACAAAAGACACACCTGGCAACTCGGGGATCACTTTTTCTGCAGTGCCAGCTGCCTTGGGACCTGCTGAGGAACCTGCACTGCACGAGCAAGGGAGATCAAAGCCGTTAGGTCATCTGCCAGACCGAGTCCTGCCCGTTGTCTTCCTGTGGATAACGTTAAGGAGATAAAGCCCAACCAACTGTTTCTTTCTTCCTCTCTTATCCTTTTGGTTACAAGCTGCTTTCTGCTAGGCAACCTCTTCTTTCATGCTCCCTCCTCCCTTTGAAACTCTCTTCTTGGAGGCCTAAAGATCGCGGCCTCCCATCCACAGACCGCCCGGGGAGAACAGCCCCTGCCACCGAAATGGGAGATGTCTGATGAAGTCCCCTGGTGAGATGCTACCTTGTTTGGTTGCCTGCTGAGGACCCAAGGCAGTTCTGAGCCCTCACGGAAGCGGCTGTGGGATTATGATGGTCTTTTCTATCAGTATAATTGTGCATCAGAAAACCAGCCAGCTCCTGGAAGCTTGTCCTAGTCTCTTAACAATAGTAATGAGTTAGATGTTAGTTGGTCTCTTACCAGCAAATTGTGGATGTCAAAGGTAAATTACTTTGGTACTCAGCAGTACTGAAAAAACAAAACATGAAAAAATTATTAACTCTTGGTGATTCTCCAATGTGTGTGTGCGCGCACACACAAATCCCCCCTACAATGTATTTGTAACCACTTGCACACATTTAACTGAGTGACATGCAAAACTGATATCAAAGCCATACAACCCACATGTACACTAGGCTGAGCATGCCAAATGAAGGTTTTGGGGAGTTATTTATCTCCAACCCAACATAAACACTATTTGACTATAATTTTTACACCGTGATTTCCAAATCACCATCAGGGCTATCACGCCATTCTCTGGTTTTTAATGTAAATAGACCTGTTGTTAAGCTTGGCCCAGCAGACAGCATCCCTTTGAAGGCAACAGGCAGACGTGTGCTCTGTTTGTATCCTCCAGCTCCTGAGCACCCAGTGCAACTCATCGCATTACAAGGCAGCAACCAGCAGCAGCAGCTGGGTGGCATAAGAAGCCAGCTCTCAGGTTGGCCTTGCTTCTGCCACGTGGTGCCCTCGGCTACAGCTTCTTCAGTAAAAATGAAATTAAATTTTTTCTTGTAATGATTGTAATGGGATTTTGTATTGCTTTCGTAACATTAAAGAAGAGACACTGCTAGTATTGTACCAACACCCCCTTCATCATTTTTAGCCTGTCTCTCCCTCAAGGAAAAGAATGCTGATAAATGGAAAGAGATTAAAAGGATTTAATTTGGATTTATCATTCTTAATTTTCCAGACTTAAGACCACCCTTTGAGGTGGCTCTTTTTGAGGAAGCGATCTGAATCCTTTATTAGTTTAATAGGATTTGGCTAATATTACTGACCGTATCCCATCCTTGAGCTGGATTTCCACCGACAGTCTAAATAGATTTGCCTGACACTAAGGCAAATCCTCTCTCTAAACAGTTGTAGCTGTCTGAGACGCGACTTGCTAGCGCTGCTTTCCCTCCACGTGCGTAAGCAACCTCTGTTGAAACCCTCTCCTAAGGACAGGTGAGACAAGCGTGACTAAGCGCCAGCTGGCTGTTTGGTTTTTCTTTAAAATCATGTGATTAATTACTTCCAAATTTTCTTATCTTCTGTCTGTATTCCTCTGACACCCAAAGCTGGGTGAAGAACTCCTGTAGCTGTGTCACACTAAAAAATTTGGGGTGAAAGATGATTAGTAAAATTTGACTGACCATCTTCTCCCCCATCTGAACTCCTGTATTCCCGGATAGCTACAGGCTGACTGCTGGGAAATGTGCAACAGCTATCCCCACCCCTGAGCCACCTGAAGATTTTTCTCTTTTTTCCAATTATTGATAATCATTGAAAATGGCAAGCGTGTGCAATATGGTGTTGCCCCTGTCTCCTGCATCTCTTTCTGTTTGTCCTACACTGCAGGTAGAAGAACACCCGCATTTGTAGTCTATACTGTCCTGTCCTTCAAATATTTTTTAGCAGAGAACTGATACCCAATTTGCTTTTCTAGGATACATCAAAGGACTTATTATGACAGATGTGAATTTTTTTAAATTGTGAAAATAATTATCAGAAAAGAAAAAAATTTCTCATGGAAAAAAAAATGTTAAGGTTCCCCCATGATGCTCTCAGTGAGCAAAAGGCCTCTTTTTTTTTTTTTCCTGATGTGTAACATCTGCACTATTCTCACTGTGTGGATCCCCCAAGCAAAGCCTGTTTGGTCTAGTCTTTCGTGGTTCTATACAACAGTAAGAGCTAAGTCAAGTTAACTTGATCATTTTTTGCAGCTAACATGTTTAGCTTTTTAAATTTGCACGTGCAGAAGTAGCTAACGGAGCACAGGAAGGGGAGCTACCAGAGAAGTGTCGGTGAAGGAGGAGCAGTCACCAAGGATAACGGCAGTAATTCCCCAGCAGCCTCAGTCTCAGAGGTTCCAGCACACCATCACTGGGGTAGCAAGAGACACTGGGGTTCTTATTTGTGCCACGATGGGAAAAATAGTTCATCCCCTTTTCATTTATTTTTCTTCTACAGTCTCTCCAGGGGCTTTAGTGCTATACCTTGAGAAGGAACGTCATTCTGCTCATGAAGTTGAAACAGCTGTATTTGAGATAATCCCCCACGCTGGTTAGAAACCAAGAAAAAAAAAAAGAAAAAAAAAGAGGAATATGATAAAATAATTGTGTGTCGCCCTCCTGCCCTCCCCATTTCCACATTTCTTCACAGCTGAGGAACTGAATGCAGTGCCCACAGTAAGGCAGTTATTTCGCAGGTTAGAAAGCCACAGTAACAGCTGAATGCTCAGTGACTCCACCTAAGAATAAGCAGCCTCTAGAGGCTGAACCCACACCCTCTTACCTTCTCCAGTAACCAGATTACCAGCAACTGCGGCCATACCAGCAGCCTGCAGCATCCAGCGTAACATCTGGGACGTACAGGTGTTCTGAAAAACAAACGGAAACGCGAGGAATTCCTGTATGTAGGCTCTGCAAGTCGTGACTTACCCATAGGCAGTCTTCAGTCGAGCATACGGCAGTCACTAGATGGCACACTTAAACAACTCACCGCTTCCTTACCTTGCTTTACAGGTGCGGGGGTGTAGCGGAGAGTTTTTCCCACGGGAGACAAGGGATTCTTGGATGCGCAGTCTCGTTCTGTACAGATTGTATTTTCATTGCAGTTTCCTGCCTTCATCGGTGAGCTTACAATTCATTTCCTTGCCTTCAGTTGTATTTAAGGCCTTGCCGCCTTTAATTTTGGAGGACAACTCGTTTTGGCTGCTTTGAGGAATGTGTGCACAAAGTGATATGAACCTGCCTTGTCGCTCCAGCAGTGGTCACCCAGCTGTAAGGTTAGGGGGATTTGGGATTTCTTTTAGGAGATATAATGCACGGTGCAGCCCCTTTTGGATACCATTTCGAATGAATAATATATCCCTTCCATCATTTTACTTACACTCCCAAAAACATATAGTTGGAGTCACTGTTGTTATCACTGCTACCAATAACATAAGCAGTAAGAACTGAAACTGGTTTGCCTTCTAACCATCCCTGTAGAGGAAAAATGTAAATCGAACCAGATGATGGGCAGCAGTTTCAGTTGTTCTTGCTCAGATCCTACTGTATTAGTCCTCCCAGGTGGGCACTGCTACTCCTTTACCACACAGTACACACCTTTGTGTTGAAAAATCATAAATGCGCTGAAGTTACTCATATCACACCTTTAGCTCTGACTTACAGCCTTGCCAACTCGAGACCTTTTATGGTCTGTGAAGCTTTATACACATACAGCTCTTGAACCCTGCCCTCCAAGCGGAGGCACTGGTACAGGGACCTTGGTTCTCCAGCTTGTGTTGTCCAAGTCCACCCCCTGCCTGGCACAAGGCAAGATATTCCTCAGGGATGTGTTTTTACTGCTCATCAGACTGGATATGTCTATGCTAATGTTTCAAATTGGATTAACATTTGTGAAACAAATCTCCTAATCATGTTTCTAATGATACCTTGGGCTGCCCAGGGGGCTGATCGCTGAGCACTCCGCTGGGGTGTCTTGGGTGAAGCTCAAGGGAGAGGCGTGCTCCAGGAGTTCACCTAGCACTCCTCAGCTGCCAACAGGCATTCAGCCCATGGGACCAGCCTAGAGCTAGGCCAAAATGTGAATAATGGAGATATCAAGTCCTCAAAACAAACAGATTTACCCCTGTGATGCCACACTACCTGCCAAATGTACATACGTGGAGATACTGTTCCTGATGCTTAACATGAAATTTCCCCCAGTCTTCATCTGGGACCAGTCCTGGAATTTGTCCCTCACCGATCTCTGTACTGGATGTTGTTTCTTTCAAATTAAAGCTTTTAGAGAATTTTGCCATCAATGAGTGAGAACGTGCCTACTGTGTGATATTTTTATTTCTTCCTTTCTCCTTGCCCCTGTATGAAGTACTGGTCATGACTGCCCCAGGGATTTGTTCTTCTGCAGTGTTGGTGGAGATGGTACCAGACACAGCAAAAAAAATCTATTTCCTACAGAGAGGTAACATAACCCACTGTCCTACCCCATAGTCTGTGGGGTTGGGACATTTTAACGGCATGCTGCAATTTGCCATCTAGGAGGATTCAGTCATACAGGGTAGCTGCTTTCAACCTTCCTGTTTTTCACCTTATCATTCTGGTTTGGAATAGGATGTATAAAATCCAAGCTCAATGTGCCCTCTAGTGAGAGCCTATTCCTTCTTTCTTCTGGTTAAAGAGGCACCGTCAGTATTTAATGTCCTAGTTTATTCTCCCTTTAGATATGGCTAGAGAGAGTCTGCTGATGCCACTTACTAGTGGAGAAAATTCTTCACCCCTTCACAGCAACCCCTTCTGTTAGATAGCAATACCATCTAGTGATACATGTTATCCATCTCCATTTTAGTTGGTGTTATGTGGTAACTTCAGGCTTTTGAAGTCTTACTGCGTGGCAAGAACAAATGAAGGAGAGGGAGAGCCAGGACTAGCGCTCACACCTGCAACCTCTTCTCAATGTGTCATTTTTCCTTGGGCACCTTCTACTATGCCAAAAGACGGCAAGGTTTAAAAACGTACGGCAACTATTTGTATCTCCTAACACATACAGTACATAGGTACAACTAACAGGCTATTCAGCTAAGTATTACTTGAGTATTCAGTACTACGCAAGTACTTAAGTACAGGCTACTCAGCTAAGTATTGCAAGTATTACAGGGCAGGCAGGCAGCTGTTGGTCAGGAGGGGAGGTTTTCATTTCGGTGGCTCTTTGGAGAGGATCGTGATCCCTCGTCCAGCCGAGTTGCTGTCTGCTGCGTCTCTGCCTTCTCTCTTAGGGTGTTGCATCTTCCCCCCCTCCAGCATTTTCCAGCTAACTATTACTGCCTCTACAATTTCTCCTCTGCCTGTGTACTTACTTTCATGTGGCA
>NW_009652966.1:1432732-1448036 GCF_000708025.1 Charadrius vociferus
CTTTGAGCAACCTGGTCTAGTGGGAGGTGTCCCTGCCCATGGCAGGGGGGTTGGAACTAGATGATCATTAAGGTCCCTTCCAACTCTAACCATTCTATGATTCTAAAACTCAGCCAAGGCATCACAGCTGTGCCACTGCAAACGCAAGCCTTGAGTCTCAGGCAGCTGAACATCTGGACTTCTGTTTAGCGTTTGAAAGTTAGCTGCACATTCCCATCAAAACGAAGGTGGAGGCATAATATAGCTCTCTGTTGTGACACCTAAGCTTGTGTCATACTGATCATTAACATTGGGGTTTTTTAATTATGATTAGGGCAGGTTAGACTACTAACTCTTCGGATATTTTGGTTTTGTCATGAAGAAGTTCAGGCTAGACAGCTCATAATAACACCAGCAACAGAGTCCTTGAACTAGCCATTGATTATATGACAAACTCTTTCAGATAAACACACTGGTTTTGATTTCTTCAAAAATCTTCTAGTGACAGAAAATGTCCCACAGGCTCAGATAGATTGTCCTGGTGGTTGCTTTAACACCTTGAGGACCAAGTGCAGCAGAACGCTTTCTGCGAGATATGCTGGTTTTGAAATAGGCTGTAAAAGATCTGAACAACAAACTTTGTGGTTCTCTTTTGTAGAGAACAAAAAGAATATTAGAATCCACCTTTTGAAAGTTCAGACATACAGGAAGAAGACCAAGCTTTTTGGATAGCAGAGGAGAAAAGCCCCCAGGTATCTGATAATGAAAAGAAGCACTTACTTATCAGAAGCCACACATACGGAGAATGAAGAATGTGATCTTGGTGGGGCAGCTGGAAAAAAATCTCTTTGATTTGCCAGTTAATCAGAATGTACTGCAGAGAAATCAATATAAGGATAATCTCATTTGCTATTTATTTCTGGCTCATATTTTCACAGGCTTTGAAATGTGCATTTCATCAGTCATCTACTCTGGAGAGGAACGACATGAATTTCAACAGTTCTGCTATTTTTGCCTGCACAATATTCAAAATTGTTTCTGCAGAAGCTATGGGCATCAGTGGGGGACATTTATTTAAGGAAATTTGGAACAATGGATCACTAGTGATTAAAATAAAAATGGAAATTACATCTGGATGCAGGAGGCAAATGAGTATTGCATTTACAATACTTTGGCATTTTGCATGGATGAACTATTCCTGAGCAGTTGCATTTGGGAAATTTTGAAGCCTGGTTGTCTTTTGAAGCCTATGAAAAATGCAGATCCAAGCTCCTCATTTTATGCTAATGTAAAGAGGTGAAGGAGAATACCAGTTTGTTGAAACAAGGGAATTAGCATGTGAATGGGGAGTATTGGACTTCTCCCTCTTGAAAAGGCAGCTTTCAAAGTAGAAACTAGGACTTCAATCTCACGCTGTGATTTTTCTCTTTTCATATCCCTAAATCATCTTACTTGTCGTGCATTAACAGCCTTCGAGCCTGTACCCCATTGGCCTACAGGTGCTGTCATTTTAACTAATACCCATAATCTACAAATCTAACCATCGATGACCCAACTTGTTTTTTCTCCCTGCTTCCTAACTGTTCTTTTGGATCTCAGTTTCAGTTTTCAGGTTTGATGGTTATAAAAATACTTACAAAGTAAGAATCTGACTGGGAGATCATCCTGGACTCCCTCCTTTCTCATCAAATTCTTTTTTTCAGAGGACTGCATTCTCAGCCTCGCCACAGAGGTTTGCCTTCAGTGCTGACGTATTCCTTGCGAACAAAACAGGCCTGCAGCGGTATGTTGCTGAGTAAGCTAGATTGCAGTGACACAGGAGAATCGGTGCCTACTGAAGGGAAAAGACTTGTGGAGATAGTTTCAGGAATGCTTCCAGCACAAGCGGCCATCCACACATCTAAAACCGCACAGCCCAAACAACATAGTCATATACTGTAACGTGTTCAAGCCGTCTTCAGCAGAGACTATGACGTTCTTCACTCACATGAGGTAAAAACTCAGGAATCTCTCCTGTGACTGCACTTCCCCAGGGAGAGCAAATTTTTGCCTTCTGAGCTCCTCTCCTCCCTCTCCCCCACCTCCATTCCCCTGAATTAGCCATGGTAACCTGCCCTGCGTTTCAAACATGTGCTTGCATTTGTGTGACAGCGTGCGCGTTTGCTCTCCTTCGTTGCATTTTATTTGCCTTTGATTAATGATTAAAGCAAAACAAAACCATTGTAACTCATTTCAAGTGCCACCTTTAGCAGAGAAGTCTGCTCCGGTGGCACAACTACTCCTGCCTCTGCCAGCACCAGAGCTGGGCCACTGGGAGGTACAGAGCACGGCACTGCTCTCCTGCTGAGTCCTGCAAATGGCACTTGAGATGATGCTCTCTGCCACTCCCAGCCCACTTTTGTCTGTGAATACATTCACATGGTTTTGAAAACAATGTTTTATTTGACAATAACATGGAGATTTTTCAGTTTTAGTCCGCTTATTTGTTTGGGGTAATCATGGTAGTCTTCTTATGAAGGAACACTAGTCTGAGCTTTGTAGCAACTGGATGTTCCCACTGCAATACCTGAGAGAGGTGGCTAAAATCCACTTCTGCTGCACTGCCGGTTGGAAAGGTGGCAGGAGGTGCAGTTATATTATGCAGCTTTAAAAGTTATAAAGCTCTTCTTTCTCCTGGCAATGATGTTTGCCTTTCTGACTAAATGACTTTTTGATGCAATAGCTGCTTTGCTCCATAGGAGGCATGTTAGGTCACTCAATAAAACAAGTGTTTACCATCAAAAGATTACAAAGGTTGATTGTTTTTGTTTGTTTTTTAAATGGATGTGTACTTGTCTTGATTGCCCTACTGGGCAATAAAAGTTTCCTAACCAGTTCAGTGAAAATCTTGATTGGTACAGGACCGGTGTTGTTGCTGACTTGCAATTAAATGTAGTGTCTCCCAAAAGGATTTATCGTAAGACACCTGTAACCTTCCCAAGAGAAGGCAATTTAGGTGGTAGCTGGTGGGAGGACACACGCCACTTTTCAGTTCAAGTCGCCCTGGCTGTCCTTTGAAACCAGTAACTGGTGTCACGTTCCTAAATCTGCCTTACATTGAGCTGATTTAAATGAAGTCTCACCTTATATCTGAATCAGAAAGCTACTGCTACAGCTATGGTCAGGCTGTGTTTAAAGATGAGATACCTTAACATGGCTGAACAAATCTCACCCTGAAAGGAGTGCCTCTGCTCTCACCCTGGTTCCTTCGCAGCTCCGGAGAGGATCTGTAACCTCTTGCTGTTTTGGTGAGGAGCAGGGAAGTAGGAGCACTTCTCTGCTGCTGCAGATTTACCTCCCTAAGATGGCACAGCCTGACGTTGGGTTTATGCCCTCAGTGGGGCAAGGAGGCATACCCGGGCAAGGGAGGAGGGGAGGTGGGACAGCCACTCGCTGGGGCTGAGGTGCTTGTGGCCAAGTGTGAGGCTTATACAGCCACAGGCGCCGGCTATACTTTTCACTTGTTAGACCAAGAGGCTCAAAGCTAGGTGGAATTGCAAAGTCCAGCTGTTTGCAGACAGCACTCCATGACAACTCAGAACTGGCTTATCTAGAGCCATTAACTGCCGGGCGCCCTTTGGTTCTTCAGCCTGAGCATTAGCTGGGCAGCCGAGTGACAATAAATAAATACGGGAACATTTATAAAAAGTTTCTCAATGTTAACGCTGAGTGATAATAAATATGAAAATCAGTTTCATAATTCCTATTCTGTAATCACAGGATCACAGAGAGGTTGATGTTGGAAAGAACCTCTGGAGGTCATCTGGTTCAATCCCCCTACTCAAGTGGGGCCACCTAGAGCTGGTTGCCCAAGACTATGTCCAGTCATCTTTGAATATCTCCTAGGATGGCGACTCCACAACCTCCCGGGGCAATCTGTGCCAGGGCTCAGACACCCTCACAGTGAAACAGTGTTTCCTGATGTTCAGATGGAGCCTCCTGTGGTTCAGTCTGTGCCCATTGCCTCTGATCCTGTCACTGGGCACCACTGGAAAGAGCCTGGCTCTGTCCTCTGTGCACCCTCCCTCCAGCTATTTATATACATTGATGAGATCCCCCACTGACCCTTCTCTTCCCCAGGCTGAGCAGTCCCAGCTCTCTTAACCTTTCTTCATAGGAGAGATGCTCCAGTTCCTTTATCATCTTTGTGGCCCTTTGTTGGACCCCCTCCAGTATGCCCATGTCTCTCTTGTACCGGGGAGCCCAGAACAGGACACAATACTTCAGGTGTGGCCTCAACAGTGCTGAGTACAGGGAAAGGATCACCTCCCTCGACCTGCTGGCAATGTTGGCGATAATCATAACAACTGAAATATTTAATTTATTTTCACAAATAAAATTATGTAGAAGGATGTGCTAAATGATTTTGCAGCAGAAAAACTTTCTACATTTAGGTTTTCTGATAACTTAGTGAACTCGAACCTGTAAGATCAGAATTGCAACTATGATAGTTGTAAGTATGTGAGATGTGATTTGGAAGGGAGATGTAGTTTGAATGAAAAGGACAGGAAAATATCTTAGAGATGGTGTGCACTGCCTAATGTTTCTATAGTCAGAATCTGACCATCACTGCAGCACATCTAAAATATTTCACACACATAGTAGTCACATAATTGGTTTGTGTCACTTGTAATGTGTCTGTGAGAAGGGGCTCAGTTGCACTTGTATAGCAAGACATTTATTTGGGAGGAGCAATATTTAATATTCTTATGGCATTAATTTTTCAGCTCTTACTGAACAGCAGTGAAAACATTTTTCATGTAAAAATGCAAACTACAATAAAATAATCAAAGTCTGATGTTAACAGGTGAAAAATTATACAATAGGTTTAACTGTGACAAAGAACCTGGTAAATACCATACCATTATAACCTGCACGTCAGGAGACAAAAGCAAAACACCTAAAAAATGCAGCCTTACGCTTAGTATTGTTATCCTTCTCTTCACTGTGCCTGGCTCAGAAAGATTATTTTTCATGTTAGCAGAACTGGACTCCAGCTTGCACTTAGATACATTAAGAAAGTATAGTGAGGAGTGACACTAGTCCTCTTATGTCCCCCTCAGAGTGCTGTGAAAGTATCGAGCAAAGGACAATTTCTTCAAGCAACTCCCTCCAGCACTGCTTTATCTCCTGGTGATTGCTCATCCCCAGGCTGCCTGGACAGTTTCTGTAGAGAAGTCCAGCTCATATTTGACATCGTATCTCATGTGGAAACGTAAGATTCATAAGTTGTGCTCCTCCCAGGGTAACAGCTGTAGCACAAACAAGATGCAGTCCCTTTGAGCTACAGGTTACAGGTATGTAGGCCTGCTTATGCTGTAGCTTCAGTCATGAGTGCACCTCATGAACCCTTTTTTTTCCCTTTCCCCTGACATACAAAAGTCATCTTGCATTTGTATCTTATTCATTATGCATGTGTAACATCAAACTACCAGAGGTCGGTATTGGTCAAGTGGTTAAGGATTGGTGAATGTCTGGTGAACATAATTGAAAATGACTTCTAAAGGCAAGCATTCAGCAACCTTAATAATAACAATGGTCTGTGCTCTTCATTCTGCATTTTGCAGCTTCCATCACACACCACTCCCAGCTTCAGCTGAGAAGAAAAGCATTAAAACTACATGGGTGCGAAATGTCACTAATCATCTGAGTGTCACACGCTCATGTTTAGTATTTGGTTGCTTAATGAAGTGTAAAGATGACCTTGGATCATCAGGAATTCCATTCTTATCCATGTCCACCTCCTTATCCATATCTAATCTTTCAAAGCTAATCCATCCTACAACAAAAGTGTAGACCTGAGAGATGGTGCAACATGGAGAAAGTCAAGACTTCCGGGTAGTCAGGTCTCTGCACAGTATCCATTTTTCACCTGAAGAATGGCATTTTATTACTGCTGTTATCTCAAAGCACACATCTACAAGCAAACACTGAAGCAAAAGTTTTCTCCTCATCCATGAAGATCTTGGACTATGCTTTCTCACTGATCATCAGAATAATTTGCAAAATGAGCTGCATATTACACTCAGTAGGTAGAACAGTTTAAAAATATTTGTTTGTTTCTTTTGTTAAGTTATAGCACGTTCCAGTCATCTTCTTTGAGGAAGCTCTGCATAGAGACCCAGGATATTTTGCCAAATGGTACTCCTGGAAAAGCCACCAGCTGTTGACAGCAGGCATTCAAGCCTGAACAGAGGTCTACTACATTTACCAAGATCAAATGCATGGATATGCCTAATCAACATGATGCATTTACTTCTCCCTTGGACTATGTATATGAAGACAAATTAAAACGTTGTGGTATTCTTATTTGGCATTGGTCTTGAGCGCCACTATAGGCACTGATCTGAGCAACCACACTTGGATCCAGTGACTCCCCACTGTGACTCCCCACTTGTGAAGAGGAACTGGAAACTAGGATCATGATGCAAGAACAGCTGTACAATATGTACCAGAAAAGCTTATCTGTAAATAAAAACTAGTGCTATTATAACCCCGAGAGAGGTTTCTTGCATTAGTGAGGAGACACAAGCTTCCTTTAATAGCTCTTTTCTTTCTCCTTGCAGAACTCTATCTGCTGGAAGTTACGCTTAGGGTTAATTTGTCAAGTCACTGTAAATACACATAACCATTGTGTTCAGCTATTTTCTCATCTAGACCAGTCTGTGAGCTACACTTTGCAAACTATTACAGGAAATCAAACTAATTATGTCTTGCTGTTTACTTTACAGTGAAGAGCAACTCTAGAATCTGGCAAAAAGCAGTATCAGCAAAAGGTGCAAAAGTATATTTGAAGTCTAGGATGGCCCAAAAAGGTTAACGATGATGTTTAACTTGTGCCATGTAAACCAGTTCAGTTTCTTTACTGTGCACTTCCAAATCCATCTTAAATAAACTGAATAAATATATGGAAACAGAAACATAAAAGCTTATCAGTTGAATAAATGCAGAAAAGTGTTTTTAGCAGATACATTGGAGAAACTGCAATCATTAGTTTAAATTTTCCATGGGCTCAAGTTAAGATTAAAAAACCCCACCGATTCATGTGTAAATCTATAGAGTGAAAAAGCCAAATGAACAGTAAGAACTGTGGGTTAATGAAACATATCAGGTCAGACAAAACTGATACGCAAACCCACTGTAATTGCATGTGCGTTATATAAAGGCATTCTAGTGCATGTAATGCTTATTGATTTCAGAAAAGCACTTGATACGATACTGAGTTATAAAACTTTTAGCTTTTGGTGCCTGAGATAGAGGGAAATATCATAATGGGTTGAAAAGGAGACTGATCGATGTGGAGGAACAAAGTGATGTATCACTGCATCTTCATTGGGCAGAACTGCTATTGGAGCAGAGGCTCTTCTCCTCAGTAGAAAGTGGGATGACACTTTCTGTTGCCAAGATCTGGGAGAGGAGGCAATCAGAAAATGCATTTTTGCTTCCCTAAAATGTCATCTTTTTTTTTTTTTTTTTTGAGAGGAAAATGGCTGGAAATTCATTACAAAGGGTGCATTTGGACTCAGAATTTTTTATTCATTTGTTTGTCTCTTGGCACACAGATACCTCTGGAAAGTACAGCTCGGGAGCAGGAAAAGATTTTTAACATGCAGAAAGCTCCACAATGACAAGCACGACAGCTCTTCTTCCCAGTTGTTTCTGGAGCTGAACTTCTACACTATTCTGTTTCAGGAATCTCATGAAATGGGTGGATTCTCAAAGAAGAATATTGTGATGTTTCTATAAAAACTATAATGTTTCCTGCAATCTTTAGTTCTCCCCTCATGGGTTGCAGTGAAACCAAAAAGCCACAGTTGCGGGACAGTCCATATGGCAGAGCTGTGGAGGCTGGGGCATGAGAGCCTTGGGAAACACGCTTCTCCAGTCTTCCAGACTGCTTGATAGGGCATCAAATACCAGCAAAGATGGGAACAACTTCCTGTGAGATTATGGTGATTTTCAGACAAAACCGGTGGTTTCTTCTTGAGGATTTGAATGGATGGAAAACAAACGTTCTATGCAACATTGATGAAAAGTGCATTTCTCTCAAGATGAGAATTTTCAGAGCCAAGATGACTGAAAACTACTCCTCTAAATGGCAGATTTTATTCCATATATCTGAGGATGCAAGAACTTCTCCTGCTGCATGGTAAATTCCACGTAGCAAGATCTAACTCCTTTTCAGTTTTTCCTCACAAGGCCCCTGTAGGCTTCAAGTTCTGCAAAAAAAAAGGGTGCTGAGATGATTTTCCTCAAAGATAAAGGTATGCTAGGGTGTGGTTATAGGAACTCGGACTGAAATAAAGTCTTGAATTTTCCCCTAGGATACTCCCTAGCGAGGGAAGAAAATAAAATCAAGATATGGAACTTCTTTCAGGGGCGCTCCCCTCCTACTAATGCCACACTAGTGCTGTCCTCCCCCTCGAAGTAGATTGACAACCCCATTTTAAAGGATCTAGTACAAAACCCAAAGATGCATTTCTTACGTATATCTAGTGACTCTTCCTCAGCTGCTATTCTTGCAAGCTGTTTCTGGAAGATAAGATTAAATGTAAATCCTTGGCATGAGTGTACTGACAGAATCACAGAATGGTCAGGGTTGGAAGGGACCTCTGGAGATCATCTAGTCCAACCCCCACTGCTGGTTAGATTCAGTTTTGCATGTTTTAGATGCAAGTTAGGACCTGGCTGTGGGGTTTTTGTACATTTGAATGGTAAAAGGAGCACCAAAACATAGTCTTACAGGGAAGGGGTTGTTCTGGTATGGTTCTGTGCCTCCCAATCATAGTTCTAACTCACTTGTTCCAATGGTCACTCTTATGGCACAAAATACCATGGCAATAAGGATACTCCTCCTAGACAGTTTCCTTGTTCCTTTCTGACACCTATTACTTTGCTTGATCCTGTCTGATAGGTGAAAATGGGACTTTCCACCTCACCGACATTTTTACCTGCCTGCTGGGACAACAGCCTCCTGCCACAGGGGCATGGATAACACTGCTCATGCCTTTGGGGCGCTGGCAGGGCACTTGGACAACCACAAAGACTGGCTCCTGCCCAGAGCCCATAAAGATTTGTTCTCCTTGCCCCTTGCATTTGAGAAAGGGGCAAATGTGAAACTCTGTTGGGGAAAGAAAGAGAGAGGAACATCCATGAAAGAAAAGGGAAAAGCGTGGCTAATGGTGTAGTGTTAAATAAGACTAGATAAACTCATAAACTTAACATAAGCTTTCCTCACTGCTGAGAAAAGTGGGTAAACCCTTTTTGTCTGCATTTACTCTCAGTTAACTCAGTGGCAAGGATTTTCTCTCCTGTGTGCCTTAACAATTTCAAAAGAAAATCCACCTATTTGTTTTTTTCTTAGAGATAAAATTTTTATGGTCTGTTAAAGAATAATGTAGCTCTGTCCATTAATATTGGACACACAGATAGTGTCATCTGATAGAGAGCCAACATCACCACCATGGTGGCACCAGCTCTGCTTACTCTAAAGCAAGTTACTGAGGACAGCTATCTAATTGAAGGAGTTGTGGAGTACATACTCTAAAAAACCCTAACACATCTGAGCCAGCTAATTATAAACACTTTGACAAGCTATGGTATTTTAATTTACAAAGAGAGTCAAGAATTTCTTTAACTTCCTATCTCAGATTTGCTGAAAATATTTTCTGATAGTCCCTGATGGTTCCTTAAAGACTGCTGAACTTTGCAGATCAACTAACTAGGATGAGGAACACTAAATGCAAAGACTACTAGCTTTTCTGGCAAAAAAAAACCCAAACCAAAACAACAACTTGGTAAAGAAACATTAATTTCTTGGGTAATAGACAAGAATGGCTGAAAAAGTAGACTTTGATAGTAACAGAACCTAATATTGCATGGGCATTCCCAAATGTAATGGCTGTATTTACTTTAAATTCATGCCTTTGAGTGCTATCAATCTTCTGACCGTTCCGGGTAACAGTCCATTCAAACTCACCCATCTGAGTGCATAAATACTAGGAAGGGATAAAGTATTAAAAAAAGCCCAACAAAACAGATCTTTTTTGAAGTTCAGGAAAGCTTCATTAAGAAACCATATCCCTTTCTAACTCCATGTGTTCCCAATGTGGCTTTACATGATCCACTACTTGAATCTATCCTTGAAAGCATGTAACAGCAGGTGGGAAAATACAGTGGTGTTACTGAGAAAAATTAGTACTATGAACAGAAGGAATTTGTATGAAACATCACACTACCCTATACTAGTTTTTCCTGTTCTGTGCTGTTTTTTTCTGTCATCTTGTGAATGTACTTCGGGACTATAATTCTCTGTGTGAATTTCCTCCAAATAACTGTTATTGGTTTCTGTTATTGTTAGTGTTTCAATTGTATTATACCCATTCTCAAAGAGTGCTTCTGAACTTTTAGATGTAGGGGTTACAATAACTTCAATATAGGTGGGGTTTTTTTGGTTATAAAAATTACTATGAATTCCACAAAGTCAATGTGTCTAGAAAACACTAATAACCATGTTTTTTTGGTTTAGAGTTTAACATTCTTTTTCCCCTCCTCTGATATCCATACAAAGAAGTTCATTATGCAGAATCCCCTGCAGCTAGTTTATAGACCTACTGAGTGTTCTGCAGTGAAAAAAAACAAGCTTTGCTAAGGAGATTATGGCTCTGGTGTTTTAACAATCTGAAATGTTTGCTGTGAATAGATCTTAATTGGACAAAACATTTAATGCAAAATATTTGCTCCCTGGAAACAGAAGTGCATGTAATACAAAGGTCCTGAAAGAACAAGATCTGAAAATGTAACAAAAATGTGACTGCCAAATTGTTCGGATGAAGATTCACTACAAATTTCTTCAAGAATAGGAGTGAATCTCTAATCTCAACCAAGCACTAAGAAAACTCAAACTTAGGGAGATCTTTCTTTTCCAGCAACTTAATTTTCTGACTAGTCAGAACACTAAGTAAGTGTTCCTTATTTACCCCTGCGGCTCCACTGAATTCCTGTATAAAGACTATTTACATGCACAGAGATTATGCAGCAAAGGCTCTTCCGTGTATGCTCTGCCGTTAGGGGATACCCCCTCCCCATCATAACCAAAGCAGAAAATTAGGTGAGGCTGGGTTTTAAATACCAGCACTGAAGTCAGTGGGAAGCAGTCAGCACTTAAAACTTCTGAGGGTGGGAAACACCAAAAACTTTTTGGTTATGTAAATATGCTCTGCATCAGATCCCCTGATTTAGGGAATCACTCTGCAGCAAAACCTGATATCGCCTCTCAAAATTTCTGTGGTTTGTGAGTCAGAAGCATTGATTTTTACACCAACTCCAATGCAGAAAACCAAGAAAAATAATTAAAGCAAGAATGGCTACTCAGATTCAATTATCCATCTCCTTTGTCACAATGATGACCCAACAAAAATCGATCTGATGTGTCAGGGTGCCCTGAAGGCTGGGGCTCCCTGGGGGCTCCCTGGGGGGGGGGGGGTAGGAGGCAGGGGCAGTGGGGCTTGGTGGTGCCCTCAGGTCCAGGACACCCGGCCATCTCATCCCCAGCGTAGGGTTCCGGAAAGTGTCCATACAAGACCCTAATTCACTTACAGGTGCTGAGGTTTCTGATTGCCTGCACACCCAATATTTTTTAACTGAATGGGGACCAAGATGTCCTGACTACTAAAAGGCCACATAAAACTGGGGCATCTTTGATCCCTAGCCTACTTCTACTTATTCTGGCTTTGAATTTTACTTGAAAACATGAAAATAATACCCTTGATAAAAGGCTATTGCTAAGCACTCAAGAAATTCAGCAGTGTTAGCTGTGTTATCAATGTTAAAATTAACTTTTCCTAAGAGGCAAATCCTTTCTTCCCTGCACACCTGCTTTTTATCATATAAACAAAAATTTTATCTTATAAACAAAATTCAGGTAGGCACTCACAGAATGAGCTGCAGGAAGCATTTCTGCACCAGATGTGTGCTGAAATACATAAAGGAGGCAGGTATGAGGTACGAGAAACCCAAATGGTCCAAAAAACCTGCTCTTAGCAAAACTCAGCTTATACTTCAAGTCTGTTGATCCCGGTGACATTTTCTATTTATCATGGTTTATGCCACTACGTTTTCCCTTTTTAGATAGATTCTTTAAAAACTAGGTTTACACATATGCTTGTTGCTGTCTTGCGTTGGTAAAACAACCATAGTCCCTCAAGCAAGTCTTGCCATCTTCTTATGCACAAGGTTAGGCAGAGCTGTTGGGTGAGTCTGGCATTCATATTTGTCTTAAGTGAGCCTATAAATGATTTTGAGAGAATTCGATCTATTGGTTACATCATCAGTTTCCCCAGTGCCAAGAAAAGCCATCAGGAGTTCGTTTGATGAGAAGAGCACACCTCTGTTTTCCAGTGACTCTGCCCATGTCTTCATTACGGTTTTAGTTCTTATCACCATAGACAAAAACAATTTCCGTTTTCACATGGGTTGGTTAATATAGGTTAAAAAAAATTCCCCAAAAAGCAACGCTGTGAAACTGTTTATATCACAAAAAAGATTTTGTGTTTAGAAAGATAACTCAGTAGTTAACTGTTGTTTTGCTTTTTTTTTGACACTGAAGTGTAATTACATTAAGATTACTTAAAAACGTGAAAGGTATATAAAATCAAGTGGCTTAAATTTTGACAATATATCATCCTTTGAAGTTGCTAATTTAATCTTAATTTGGGGAAACATTGTTCTGTCTTTAACGGTAAACAATATTATTTTCTGCCAGATAATTCCGCAACTCGTTTCAGAGTTATGCTATAGATAAATCAAAATCAAATCCTGAAGAGCGTATAACAAAAGTTTTAAAACACTTTTCCTCATCTGCCAAAAAAGCTTCAGAATTACAGGAGATGTTTCATTTTGTCAGCCTTGATTACACGACATGCCTCTTCAAGGCGGTCATTTCTATAACCTGCAATTGAAGTGATTCTAAAACGTTTTCCAGCTATTAGAAGCTATTTTGTACATTAGGTCAGGATTTCTCAATCTCAAATTTTATAAGGACAATCACGATAGGGAGGATGGAGAGAGACTTTCAGTAGCTGAAAAGTACCTGTTTCTTTTGTGAGTCAGTTATAAAATTAGAGTAATATTATCTTGTACATGCTGAAGTTTATATTGAATTCATTGGAGAAAAAAAAAAAGGAATTTGTGACCATTTATTTGTCATCAGATGCATTTGTCATCGATGTACCTAAACCACGTCACAGCAAAGCAGGAAATAACAGACAGTGATTTCATTCAGCGGTACATTTTAGCTCTCAAAATACCTGGCTTCACTTTTGATTTTAGCAATCAAAATTAATTTTAATTGTATTCAGGTGCTTTCTCAGATAAAAATGGGCTTTTCAGGAAATTGTAAGCAGTATCAAGAGTTGAAACATGACGGACACTGAAGATGGACTGTCTTCATAGGGAGTACAGGGTTGTAAGAGACTCATTTGTGCCCCACCTACAGCTGTGGTAGGCCTCGCGTTACAATATGGTGGAGTCTTCCACCTTTAAACCGTGTTCTGTCCAACGCTTAAAACTTGCTTTGTTACCTAAAACGAAGGTGCCCTTTCAGGTTGAAGCCACCCGTGCATACAACATTTTACAGGCTGGCCGAGACAGAGCAACTGATCAATTATAACCGTGAGCCCAGCGCTTGCTGCTGAGCCAATGATTCCTGTGTGCAACAATAAATACGTAGTCTTGGTCACTGGTCACTCCCCAAGATCAGGAGATGAGTTTTGGTGTGCTATCTCTTAGAAAGCAAGGACCTATCCTCATGACCAGTTTCAGCAGAAAATGTAACTCGGTATCGTTTTTTAAATGCTTCTTATCTGGACAAATAATGGAGTAGAACTGATTAGTAAATGCGTCCGTTAATAGCTAATAACATTTCATTCCTCTGAAATGATAGACTCCATTACAGACTATATCTCCTAAAATCAAACAACATAACCTCTGCTACAAGCCAGTGCTTTTCAAATGATGTAGTGGGGATTTCAGGTGCAACATATTTTCTTCAATAATCCCAAATAAATTGAGCAAACAGTAACATTTTCCTTCCCTGCACTTGGTTCCATGGCTATAGCATGGCAGCAGCCATGTAGGCTACATAAAATTTTGACTTAATGAAATTTTCACGGTAAATATTATGGTGTGAAAAAATTTCTAAAAGCTCTTGGAAGCAATTTAAGCAAGGTAATATGGCCATTTCTAATGAAAGACAGAGGTGTGCGTGCACACCAGTGCACTTTATTTAGAATGGTAAAGGTTTACAGATCTGCCTCACCAAAAGCATTTGGGAAGCATGGGACTCAATGGTCCTTATGGGTCCCTTCCAACTTGAGATGCGACAGGGACCCGGACAGGCTTGAGAGGTGGGCCCATGCCAACCTCATGAAGTTCAACCAGGCCAAGTACAAGGTCCTGCACATGGGCTGGGGCAGTCCCAAGCACAAATACAGGGTGAGCAGAGCAGCCCTGAGGAGGACTTGGGGGTGTTGGTTGATGAGAAGTTCAACATGAGCCAGCAATGTGCACTTGCAGCCCAGAAGACCAACCGCATCCTGGGCTGCATCCAAAGCAGTGTGGCCAGCAGGGCGAGGGAGGTGATTCTGCCCCTCTACTCCGCTCTCATGAGATCTCACCTGGAGTACTGCATCAAGCTTTGGGGCCCCCAGCGTAAGAAGGACACGGACCTGTTGGAGCGGCTCCAGAGGACCACAAAGATGATCAGTGGGCTGGAGCACCTCTCCTATGAAGACAGGCTGGGAGAGTTGGGGGTGTTCAGCCTGAAGAAGAGAAGGCTCTGGGAGACCTTACAGCAGCCTTCCAGTATCTGAAGGGGGCCTACAGGAAAGATGGGGAGGGACTTTTTACAAGGGCATGTAGTGATAGGACGAGGGGTAATGGCTTCAAACTGGAAGACGGCAGATTTAGATTAGGTATTGGGAAGAAATTATTTCCTGTGAAGATGGCGAGGCATTGAACAGGCTCCCCAGAGAAGTTGTGGATGCCCCATCCCTGGAGGTGTTCAAGGCCAGGTTGGATGGGGTTTTGAGCGAACTGGTCTAGTGAGAGGCAGGGGGGTTGGAACTAGATGACCTTTAAGGTCCTTCCAACCCAAACCACTCTATGATTCTACGATTGTACGGATGTCGCAGGGCGGAAGCGCACTGTTCCAAGAAGATGCCGGGGCTGCTCCGCCATACGGGGACGAGGCCCTGTCCCTCCCCTCCGGTCGGCCCCTCCCCCGGGG
>NW_009652966.1:1448917-1516478 GCF_000708025.1 Charadrius vociferus
AATTCTCTGAGCTTAGCGGCTTGAAGGAGAGAATAAGTTACTCGTCATGAATGTGAAATTTTTCATCTGCCCCGCAGAGCTTGGCTGTGTTATACCTCAGGCATGAATTTTGACAATGCTTGTGTAGGAGACCTGTTAGTGGAAAATTCATGTGCTTTAGGAAGTGTTGCTAGTGAATAAATAGCATTTTTCTTTTCAGAAACACTGGACTGAAATACAGGAATGACTTGTGTTGCTGTTAGAGAACTCACATTTTGATCAGATAACAGTAAACATCTCATATCTGTATCAGAGCCTCAGGCATGAATTTTGACAATGCTTGTGTAGGAGACCTGTTAGTGGAAAATTCATGTGCTTTAGGAAGTGTTGCTAGTGAATAAATAGCATTTTTCTTTTCAGAAACACTGGACTGAAATACAGGAATGACTTGTGTTGCTGTTAGAGAACTCACATTTTGATCAGATAACAGTAAACATCTCATATCTGTATCAGAGGTTGTTTGGCTCCTGCTCTTCGACACAAGAGTTGTTTAGATTTTGTTATCCTGTGAATGTTGCTGGTAGAGTAAATACAAAGGCCGCGTCTAACACCATGAAGCTTAGTAGAGCGTTCCTTCATTCCAGTATTACACTAAAGGTACAAGAAGACAAAAATGAGTCAGTGGTGTTAAGCCAGAAAGCTATTAAAAATGGAAACAATTGCACATTTATGGCAATGGAATTAGCGAAGGAATGCTGCAAGTATAAAGAGCCAGCGCTGGGCTTGCTACCAGGTCTCAATGAGACAGAGTTTTCTGCTGTTTTAAGAAAACATCACACCTTGTCCTGTGATACATTAAAAGGAGAATCTGACTAGAACCCATGCTTTCCTTGCAAGAGCAATGGCCTAAAACTTAGAATATCTTAATTTCAGCCTTGGCACTAAATGAATCATTTCACCATTGTCTGTTTGAAAGCTGGGTTTGTAAATTGTTGCTGGGGAGGTATTAATGTTCATGAAGATTTTCAGTTGTGACTAGAGGGGTGTAAAGATTTCAGTCTTTGCTTTAATGACTTGGGCGTTCTGGCAAAACTTTTCTTTTTAGTAATGATTTCTGCCTTTCTAAGTTGTTCCTGCATTACTGCTTGCTTTTGGACATCTCCTGTGTGGCAGCCTTTTAATAGTGCTATTTTATTTTTTTTTAACCTTTTAGTGTCTGTATTACTTTATGGTTTGAAAAGTGTCTCATGGTTCTGCAGGGAAAAAGTAGTCTCATTTTATGATTTTAAGTCTGGTTTATATTTGTGGAGATGAACAGGGTAAGAACGGTATGTTACAGCATGGCCAGCTCTGTTCTTTGGATGTGCTCCAGTCTGTTGTCACTGGACGTGTCTGTAGAATCTTGTATGTGCATAGGCTATATATTTAAGTGTATTCATGTCTTAAGACTGACAGGAAGCTATATAGGCTTTGATATTTAAAACCTCTGAAGGTAAAAAAGCTTGCAGCTTAGGCTTCTAAGATCACCAGGAGTTTCTAAGGTTAGTAGTCTTATGTCGCATCAGCCTTGCTAAAACTATCAGCTTGATCTTAATAAGCCTTATGGGCCATTTAGCATCTCCACTTGTTTTGTCTTTAGTGCCTAAACTTAGGAAACCTGGAGTAGGAGGATTACAGCAGTTTCATCAAATAGATTAAAACCAATGTAGCTACTTGTGTGATCCTAGGTGTTGATGGCTTTGGGTAATTTCAAGTTCTGTTGGAAACTTCAGAGGCCTAGAGGAGAAATTGGCAACAAAATGTAAGATGTTGGTGCAAGAATTTTCCCACTGGAGGCATGGACAGCCTGGACAACTTGCACTGTATCAGGGAGCTATGTTACTTTTACCGAAATTACCCAAAAAAGAATTTGCTGGTGGCATAGGATACAAGTATTCAAGAGAGCAAATATGCCAAGTGTAAGGAGTGTGATACTAAAGATGGAGTTCAGTTGTGTTTGCCTAACCTGACTGTTTGATGGGAAGAAGAGACTGTTTTGTAGTCAGCTTATAGGGGCTACCTAATGTCTCACTCAAAAAGAAATGGTATTTTTGTTGAGCTATGTCTATGTAGTGCTTGTGTTACAAAAAGATGACTAAATTTTCAACAAATGTTAAAGGAGAATAATCCCAAAGGAAATGTGTATGACCCTCTTACGGCAGTCTTTGTTATCTGGCGTACATGTGTTTCTTGTATTAAAAAAAGAGACATTTGCACTTGCTGCAATTAATTTTTTTTTTTTGAGAAGGATTTTTTACGTCTTTGTCATCTTTTTTTGTATTGGTTATTGGTTTAGACTAAACTGGCTTCCAAATTTGTCTCTGCAGAATTCTGAGCGGGGGGGAACTATATTTCTCATGGGCTGAAGAGTCTCTTCAAACGTGGTGGCAATGTGTACTGACATACAGTTTACACTTTTTTTAACCGTGGTTAAAACCCAGTGTTTTTTAACAGGTTAACAGTGTGTATTGTATGGAATACAGTTGTGTGCATAGCAGGGCTGTAGAGTCCTTATTCCTTTCCAACGATAGAAATTAATGATGATTAATTTAAAACTTTCTCAAGTAGCTTAATTCAGTTAATTAAACCACTATAAAAGATAGTTTGGGTGTTTAAACTAACTCAATAGTACTAAAAACATGTGAAACAAAACCGAAAGCAGTACTTAAAGTAGTGATTCTCTGTTGGATTTTATAGCTGAGTTCTGTTTGTGTCTAGATACCGTGTTCTGCCATATGTGACTTACTTTCTGTTGAGCTTGCAGCTATCTTTGTAGCTGCCACAACTGTGTGAGAGGTTACTGTGTCATGGGCTTGGGACCTCTATTTCACAAAGTATGAGTGCTCAGATTCTGTGCTGCCTTTTTTTTTTTTCCTGTGTGTTCATTTTGTGTTTGCACACTCTTCTTGAATACTGTTAATTCAATTTCTGTCTTACAAAGTGTATTTCACAAGATTCTTGTGCAATCCTTCTCCTTTGCAAAAGAATGACCTTCCATAAATGTGTTTTAATGTAAACAAGCTTTGACCTTGTTTAATGTTAGCATGTCATTTTAGGTTTATCCAGGCCTCCATAATAATCCTGGTCTGGAAAAAACAAAACCAAACCCACTGGATTCAGCTCTGGAAGTTATTTTGGTATATTTCCAAGTGTAGGCATTCCTCATTGACCCAGTCTGCAATTATTTCAGAAGAGATATTTTAGTAATTAACTTGTAAGTAGAGATGTAGTTTAACATTCAGGTACATGCATCTTTGTAAACTTTTGGAGCTAGACTGGGGGGGCGGGGGGAAATGCCCATACTGGTGATCCATATTTTGTGTCAGCTTTGATTCAGCATCTCAATTTCGATTTGCTTCAGCTGTTTAAGGGGGGGCCCTTAGGGGATGATAGGTTTATCCAAAATACCAAATAATCTTAATCAGCAACTACATAAATGGGTAATCAATCAGTCATGCGTGCCTGGAGAAAGTAAATAACCCATCAGGCAGGTCTACTTGAGGAAGGTAGAGTTTGTATGTCTAGGACTGTCCTGACACTTAAAAAGACACATAAAGATTCGAGCGCTTTCTGCCTGCGTTACAGCCTGGCTTGATAAGGGCTAGGTGTGAGCCAAAACCCTCACAGCTGTACCAATGCTGAACTGTGCCTGAGCTGGCAGGCTCCGTGCAACTGCATGGTTTGGGTCGTGTTGGGGTACTTCAGTTGGCAGTAAAGATGTTAATGAACATTTCATGAAATGAATGGTTGTACTGAAAAGATTGCATATAGTCATTAAGCACAAAGACGGGTGAAATATAAATTGTGTAATCCTTTGGTCATACATGAAAGAGTCATTTGAAATTGTGCTAGTGCTATATTGTGAATGTATGCCAGTACTCTCTACTCATGCAATACTTATTGCTACTGCTCAGCTAATGAAGTGCCCGAGACTTTTGTGAGTCTGAGGTTTCTTCCATCAAAAATATGTACTGTGTGCTTTTGGAGCTTTTTTAGTACTGAAGCTATCTTGGCCAAATGTACCTAGCTATATTCTAGCCTTTTCAAAGTCTGAAACCAAATGTTTTGGATTAATTTTGTACCTATGAGGTTAAACGTTTCTTTTGGTTAGCTCTTTGTACATATAGGTAAAACTTAACAAAATGGCACTTACCCCTCTTTTTGTCATGTGTTAGTGTTCATATACCGCATAGTTACTAATGAGTTTGAACAAAAAAGTCATGTATATACTTAAGATGGAAGATAGTGAATTCTTCTTGTGGAATGTGGCTTAGGAGATCTCAGTTTCATAGGTTATAATCAAAATATCTGTGGCAACGGCTACAGCTACTGGCATTGAAAAATATCACAAAGGTTGTAATTTAGTAATTTTACCATGCTGTGAACAGCTGAGCATGCAGCAGATAATTACAGTGAGTGCATGCAGTTTGGGAACTGTTGTGTCCTTGGGCATATCTGGAGGAAAAGATGAGCAATGGATACTCCCAATTTTTAAATATAATTTGTGATGTGAAATTGTTTAGTTTATTTGGTACCTATTAAACTTACTTATCTTGAGGAAACTTGTGGGCCTCTTCCAAAACTGATATAAAGAGTAAGCCAGGTATTGGCATGGCTGTCAATTGCTGTCAGTCAAATGTGCAGTAGTAGATCAGGTTTCTGCAAGAGCATGTACAGTGCATGTTGTCTTGTTGGCAGCAGGCATGCATCAGCACTGGAACTGAAAACGTGCCATTGGAAAGGTTGCCAGCAGATACAATTTGAACAACAAGGTGTGGGGGTAGGAAAGTAGAGGTTGAAAGCAGCCTTATATCTCCAAACATAATTATTAATCTCCTAATGGAAGATGACTATTAGAAGATTTTTATTTATATTTTTACGCAAAAAAAATATTAGAAGTTTCATTTTTTTTTAACACAACTTTGGTGGAGAGACTGTGTATCTAAGACACAAAGTTTAGGGCTTAAAGGTACTATTAAATAATTACCTGCCACTTATTGCATGCAGCTGTGTTTTTTCTACTGCTGTCTGTGCATTGACCTTAAAACTGTACACTTGATTTAAGTGCATCTTCAAAAAAACCTTCCTCTTAACATGAATGCTAACCACTGAATTGGATCAGAAAGATGAATGCTAGTCAGACATTACTGTCTTTTATTTTCATCTGACTGGCTTCAGCTTCCAACCAGCAATTTTGTTGTAGTTTTGTTTGTAGGTTGGGATCCTTTGATGCCTGGTATTTTTTCACGATGAGGTAGTTGTACATTGTGATGGAATATTTTGTGTTGATTTTGTAAAGCTAAATACAGTCTTTAAATGAGTTATTTCAAGCCATTATTAAAACACTACGGAATTATTTTTTTTTTGGCTTCTCCAGGTTTTTCAATATTATTCTTAAAATGTGTCTGTTAGAGCTTTAAATAGAATCCTGATAGGAGTTTTGCTTAACATTGGAATAGAACCGTTTTACTGCTGCTTTGTTTTTACCTTGAAAGGCTGGCCTTCTGTCACAATGAAAGCTGGCTTGTCTGTCTGCTTTTGTTCTTGAATTATTTTGGGGTTATTGCTCTTCAGTATTCAGTCTTTCATTCTCTAGGTATGAGCATGGATAAAGTTTGCATTTCATAATATAAAAAAGGCTTGTCTTTGAATGGTCTGTAGCACAGCAAGTAGCTGGAAACCTTTGTTTGATGCAACTGTTGTTATTTATAACCTGTTACTATTTACAACTCTACCAGTCTCTGGCAGGCAGTGATATTCCAATACTACATATAATATTGAAGGATTCTATAATGCCTAATATTGATTGTTGTGAAGGTCTGGAAGAGTCATTGTGGTTAGGTAATTTTGTTCATCAGTCACTATTGAACTGTGATATGGTAGAGATGTTTTTGTGTGTGTGGGAGTACTATGTAGTTGTAGATTGTGGGGCACTTCATTTACAGCATTATCTGTATCGGTCACTTTTGGAGGCTGTTTCGGGGATTAAGTATGCTTGCTTGATAGTCACTTTTTTCAGAAAAGGTTTGTTTTCAAATGTTATGCTGCTAGTTAAATCCGTTAGTGCAGTTTTGCAAAGTTACGAAAAAATTTTAGCTTTGGTTTAAATTTGTATCTATTTTGATTATGCAGTAAAGGAACATTTCATTTCTATAAGTAATTGAGACTTCATATATTCTGAATTCAGTATTTTTGCATAGTTGTAGTGCAAATTCCATAAGTTGCTGTGAGTAATTGAACTAGATCTCCAATGCAATAGATTTTTTTTTGCGGGGGGGAGGGGTTATAAAGGCTAAGCACGGGAAATCCTGCCTTCAGTAAGTGATTTGACTGGTTGCTTGTTGCCTGCAAACATAGGCTAGTAGTCTGCAAGTGAGTATCCTCCAACCGATGGGGTTGATTGTGTTTTGTTTCCCTAAATGGCAGACAATTTTTTGTTCTGCATTGTTTGTCTTTGGACTGACCAAAGGTGCTGCTGTAGTCCTCTGCCTTCAGGTGCTCAGAAAAGGAGATAATGTTATGCTGCATATGTACATGTGTGTATTCTCATGCATTTTTTTCCTGAAGCTGATGTGTTGAAGCAGACAGTGGAATGTCTTTTAGTGAAAGAAAGAAGACAAGAATGCCTAATCTGCATGAAGCGGTAAACAGTGCGGGTTGTTGGGGTTTTTTTTTTGGCAAGTAACAGAAGTGATAGAGAATACATCTTGACAGAAATTTGGACTAGTAGGGAGGTGCTTTAAAATCTGAAACTTTATTAATTTTTGATGAAAATGATCATTAATTGATAGCATTCCTTCCCCTTGGGAATGGAAGAAATGACAGCTAGTGATTTTAAAGTAGCATAGCTTTTACGAGCTAAGGAAATAAGTAGATAGGGTCTCTCCTAAGACATAAGGGATATAAAATGATCTGTTAGTTTCTGAAAGAGAAATTCTGGTGCAGGCAGAAGATAAGAGCGCAGCAGAACAGTGATAGGATTTTCAGAAATACTGTTCATTAAAAAAGAATCATATGGAAACTGGAAGCAAGGACATATATCTCAGGTTGCAGTACAAATAACTAAGGTGAAAAGTCAGGATAGAAAAGCAGAGAAAAAATGCTGAGATAATTTATCGTAATTGGGGACAACACTGAAGTTTAGTGTTTACTTGATTAAGTACATAATGATAAAGACTAATGAATTAATCTTTGCTTTGACCTTCAGAAAAAGACTAATTGTATCCAGAAACTTAAAGGAAATCACAACTCCCCTCTGTCCCTGGCATAAATTTTGGATAAGCTGAAGTATGTTTAGATCCTCTTGGCTTAGCGGGTGCCAGTAGCAGTAAACCAGTGCTGTGTTTTGTGGGTAGCTGACCACTTTGTCCTACAAATGGGAGCGCCTGGTGCAGCACAGCTGTTGCTTACAGGCTTCATGGAAATAACCGATGGTGATGGCCCCAGGGTTGTGGAAGCGGGGAAAATATGCTACTAGGAGGACATCAGAATAAGTTAGGTTGACTGAAGTAGATGGAAAAAATTATAGAGCTAATAATGAAATAGTATGTAGATAAGCACCAAGAGATAATAAGGCGGTAAAGAGACAATAAATTGTGTAGAGACAGTCTGATTTCCAGGTTAATTTGATGTTTGCTAAGGCAGTAGCAGTAGATGCTGTACCTGACTTCTTATAAAGTTTTTGCATAGTCCCACGTGAAATTCTTAATTAAAAAAAAAACAAAACCAAAACAAACCCTTAAAAAAACTACGGAATAACTTTAAGATGAGATTACTATACAGTAGATGGGCAGTGTTCTGGTGGGCTGACCCCATCCAGGAGCTGAGCCCCTGTGCAGGTGCGTGCTTCCCTCCTCACACCCCCGAGAATAGGAAGAGCAAAAGTGAGTAAACTGAGTGGGTTGAGATAAAGACAGTTTAAGGAGGAAGGAAAGAGGAAGAGAAACAAGTGATGCAACAGCAGTCGCTTGCCGCCTCCCACAAGCAGGCAGATGCCCAGCCGGTCTTGGTGTAATGGTTGTCTTGGGAAACAGAGCCACCTAGTTTTTTATTGCTGGGCATGACATCATGTAATATGGAACATCCCCTTGGGAGCTTAGGTCAGCTGTCCCAGCTCTGTCCCCTTCCAGCCTCTTCCCCACCCCCAAACCTACTTGCTGGGGTGGAGACCAAGTGCAGGGGAAAGAGAGAAAGCCTTCATGCTGTGCAAGTAATGTTCAGCAATAGCCAAAACATGAGTGTGTCATCAACACTTTTAGTCACAAATCCAAAGCCCAGCACCTTATGAGTTTCTGCGAGGAAAGCTGACTCCATCCCAGCCAGGCTCTCTGTACACATGTTTGTGAAAATCATAGAATTGCTGAGGTTGGAAGGGACCTTTAAGATCATCAAGTCCAACCGTTAACCTACCCTGACAAAACCACTTCTAAATCATGTCCCCAAGTTCCCCAATTCCATAGTTTCTGTGCTAAAGCAGCTTTTCTTGATGCCCATTATCCTTAATATATATTAGTGTTTTTTAAAAGTCTACCTTTTTCCCCAGATTGCTAAAGTATTTTACAAGCTGCTACTTACCCTTTTCAAAATGTTTATGATTTTGTGTGTGTTCCTGGAGTCAGTTAAATGTAATTTTTCTTTTTGGAATAGTATGTTGAAAGGGGGGATTAGAGCACTGAACTGTGTATCTGAGATACACAATTTTTCTCCTTTTTCTGATGCTTTGTGTGTTAGAAGAGACTATTATATTGACCCTTTTTTCCTCTGAACCTTTCTATGTAAATGTGACATTGTCTCTTACATGTTTCTTTGTCCTATTTGTTTAAATTATTTTATTTGCCTGGGAAGAGGCTACTCTTACACTCTCTGTGTGTGTATATATAAACTGGCACATTAGTTTGTAGACAATGTAAAAAAAAGTAACACATGATTATAAATACTCTCACTGACTTAATTCCTTAAAATAATACACTCTTACAAATTCTAGTTGATATTTTTCAGAGTTAGGTTTACAAATGTGTAAATAGAGAAGGAAGCAAAGTTAAAAAGTTACAAAATGACTTTTTGCTAAAAAAAAATAAATTTATATTTTAACTGTTACTGCTTTGTTTTAGTCCTTGTTTGTGCTTTTCTTGAAGATTTAGTAGCCTGGATAAATATGTTCAAACCCTGGTAACTAGCAGTGGCATAGAGGGAATCCTCTAATCTTCTTTTTTGCTATGTGGTTTGTTAATCATCAAAAGCATTTTGTAACAAGATGGTTAACAATCTAATACATTTAACCTCACTGAGACTGAAGGGAAACTGGACCATGTGGTATTGGCAGCATTTTTATGTAATTGGTATTAACTGTATGAATCTTGGCTCATAAATGTTCATTTTATTTATGTTGGAGATTTTGGAGTAGCTTTCCCTTCGGTGTGTTGACAGGGAATAAAGGATAAAGCAGAGATTCGTATTTTTCTAGAACAGTTAGTAGGAATTATGGATGTTTTTCATAAAGGTGAGGGAGAAAGTTGTTGAAGCTGTGAGAGCTTAGGGAGAGTGTTACAAATTTGGAATATCTACTTATAACGTTCAATGTGAAATAGATATTCACCTTTTATGGGAGGAAAAGGTGCTCAAAGGAGCAAAGGTAACAGAATCTGATCAGAGAGCGACAAATGAGGAATAAAGTTTCTTTGGCTTGGTGTTTTAAGCGTCATCTACATTTAAAAAAAAAAAGTTTTACATTTGTTCTAAAATTTTGAGTCTCACCAGATCAAAACACTAAATTTGTTTTGTCCAGAATCTCCTGTTTGAAAGCCACGGAGCCCCTTCACAGTGTAGGCCAGGGTCCATGTGCTGCACAGTACACAGGCTTTTTTCCTGCTCTCAGCCTATTCCCTGCTTAGGTCTCAGGAGCATCAGTGGAAGAGGAACTGATGTAGACTGAAGAGCTGCTTTTTTTAGATGCTCCTTGGGTTAGGTTAGGGAGGGAGTCTTTGGGTTGTATGGATAGGTTGAGGATCAGGAAGCTGATCTGGGCCATGGCTTCTCCTAAGAACATTTTGGCTCTTTGCATGTCATGTACTGTGGGGAGTGCCTGTGATAAGGGCAAGACAAAGCTTAGCTGCTAAAATGATTCATCTGACTTACAGCCTAGTCCCAAATTGCCCTAAGGAAAGACAACCTTGGGCCGATGTGTCTGAAAGAACAATACAGCCTGTGGGTAATTGCTTGAGTGCCTCTGCATTAAACTTTATAGATCCTTTTGATTACTGTGCTTTCCCTTGCTTTAAAATACTGAAAAAGTTACTTCATTACAACTGAGTGGTAAGCAGTTAAAAATTAGTTTTAGGTCAGGGAAGCTTATTTAAATTCATGCTTTTATTTTAAATTGGGTTGTTCTACATAATAAATGGTATTGTTTTACAGCTTTTACAAGTGGTTGCCTGATAATCCATTTTTCTTGAGAGATGGACATACATCTTCCCTTGAGTTTTTTCTGTGAACAGAAGGCTGTGGCTTTAAGAGTTACAATTAATGATTGCAGTTTGACTAAGACTAAGATCTACAGTGTATTGTGCATCTGTTAATTCCTTCTGTTTATCCATTCCAGTGCAGCAGTAAGTTAAGCTCCTTTCCAGCACAGTCAGTTTCATTCGGAGGACCATTTACTTGAAACAGGCTTACTGGAGTTTACAAATTATATATCATAACTTACTACATTATTATTACCACATTATTTATTATTTCATTAGTGTATAGCTGATCTAGTCATAAATGTAGTGATTTCATCCATGTTGAGCTGTCCAGTTGTGCTAGTGACAGCTGTCTGACATTTTGTCCTTAACCTGCATTTACATGAAAATGTGAACAGACTTTCTCTTGGCACCAGTGGTGTTCATCTAGATGACAGTAGTAATTAATATACATAAGACACAAACAAGGTGACTCTTCCAGAGACTTTGGAAATAAGTGGAGATAAGTATATTTATTCTGTGTACAATTTGAAGAGTAGTTATATTTACTTAATTTTGAACTTCTTAAGTTGAAGTCTAGACCTTTGGCTTGTCAATGGCATTTGGTCTGGTCATTTAGACAACAGAATATAGACTAATGTGTTCTCATTAGTAAATGGTATCCTGAAATTTTCCTTTGGAATAGAAAGTAAATGCTTGCAGTTGGCCTGGCAGTCAGAGAGTGCTTGAATCTGTTGTTAGTTGAATTGCATAAATCAGAAATGGTTTATTAATCTCAACTGTTCCTGTACTTCAGCTCCGGTAATTTATCCAAATGATTTGTCACGTGACTGTTGGAAAGTTTGACTGGGAAGCTAGCTTGTGTGTGAGCTTGCTAGTTTGGCTGCATTGAACACACTTAGCACTGAAATGGCACAGAGCAGAAACCAATGGTCATACAGTGTTAACAACTGAATTCTCATCTATGAACACAAATAATTTAGATTGAGAAGACTTGGTGTACCTGTATCAGAGCATGCTTTCCCTTAAACTGCAAAGGTGCAACTAATGATGGGAATTGGACTGAAGAACAGAAACAAGCTATGTGGGAAAGCATGCTTGCAGACTTTAATTCCTCTGGCTTTAGCTGGTTTTCTGGCAGTAGTTGTTCAACAAAACCTAGCTTTATGAAGCCTTAATAATTGAAACATTTATTATAGCTCAATGAAATCTAAAAATATTTTCCTGTTCTTAATTCTTCAAGATTCATTTTTTAAAACTTCAGAGATTTTCCACTTTCCTCACTAACATAGAATCAGCATGTCCTTAAAACAAGGTGCTTGAATGAAAAAATTGTAGTTGCTGCAATTAGCTTTAGAGAGCAGTGGTGGAACTTGGGCTGAGGCTTAGGTCTGGAATGTCTAAAAGTAGGCTGGATACCTAAGGTTAGTGTGGGCCATATCCTTAAATTTGGCCATCTGCTGGCTACCTGTGTTGGAACAGCTGTACAGGTTGTGGTTGCTGTACTGCGGCGCAACGTGGTAGGTGGGAAAAGGGAATCCAATTTCAACATACAGCTTCCTTGGAGGGTGAGGGTCAGCAAGAGTAAGCATCTCCAATTATGTTGTGTGTGTTCTTTTTCCCTTTGCTTCATCTTCTTCACTGGGTTTTACAAAGCCCTGTCTTTTACTAAGCAAACCCTGTATGCTTTTTGTGGGATGGGTATTTTTAGTGGTTGGTGAGATAAATACCTAGAGAGTATGCTGAAAATGTCTTTATTTCTGTTGGGGAATAGGAATGCTTTTGGAGTGGGGTTGTTTTGTTTTTGTGGTTGGTTTTTTTTGTGTGTGTTTGCGTTTTGTTTTGGTTTTGTGGCCACATTTATTGAGGCTGTGTGAGCATAGCTTGTTTGCCTTTTAATATGTAGCCCATGCTCCTGAAATGGTGTGTAACTGGTGAAAGTCACTGATCCTTCTTTAGTTCTGTTTTCCTAGCTTCAGCAGCAAGTTATTAGTTTTAGCCTTTGCTCAATCCACTCTGATGCCTTGATATTTTTGTGTATTCTTTTGAAGTTTTCTCCAACCCTCTGCTTCAGTTGGTTTGTTTTGTTTGCCTGTATAGGAGCTACAAAGTATTCTGGAAGCTCAAGAGGATAGATGGATGTGGTTGATCACTCCTGCCTTCTTGTCTTTCGTCCTTTATTTTGCCCTAGATAAAAACAATAGCAGTAGTTTCACAGGGATAGGAGGTGAGAGCCTTCTGATCTTGTTTTTATGGATTCTGAATGGAGTCCCTCCTCTCAGACATACAACAGGTGGGACTTTACTGCTTTTGAGTCTAAAGTAGTGTGGTATCTAATGTCTCAGCTCAATGTTAATATACATTGTTCATGGAGAGAGCTAGACCTTTGGGTGCAGTGAAAAGGTTAAAACCACTAAGTTTCTTCTTTTCCCGTCTCGACTGACAGGTGTTAATACTCAGAAACTACTGATGCTTTTATGATGTGACCCTGGCAGTCCAGTATCTGCTAGGGATGTGACAGCCATATTAGGTTTTCAAAGCAGATGACTTTGATCATCGTCTATGAAGGGCTACTACTGTAGTCTGTTCTCAAATGGGTGTTTCATGAATGCAGGAATCTGGCAGCTGAACTGAGAGCATTTGATAATGTTCTGGAGGAGCCAGAGTTCATGGTCTTATGCTGAGTTTTTGTCCTCTTCTGCAGAAAAATCAAGGTTTGTGTACAGCCTTCTGTATAGAACTAATCCTTTTGTAATCTGACTCTTGGACCGCATAGTATTGCTCTGGCAATTGGTAAAGTTTGCCAGAATTGAATCAGGGTCTGGTGCACGTGTGTGTGTGAATAGCCTCTGCATTGTTTGTGCCTCTTGTTGCAGAACCCAGAACAAAACTTTTCTTTAGGTCCAGCTTTGCAACAGTTGTCTAATTCCATCTGTGTGATGGAAGGAACTGAAAAAATACTGTTTCAGAGAGATCAGTGTGATGAATGTTCATTCCTTCCAACTGAAAAAAACCTTTTCCCCCCCTACATGCTATAGGCACATGATCCCTAGAGCCTGAGTGGGCCTTGTTAGCAGTGTTACATTTGCTTTCCATTTCTTAGCACTATGGGGTAGAAGGTGAAAAAGAGATGAGTAAATCTTCAGAGAAGAGTTGAATCCCATAGAGGGGAAAATAGATTAGTAGAGAAAACTGTCTGGAAGTAGAACTCTGCTTCCTGGATTTCCTTTGGATTGAAGGCCCACCAGTGATAATATTGATTTCTAACTCTGAAACATTCCACTTTTAATCTTTTCCCATCTGATTATATTGCATTTAGAAGACCTAATGCATTCAAGCCTGCTTTGGCGACCTGTGTTACCTCAAAGCTTCTGGATCGTGTTTTATTTGTGCATTTTCTTATCCTTTTTTTTTTTTTCTCTCTGATACCTGCGTAATTGAATAAATGGCATGATTTTTTTTTGGTGGAAATATCTAACACCTTTTCACATCTAGGAAAATTGATTTTAATATTAAATGCCACCTTCTGGGTGAAGTTCTTATGAAAATTTTAATGTCTCACTGTTTTATTTAAATAAAAGTTTACCTGTATTCTCAACTAAAATTTGAGCAAGGACAGTCAAGTCAGTTCTTCAGGTGTGTTATACTTCACTGCATAAGCAAACCCACCATCATTTAGAGAGACTCTTGTGGATGGTCGCCATTCCAAATGTGGCAATGTTTGTGGAGGTATCGTTCCCACTGTATTGTTACAAACCCTGGCTTGTTTCTGTCATGTCTAAAGCTGTTATATGCGAGGTTGTCCATAGAATATTCTTTACTGATCTTAGTTTGATGTAAAGTCCAGGAATAACTGCTTAGATCCTTTTTCGACTGATGCTGTTTTGTCATTTTCACTATGTTGAAGGTTGTGTCTATTGTTAGTCTCTTACATTGACTTGTACTTAAACAGAAGAATCTAAAGACTGGCATCACAGTCTCTCTTTGGTGCGGAGTTTGAACTGCAGGTTTGAAGGTGGCAGAGGGGAGGCCGTGAATGTGCTTTTCTATGACTTTTGTATAGGGTGACTTACTAGCCCAGACAGGTAAGATGGTTCAGAATATTGAAGAAGGTAGAGCATTTATTGGACCACCTCTTTTTTATAAAACCTTTTTAAAGACCTGCTGTGGTGACACTTGACATTTCTTTCAGTTTGCACTAGGTATGCATGTAGTACTAATCATTTGAAATAATTTGAAGATTACTTCCTTCACAACTGTGTTGTTTTTCATCACCATTTTTCTGTCAGAGTAACTTCTATTGTATAACTTAATTTACACATCTGTGCTGCGTTTTTATTAACTCTGACTTGTGTCAGAATTCTCACTTTTTGCTTGTTTCTCTCCCTGTGGGAAATTACACTGCTTTCTTTTTGCAGGTGTGGTGACCACCTTCTTCCTCTGGGGTCACGAGAGAATTAAGGCTGCAAAGAACGTTAGGCAGTGTTTAGTCTAGTCTCCAGTTCAGAGATGAATCAGCTAGCTTAATGTAATTTCAGGCAGATGTCTTAACTTCACTAGTAAAAGAGACAGCAATAAAACAGAGCAGGTTCCTGTCTTTTACAGTGTTTACCATCTGTTTAATTATGACTTGAATTTTTTTGCAGTTTGACCCTAACACTTGTTTGGTCCTTGATGGACTAGGTTACTGCTGCCTTCTGTTTAGTGAACTGTAAGACTTTGAAGAGTGCTGCTGTATTCTTTATCTATTTCTCCTCAGGTAAATCTAGTAAGATTCATTCATTCTTTTGTCACAGACTGTTTTACTGTTGTGGTCATCTGGATTTCTGCTTGGTCTGTACATCAATTTCTGAGCATCTTCAGAAAGGGTATAATCCTCCAGTTGAGTAGAGTGGGTTATTTTACGAGTGCTTTTGCTTCATCCTCTTTGGTCAAATTCTGGGTTAAGTTGTAAGCACCATAGGTATGATCTTAGAGTCTCTTAAACAGCTTGAAAGTAGAACTTTCATTAAGAAAAGTGAAAATCTAAAGATAATCTAGCCTGTTGACCCTTAATTAAAATCTATCCCCTTAGAAACCAGAATTGCTTTATAGGGTTATTTTCTACCATGAAGACTAGTGCAGGGCTGCTTTGTTCCCTTCAGCTGAGTAGACCTGTAAGTGAAGAGGTAGCATGCTGTATGGTTTGTTCCTTTTGTTGCTCTAATCTGATACTCCTCATTGACAGAAACCTGTTCAGTGCCTGATGTAACAATTTGGTCTGCATGGTTTTCCCACTTTAAGAAGCAAACATGAATTATTGTTCAACTGAAATCAAGTATTGCTGTATTACAAACACTGGGAAATAAATTTTGATGGTGTGTGTAAAATTGTGAACTCCATATATAATGTGATGTCTTACTTTTCTTTCTTCTTGGCTTTATGGATAAAAAGTGTTTCACTTTGAGTAGCGTCTTCTAATATTTCCATTTTCATTTTTTTAAAAGCACGCTTTTAAAGGATTTCAGTTTTCTGTGCGTGATCTGCATTATCCAGAAGGTAGAGAGATCTATTTGCTCTGTGTGGTTTTGGGTGTATATATATGTATAAAATAAAACTGAAGCTGTCTACCAGAATGTCCTTTTTTGGCTGTTCTGCCTGCATTAAACATTTATTATCAGGTTGGGCAGAAGGGGTTTTAAAGAAGTGTAATTCTAGAGATTACCTGAATACTTAATGAAAGGGCCAAATTTGCAATGCCTGTAATATATCTGTCCTTCATTCTTCACAAGAGTATTAACAAAGCATAATATTGCTTAATTTTTCTGTGGCACTCTGACAGTTTTATCTTCACAAAAATCAACACAGAATTCTGAAATAATTGCGTTTCTGATACCCTTTAGTGTCTAACTGTTTATGTACCTCCGAAAATAAAACCTTTAGCAGCTCAACAGTCTGAGACAAGAACAATTATTCCTGATGGATTTGTATACCTCCAAAAGCGTGGTTTTCCTTCATTTTTATTTTTTCAATTAATATGTTCAGGACAAGTTAAAATATGCAGTGAAATTCTGTTGGCTTTTGAAAGGATCTTAAGACTTGGACTGTTTCTCTGTGTTCTCACAAATAGCAAGATGTTGGAGGGTGATCTGTTAACACAGCTTACTGAAACATTTCCAATAGATGTGTAGCTAGAAACAGTCAATTCAAGAAATGGAACTCAGGATTTTTGGTAGGCCGTAGAGGATCCAAGACTAACAGGTCCTGTGGTTTCTGGGGCATTTTCTCCTTTCTAGTGTTTCTCATCTCTCGTACATGGCATTGGGAACTTCAAACTCCAGCTTCAGTTGATGTTTCTTTCATGGGTATAGTGTAGCATGTGGGCTGATCCACAAATGAGGTGCTGATATTGGCAACCTATGCAGCTGCCAGTTTAAGGAAATAAATCTTTAGCTGTTTTTCTTGAAATTAAAATCTTGCATAACTTCTGACTTACGAAAGATCTTTAGTATCTTGAAATATCACTCAAAACCTTCTATCTGCTTTAAAATCTTAAAAAAAAACAACAAAACCAACAACAAAACAAAACCCAAAAAAAACCCAAATCCAAAACCCCTCACCTGCTTTAAAATCTCGAATGCTTTACTTTTAAGCATTAAGATCACAAGTTGAACAATATTGTGTTCATTTGTTACTAGTGCTTGAAATATAAATTTAAGTATTTGACAACTAAGCAGAGGTACAACATATATCATTACTGAGTCTGTAGAAAGTGCTGTGCTACCTCAGCAGATCAGTCTTCATTTAAAGAAAATGTATATGTTTGTATTGAAACACTCTTTAGGAGGAAATGTTAACCTAGCCTTTATTCAAATAACTAAAACTCAGCATGAATAGAAAAGCTACACAGAAATCCTTAGTTATTAAAGGTGTAATATTTTAATGGAAGCACATCCGACATTCAGAGAAAGTTGGATCTAAAACTTTGAAGATGTCTTTGGTGGCGAGTTACCTGTTTATAATGTCAGCATATTCATTTTACTTGGAAAAATGTAGATGGACAGAAGGCAAGACAAAAAAGAACCCAAATTAATCGCTAACAGTTAAATAATGAGTAGTGGACTGTAACATTGAACGCAAAGGTCTTGCCATAGGTTTAATATCAAGGTGAGAATGTTGTATGGATAATCTTATTAGAAACTTTTTGATCTCTAGCAGCGTGGATTCTGTTTTGTCCCTAGTTGAACAGTGAGGTCCTGCTTCCCCACCTTGGAGCTCAGAGTCTGTTGCTGGCCATTGGTGGCAGTTCTGAAGTGGACCCCACATTTTTTTTTGTTTCTCTTAAGTCTTGAATGCTTTTCCTATTTATATTCTGTCTCTGGAAGAAAATTATGTGCAGCATTTAGCCAGTAGTTTTACTGATGTCTGTAGAACTACACAAGATGGTAAATTTAAAAAAAAAAAAAAAGTAGGTGAAGCTTTTTCTTTATGCCAGTGATCTTCACATTGCATCTTCTGACCAGCCTCTTCCACAGTGCTGCCATAGTTCAATGATTCAGTGATTTATAAGCAAAAAATCATGACTCCTCTGAGTTAAAAATGAGTGTTATTTTCATATAATTTAACAAGATAGCAAAAGCTGTATTTGCAATGTATTGCCTAGGTTATAAAAGCGGTGGGCCTTCTATTAGTAATTTATAACAAAAGCTGTACTCCTAGTATATTATTATGCCGTGTTAGCATTATACTTCCATGCCATTACATTCTGCTTTGAAGTCTGCTGCTACCGTAGGTCTTCGGTGCATCATAATTAAACAGCTCTCTGATGCAGCACCCCTTGTTTCTGGAAATAAAGCTAAACACAGTCCTTGATGCCTAGTGCAGTGTAGTTAGCGCTAGGACATAGGATTATTGTATTGTATTTTCCATTTGAATTCGTACAAAGGTAAGCAGGTCATATTTGTATCACTGAGTAACTTCTTGGGGGGCTGCAGTATAAATCGAAGAGAGATTATTCACAAGTTTCACTTTCACTTTAACCCTGAGAGAATGACTTCAAACTCCCTTGAACTGAAGCTGATGGATTTAAACTAGCTTTAGCCTATGGTGTTTAAGACAAAAGCCTGGTTCTGGCAATCTGTATTGACCCATCTGGAATGATAAATCAGGAAAGAATGCTGTATATGTTGAAAAAAGATGTAACAAATAAAGCGAAAATAAAGCCAACCTATGAAATATGTATATCTGACTGTAGGCTAAACCTGCAAAAGTGGCACTACAGTATACCAAAACGCTGTTTCTGGAAAGATCATTAAAACTTAACTAACTTGTGTATGATAAACTTATATTAAGAAAATACCTACCTTAACTCAGATTTTATTTTTTGTACTTAGTAGGATGTCCCTCATTTTGACGAATCTGGTTGTACAGGCGTTGCTGTGAGGAGCAGCAGCCGAGGAGCTGCTCTTAAGGGACAGTATGCTTTTTGTGTATCTAATTATTGCTGATCCCAGTGAACAGTCCTTTTCTCTTCCTGTGCACACGCTGTTGGGCAAGCAGATAACTGACCTTACGCTAGAAGCCAAAGCGACTCAGTGGAGGCTGTCAGATAAATTATATACAGCTAAGCAGCTGATATTCTGACCACGCGTCCCAAACCAAAAAGATGTACTGAAGTTACGGTGAAGCAAGCCTTCAATTTAGGCAGGCTTGAAACAAGATGTCCTTTCCTTTTCCTGCGCTGAGTGCGCAAAGGGCCACCAAAGGGCTCTGTACCTAAAATGTAGCTGTAGAGCAAGGCAACTCCTTAAAAAGACACAGGTTAGAACTGCTGGGATGAGACAGGTTGAATAGAGATGTGCCCTTCCTCATGGGAGGAGAGGAAGCACATCTCTTCTGCCAGTCTGGCTTTCCAGTCTGGCGGCTTTTGTTGTTTGCCTTGCACAAACCTGGGCACTGTGTCCGCAAAGGGCCCCCGTGCCCTTTTACAGGCTGTGGATTCTTGTTCACCATTTCCTCATTCTCTGTCTGGGCTGTCTTTCATTCCTTTTGCTTTTTATTGCCTAGAAAATAACTACCTTGCTCTCAGTCAGTCGTGGGAAGAAACAGTTGTCTCTTTGTTCCTGAGGGTTTTTCCGGTGCAGAACGTGTAGGGTTAGCTGGTCCAAGAGTCCTTCCTGCTGTCCAGCCATAGTCTTCCTAAAGACCTGCAATGACTTGTGAATAAACAAGTGTCTATCCTGTATTGTGGATGAATAGATATCTAACTTAATTGAAGAATTGAACTCTGAAATCATTGCTGTGCTTCACAGAAAACAACAATGTAATGTCTTGTTTCCTTTGTCTAATTTTGGCAGGATGTGTGTATTTGTAATTGAAGATGTGAAAATGCAAATAAGTAAAATAGGTGCAAATGTTTGCTGGAGGAACAATAATAATATTGCTGACACTAACAGAATTTAATAATCCACTGATTGATGATGCCTAAATGAGCGGGGGGGGGGAAAAGGGAAACTCTAATCCTTCCTGTATATTCCCCCAACCTGGTGTTACGGTTTGGGAACTAATCCATCAATGCATGTTACCTATGCAAAGAAGATGAAAACTCTGCTGTTCAGCTGATTATAATGGGACTGTCTTAAGAAGTATCACCTTGATTGTGCTGGTTACATTGTACTTGAATCTTTCAAATTGCAAATCTCAGTGATTATGTGCCTAGTAGTGCTTTTAACACTTTGTGGTTTGCTTGAAGATAATTTGTAGCTCTTGTATTATGCCTTCACTCACAAATTTTGCAGGCAGTTGTACTGGTTATCATCACAAAAGACATTTGCTGTCTTTCTAGACAAAAGCAGAATACTGACTGTTCATTACAAGTAAAACATGGATATTTTTTTTTTCTTTTGATTTACCTGGACTGTTTAGAAATTAATTATGGTGGGGAGTTCCCCCACTTATGAAACACACTAAAATACAAAACAGTACGTCAAGTCAGGTCTGATCTTCCATCTGAACTATTTGGGCAGGAGTCTTAATGTCCCATACTTTCAAATACTTGTAGTTAAAGTTTTATAGGTATCTCCAGTAACTGGTTTATCTTAAGAATGCTTTTAGTCATGTCAGCCTTCTGTTTCACATAGGGTGGCTCCAGAGAACGGTCACTGTTCCAACTAGGTCTGCAGCAAAGTATTGTTATTTTGCAAGATCCCTTTTATTTGCTTTCTGGCTGTTTGGCGTTTTTTAAAGTTTTATTTTCAAAATATTGTGCTGGATAAAAGTCAGTTTTAAAAGTGAAAGTCCAAGATAATCTCAGCTAAATCTTTTCCAAATTGGAATGTGGTGATGAGCACTGCACTTACCTTCCAGGTGGCTAGTAAGCATCTTGTAGTTTAGACCTAGGAGGCACGATGACCTTTGCTGGTCTTTCCAGGTGCTGCTGAAATGTTTAAGTACTTGGTAGGTTTGAAGAGCTTGTGACAAAGTGTCAGTCAGGTGTTGCCATTCTGTTTTGTCCCTTTGTTTTCAATTCTTACCCTCCATTATGTGTGCAGCACGCACTTTTTAAAAGCTTACCTGAGTAGAAAAATCATATTGTTTTGGGGACTTATTTCCAGCTTATATCAAGTCTTTGGTATTTGATGATTTTTATTTATAGGAGAGAAGGTGAGATGATGTGAAATGAGGAAGAATGTCAGGTAAAAGGAGTTAAGCTCTAGGAAGGTAAATGTATAATATGTGTCTTGGGAGTGAGAGGGAAGTGAAAGTGGGTAGTGAAAGAAATTATTTTTAAACTGGTTTTATTTCCACAAGTCTTTCTTATTCATCTAGCACTGGGAAGTCTAAAATTTGATCTGCTGGAGTGGACATCTGTGGTTTTTTCCTCCTAACAGGTCGTGACAATGCATGTGAAAAGACTTCATACATGTTCCTGCGGAAAGAACTTCCTGTGCGACTAGCCAACACCATGAGAGAAGTCAATTTGTTGCCTGATAACTTACTTAACAGGCCTTCAGTTGGGCTAGTACAGAGTTGGTAAGTTTTAAAAAAAAAGTGTAAAACTAACACTGTATGTGTTGCTTTACTTGCAACTCAGCTTGAATTGTCTTAAACTGAAGTCTGTTTTCTGCCTTGAATTGTTTATAACGTGTTTCTTGTTAAATGAAGTTTCATTTTCTTCTGTCTAATGTTAAGTAAATACTCTAATATGGATCTTAGAAATAAGAATGTGTAAGTTAGTCGTGTAAGTTAGTAAAAGCATACTGTTGTCTCCTAGATATTTAGAATCAGTCAGTAACTTGCAAGAGTGAGCTTTTTAAATATTTCTTACTGTGTTGCACCCATGACTTCTTGAAGTAGCTGTTGTTTCTCCTTCCTCTTTCTTAGTTGAAAATACTGAAAGAAATTTTAAACCTCATCTGTTCTTCTTGTTGCTAAATCTTTAAAAACATAACCTCATATTCAGTGGAAGTTATGGAATGGGACACAAATCTGGTGTGGACTAGTAATTAATATTCTCTATCGTAATAACTAGTGTACATCCAAAGTGATTCAAAGTCTTGTCATCTTTTCCACAGTAATTAATTTCTAGCCTGCTTGCATGTTCAATGAGGTTTGGAGACTGCTGCCTTGTATGTATTAAGCTCTAAAAAATTGTTGTTCCTGGGGTATTTATTGTCTCTTTATCTGCAAATACTTGATCCAAAGAATTTATGTAAAAATGTCTTCGCAAACTTCCCTTTGTGAATAACAGCTTATCTATTAGGTGTGCGAGTTGTAACTAACGTTGTACGCTTCTGTTAACTTCAGTCAGAGCCCTTCAGCCAAGAAATTCCATGTTGACTGTGCATCGACTGCTGGGTTTGATCTCGTATTTGTGAAGTTTCAGACTTAGAAAATATAAATTAGGATATGTGGTATTGTGTACTTCGGTTTAAACATATTTGTCTATGAAAGGTAATACTAACTGTCTTGATGACCACTTCAAACATAGTAATTAAGTGCTTCAAATAAATGTGAATGCTGTGGAGCCATGCAATAGCAATCACTTTGTGGTTAAGTGGCAGCTTGCAAGGACTAAAAGCTTGTATCGTCTGTCTGATGTTACCAGAAGCTGTTATACCAAATAGGAAAGAGTAGATAATATATAGGCCTTTTAGGCTTTTCCGATCTAGATGACTTGTGAAGCTCTCTTTATTGATATGTGGACGATAGGTGAATGAAGAAAAGAAAATAATTTTTCTGTAGTGACTCTACAGCATAATTCTTGTAGTCCAATTGTATGTTCTGTGGTAAATGCTTCTGCCTTGCTAATAGAGTCAAACAACATTTGGATCACTTCAATAGGTGTTTAGGGCGGAAGCTCCCTTCAGAATTTTTGCTTAGAGGTTTGAGGATTCATGGGATGACTTCTGCAGCTCCAATAGAAACTGCTAATTAAAAAAAAAAAAACACCAAACACACGCAGTCTGGAGTGTATTAGAATATATAGTGATTCGAAGATACTTGTCCAAATTGTCTATTTTATATGATGTGATTTGCAGTATCACAGCTGTAGACTGATAGTTTTCTGTTAAATGCGTCAAAATATCAGACTTCAATGTGATGAAGATGTTCAAGTGTACATCCAACCCAGAGATGGAAGTTTGAAATCAGTGTTTGTCATAGTGTTCTTTTGATTTTGATCCTCAGTTAGCTAGTTTTTGTGGAAAGAAATATCTTCACTGAGATTATATAAGAATATATTTTGTGATCCTATGTCAGAAGTAATTGTAACATGTTGTTTTCCGGTTTATAAATGTGGACTTTAAAGAACTTATTTCTTATTTTTCTACTTAGAGGTTTTGAGTTGTTTTTAGACATTTACCTGTAGATTATAAGTCCTTGTGATATACTGGTGATGAACCTTGGGCAAAATTTACTGTATCAGTTAGCTTTTGAGAAGACCAAAACAACACAGTTTTATTAACTTCTGTGTGAATAACCTTGAATATTATGCAGCTATGCTGATTGCAAGGTTTGAAACATTTATAATTTCTTAACCTGAATTTTAGACATACCTAGAGAGACGTTCCTGAGTTTTGTGCAGTAGAATAAATAAATATAAATTTAGCTGTTTGGCTGTTTTGTGTAAAATGAAGAAATGTCTTCATGACACACTTGTTTCATACTTCAAGAAAGAATTCATTTCAGGTCAGATTTCAGGATCCGCTATTTTTACGATGCTATATGTTGAGGAAGCTTGACCATTTATTAATATACAAACAAAAAGTCTGATGTACATTTGCCACAAGTGAGCAAAGACATAATTTGATGCATTATTCACCTTAATCTGTTTATTTGCTAATTTTCAGTAATTTGTATAGTTATGATTTATTTACAGTACTGCTTTGCACTAGAAGCCTATGTTTTTTTGTGCTTTTGGCAAGACTCCAAATTAGCTGGAGCTTTAAAATGTGAGTTCTCAGTCTATTCCTTAATGTCAGAATGCCAAAAATTACAAAAAGCTCCTAATCTTTCATTAGAGTAAGGTGACTCTGTAAATAGATGGATTTGGTGGAGTAAGAAAACAAATTAACCCCGCCTGCTGTACAGCATGGGTCACTTCCTGTCAATCCTCTGTCCAGCCAGGCAGTGACATTTCGGATTGCATGAATTTCCTAATCCCTTATAGGTCCCTTGGGAAGCAACCTCATCTTGACACTTCAGAGAAAATGCTCCCTGGTGCAGGCAAATCCCATTCTCCTCTCTGTTCTCTAGTCCATCTTCATGGTCATGGTGTAGGCACTTTGCTTCCTGTACCACTGCGCTGCCTGACAGATTTTTCAACCGATTGCCTGATTGCTCTCAGGAAAGGTGCGGTTTTTTTTTCTCCTTCCTTTCTGTGTTCCTTAGCCTGATGTGTGCAGCAACGAGGATAGGCAAGACGGCTGTCATTCTGTTGTGCCACTCAGCTGCGCTTTTTCTGAATAAAGCTGGCATTACCCATAGAGCGAACTATGAACAAAAAAAAGTTTTACGTTTCAGTCTGTGCTAAAGTAAAACATTAGCTCTGTCCCAGTTGGAGTTTATAACTTTGTTTATGTGTATGTTTTGCATGGAGTAGCAAGGGAAGGAATAAAGTGTATCAAAATAATAACACATTTTATATGTTCTGGCTGTGAACTGTGGTGATTCCAAATAACAGATCAATAACCAGTGTGCTAGGGAGCAACAACTTATTTTCAGTTTTCCAAAATAAATGGGCAACTTCCTAGTTCCACAGAAGTGAGCCTTTTTTTTGGCCAGCTTTCAGAGGGCACTCTATAGCTGAAGTGCACTGCAGGTAGGATATTGAACATGTGACAGAACTGTACAATACAGGATGTCATCACTAATGCAATGAGAGAAAATAGTTACAATAAACAAATAATGGATAGCGTCACAGCTTGTAAAATATCTAAACTGAGTGTGAGGGTTGCACAATATGCCACTCAGTCATATCTAAAATTCACATTTTAATTAACCCAGACCAAATTGCTCTACTTTTCTTTAGTACTTTTCCTTGGAAAAAGATATAAACTTCCATTTATCTCCTTGGAAAGACCCATGTTGTGGTTTAACCCCAGCCAGCAATTGAGCACCAGACAGCTACTCGCTGACTCCCCCCCTGGTGGAATAGGGTAGAGTATCAGAAGACTAAAAGTGAGAAAACTCGTGGGTTGAGATAAAGACAATATAATAAGTAAATCAAAAGCCACTCGTGCAAGCAAAGCAAAACAAGGAATTCTTTCACTCCTTCCCATTGGCAGGCGGGTGTTCAGCCATCTCCAGCAAAGCCGGGCTCCATCACATGTCATGGTTGCTTGGGAAGACAAATGCCGTCATTCTGAACATCCTCCCCCTTCCTTCTTCTTACCCCCAGCTTTATATGCTGAGCATGATGTAATATGGTATGGAATATTCCTTTGGCCAGTTGGGGTCAGCTGTCCTGGCTGTGTCCCCTCCCAGCTTCTAGTGCATCCCCACCCTGCTCACTGGTGGGGCGGTGTGAGGAGCAGGAAAGGCCTTGACTCTGTGTGAGCACTGCTCAGCAAAAACTAAAACATCCCTGTGTTATCAACACTGTTTCCAGCACAAATCCAAAACATAGCCCCATACTAGCTGCTGTGAAGAAACTTAACTCTATCCCAGTGTCCTGGTTCCGGCAGGGATGGGGTTGATTTCCCCCAGGAGCCGGCAGGGGGCAGGTATTCCATCGCATGTGACTGATGCCTGGGCTATCAGAGGCGTGAGCTGGGTGAGGAGAGCAGTTGCCACTCGGGGGTGGGCTGCGGTGGGGCGGGCGGGGACGGTGCACTGTGTGGCAGTACTGTAATAGCGTCTTTATATCCTTTTATTGGTGTTACTGGTTTGTTTTCATCTTCCCTTTTGCTGTTCTGTTAACTTGCACTATTTTAACCCACGAGTTTTGCCTTTTTCGGTAGATTTTTCCCACGGCTGTGGGAGTGGAGCGAGTGGCTGCGTGGTTCTTTTGTTGCTTGCTGAGGCCAAACCATGACACCCAGACAAACCCAGCACAACTCATTAGAGAAATCGGTATAGTTTGGGGATTGATAATTGTTTTTCCTCTATTTTTTACATTCAGATTATGCTAACAAGATTGTGTTACCGTGGAGATATATTTTATCTTTTTAGTTCTTTGGAAAACCTTAGTGAAATACACATAGAGGAAAAAAACAAAGTTATCCTGCATGAGTTGTTTGTTTGATTTTTTTTTTTTAAAAAAAAGGTAAATCTGGAGTTAATACTATGTCCGTTTACAGTGATTTCATGTATGAAATGCGCCATTCTAGAATTTGGCAGACTAACAAGAATTCAATCTACCTGGCAGTAATTAACAAAAGAACAAGGCTAAAGGGTGCTTGAAACTAAAGAGCTTTCCCAATGAACTGTAACATATTGTGATGATAAATTAAACACCAGAAGGACAACAGATTTGAAGGTTATAGGCTTTGATTTCTGCTTTTGATGACTCATTGAAAATGGCAAAATGTAACTGACATTCTTTTCTTTTAATCTTTGCTGGGTGTTTGGGGTTTTTGTTTGTAGATTTGTTCTGTATAGTTGTATTCATTTACTAATAATATAGCAAATAATCCATTATTCTACTACTTTTCTCCTTTATTCTAGCTGGCTGGTAATTGTGTGTGAAGTGTTTATAAAACATCACAAGGTTTTGCTTTTCAGTGCCTGATAAATTCTGTAGTTACCACCTTCCCGCAGTTTGAATCAAAAGAAAAGTGAAGGAAATAAATGATTGAAAGGGGAATGACCTTTTTTATACAAACTAGCTGTTACAGGAGTGAACTGCATTGCTGACTCCTCACCTTTAGGCAGAGTGTACTGTTGGTGGTAGTTAAGACAATGTTTGAATTACTTATTACAGCTAATCAGAGTTATATGTTTCCTTTTAAACAAGGTTTTGTTACTTAATTTCTTTAATTTTGAGCTGTTTGGGAGGGAGTGGAAGGATGAATTTTGTGTAAAAACTGTAAATCAACTGGAAAAAAGATGATGTGCAGCATTTGCAGCTCCAAGTTATGTGGAGACTTGCACTAATATACAGGGTATTAGAGCATCCCAAGTTGGGTGATGTATAGTGGTAAGCATTGGACAGTGGGTTAGATTTGTTTGACTTAAGGTTACTTTTTTTCTAGTTTTATTTAGTCAAGGGATTGGATGAAATAGTAAAAGTGATAGAAATCTGAATAACTTAAGATTTGAAGTTAACTTTTTCTCTGAGCTGGTTCCTCTAACTTGCTGAATACAGTGCTTGGGCTGATGAACTTGATTTCTAAAGTAATCTCAATTTACTTTAGATTCAGAAAGAGACATCTAAATATTGTAGCTAATTCTATCTAAAGGAAAAGCATTACCTGTTTCTATAGTTTCTCCATCACCACAGAGAATAAAGAGAAATTACTTCAGCTCCTCTATAAATGTCCTTAGTTTAGAGCATTTAGTTTGTGTAATTTTCCTTTGTTTCAGAAACTTTCAGTTCCTCATTGGTGCTATGTTGAGCCTGCAGTGTAATGACCTCCGACGCTGTTCTGTCTGCTGGTTGCACTGAAGACTGGTAACAGTGTTTCGCAGCTTTTTTTCTGGTTGAGCCCTGCTTTAGTCTTTTTCTGACCGAGACAGTTTTCTGCACAATTACTTCCTGCATTAAATGAGAAACACTTGGCTTGCCCCTGCCTGATACTCTACTAAAAGTGCTGATCCTTCAACATAGGAGTAGTGATGTTTGATTATTCCAGGGGCAGCAGTCTTAGGACCAATGTCCCAATAAGCTAACAGAGAGTATGAATCTTAATACAGCGTATCAGCAATGGTAGGCAACCAATCAAATCCACACAGCAGAAAAATGAGGTATCAGCTATGTTCAGTACCAGAAATACTCATTGTTGTTTTACCCTTAGCATCAGCACAGGATTGCTGATGTTTGAGATTTCTGGTAGGAGATCTGTAGTGAGAAGCAATACAGCAAGTGCTTTTTAAGTGTGGTGGTTGTCTTGGATCTTCAGAAGCAGGATGTTGTAATATTATAAGGTGACAGATGGGACTGAGCAGCTTCCTAATAACCTCCTCTTACTTTGCCACACGAAAAGCTGTCACTTCTTTCATGACACAGATTTACAGAAGCATCTTTCATATGGGAAGAAGCAGAGAGCTGAGTATTTCCTTAGAGATATTCAGAAAGCTGTCTGGACTCTTCAACCTGAAGAAGAGAAAGCTTGGGTGGGCAAGAGGACAGATGTTATCAGTGTGTATAAATACCTAATGGGAGAGAATGAAGGTGAGGGAGCCAGACTTTTCAGTAGTGCTCAGTGACAGGAGGCAATGAATACAAATTAAAGCACATGAAATTCCATGTGAACATAAGAAAAAAACTTTTTTACAGTGAGGGTGATCAAACACCACAAGAAGGTTCCCCAGAGAGGCAGTGACATCTCCATCTGTGGAGGTATTCAAACCCCACTGGACATGGTCCTGGACAGCATGCTGTATCTGACCCTACATGAGCGAGGAGGTTGGACTAGGTGATTTCAAGAGTTGTCTTCCAACCTAAAGGATTCCGTGATTCTGAATTCCCTTGGAAAGCTGGCTTGCAGCCCTGGATGGTCTGGGAGGCAGGAAGGGCTATTGTTGGCTTTGTGAAAATGGGATGTTAGAAGGGTGGACTGAGAGTGTGGGGAGAAACAGAGAGGGCAAAGAAAAGATAGAAAGGCCTCCACAAAACAGGGACAATGGCAACAGAAATTAAAGTAGGAAGAGAAAGGATTTCAAACCAGGAGGAAGGTTTGAAAGGATGGGGGAGGGGAGCATAAACAGTAGAAGAGGTGGTTGTTGACAAACTTGCTGACACCTACAGTATTTGGCCCTTTATGTAATATGAGAAACACTTTACAGTGTGGAGGGTGCTTGTGACAGTTCATAGTCTACCTCCTGGCATGTGTTATGCTCTGCCTGTGCTGAAGAAATCATAGCATTTTGGCCCACTTGTTGGTTCAGGTCATGGTGGGTACTTTGGGTTTCACAGATTGATGTAGACACAGTCATCGAGTGGCAAGAGATCAACCTATATTTGAGGAATAGAATAAGACTCTTTCATATGAATCATGCAGGTATTTTTTTAGGTAGACTGTTTCTTTCTGTAGAATCAAATAAATATTTTTTCCGGACTTCCTTTTACCACACAAACAAATTTAAGACAGCAAATATTTATTTAATTACAAAGGAAGATCTAAGCTTTCTTGTTACGTTACAACCCACAGCCTGAGGGAACTAGTCCAGTCTGACAACGCTGGTGGTCTTAAGTCAAGTTACCTGGCTTTTTTCATTCCTAAATATATTTGCAAGAAAAGGACGCCACATCAATCATACCCTTTTCTCTATTCACAGAAAAAGTCCAGAAAGTCATTTTCCTCCTTGGAACAAATATGGATTGAATGACTTGGGTATATTCTTATCACCCATCAAGGAAATGGTGAAGGAGGTAGCAAAGACTGGTTGTGGAGTGTCATGTATTCACTACATGCAGAGCAAAATTGCGCACAGGAATGGGCCTTGAGCATTGCTTCTGCATGACATTACCTGGTTTAGCCAGAAGTCAAAAACTCATCTTACTGCCTTCATAGAGCCAAACTGATCACACCCTGAATTGCTTCAATGCCTTGTCCACCACTTTTCCATGTTTCGTTTTGGAGTTCCTTTGCTGATTGTTTATTACTGTTTTTCTCACTGTAGTAATGGTACCTTTTTTCCCATCCTGTACTCATGATTAACTTGATTGACCTTGATTCACATGAGGCAGGTGATGTTGAAGAACACGTACCTCTTTTCAACAAAGGAGTGAGGGTGATCATAGTTTGTTTTAGGTCTTGTAGGTGAAGCAGCTGAGTTCAGAGAGTAAAGCAGCTTCTTCCAGTGAGAATTAATAAAAGGGCGAGTGTGTGCAAGCACACATTCTCAAAGGAGACGAGTTGTTGTTCAGTCTTTCAGAAACTCAGTCCCTCCTCCAGCTGGCGGTCCTGATGATTTGTCCCCTGCCTCTTTGTCCCCCACATCATGTATGCTGTCCCTGCATAGTTACAACTGCTTCAGTATCTCTCAAACTGCTAAATGTTGCACTTTTCAGGAACTCTTCTTCAGTGGGTAGTGGGCTATGGCTCCTTAAGTTACTGCCACCTTTGTCTCAGCCTGTCTGAATGTGAACCAGCAGTGTGCCCAGGTGGCCAAGAAGGCCAATAGCATCCTGGCTTGCATTAGAAATGTTGTGGCCAGCATGACTAGGGAAGTGATTGTCCCCTCACCTTGAGTACTGTGTTCAGTTTTGGACACCTCACTACAGGAGGGACATTGAAGTACTGGGGCCTGTTCAGAGAAGGGCAACGAAGCTGATGAAGGGTCTAGAGAACAGGTGTTATGAGGAGCAGCTGAGGGAACTGGGGTTGTTTAGCCTGGAGAAAAGGAGGCTGAGGGGAGACCTTATCGCGCTCTATAACTACCTCAAAGGAGGTTGTAGCGAGGTGGAGGTCTGTCTCTTCTCCGAAGTAACAAGCGATAGGACAAGAGGAAAAAGGCTTCAAGTTGTGCCAGGGGAGCATTAGATTGGATATTAGGGAAAATTTCTTCACTGAAAGGGCTATCAAGCATGGGAACAGGCTGCCCAGGGAAGTGGTTGAGTCACCATCCTTGGAGGTATTTAAAAGACGGGTAGATGTGGTGCTGAGGAACATGGTTTAGTGTTGGACTTGGCAGTGCTAGGTTTACAGTTGGACTTGATGATCTTAAAGGTCTTTTCCAACCAAAATAATTCTACTATTCTATGCCTGTCCCCTGAAGTGACCCTAGATAACTTCTTGAATTCCTGGGAGTGTGGTGTGATGGTTGTTCTAAACTGGTACTGTCTCTTAGCAGTGTAAAAGAACCTGTTTTAAAATAAGCATTGCTGGAGACAGCAGCGACTTCCCAAACTTGTAACTGACAAATGTTTGGGGGATTTCTGTAGTTATTTGTGACAGCTGCAGGAGGGCAAAAACACACAGAGGGACAGGAGCTAGTGTTACTGTGCTGACCGTATTGAAAATGTCAGTCTCCCATGAGAAATGCCGGGTGGCTGCTACTGAAATGGGGGGGGCGGAGTAGCAGCATGTAGTTCTGGAGGGAGTTGTGTAGACAGCAGTGCTGTCTTAGGCTTTGCTGTAGCTTGAAGATGTAGGGTGAAGTTTCATGGCCTGCTTAAGCCTATCTTAACATAGAACTGCTACCAAAAGAGGTTTTATTGTAATGTGAAGTTGTCTAAGCTTCCGGGACTGGGGTCAGTCTCATAGGCACTGAGCTTATGTACATATCATTCTGTAGAGCTGATCTACTGGGTTGCTGCTACTGAAAGGAGAAAGGCTTGCTCACCTATTTTGCTTTTTCCTTATGTAGGCTTTATGCTTATCTTTTATCTCTTGTGTTATCTTTAGCCAGTTAGACTTCTCTTTGAGTTGTTTTCATGGGTGAGAATGATTAGAAAAACCGAACATACTTATCTGGCTGGCTTTTGCGCCATGGCAGGGAGTTCAGCTGTTGACATGCACATCTGAATAGGATCGTTATCATAGTGTAAGTAGCAGTGCTTAACCAGGAGTGAAGAGAGGGCAAAAGGGAGAGAAATGATAGCTCCTTCTGGTACCATTGAAACCCTACCTTTTTGGGTGTGGTTGATACCTTGCGTGATTTTCTTCAAGAAATACGTCCCAATTCTGTAGTCTTTAAAGCTACATCCGTACTGCTAAAGGCACCTGCTTGAGGGGCTGATACCTGGTCCTCAGGCCCAATGGTGTGAGGCGGTGGCATTTATACTGATGTTGGGCTGGCTTCCTACAGAGCTTGCTGACCGTGTTCATGTTGAGTAGTACTTTGTCTTAAAACTTCTTTGGGTCCTGTGTGGTACCTCTGTGGCTCTCAGGCTCAGTTAATGTCTCGCATGTGCTGAATGTCTGGACTGGAGAGAGCTGCATTGTGTAAGAGGAGTGAAACTGAGGGTTTTGCCGTGTGGCCTGAGGCACAATGTGAGCAGATGTGGGAGTATGCGAAGGGGCGTGCTTTTTTGGAGTACTGTGGTAGGAGCAGCTTGATGCAGCTGTGTTAGCATGGCTTTTGGGGAGTGTTCCCTGGAGCATTATTTTGAAAGGAAGGCTGGATTGCTCTCTGAGGACTGTGGGAGCAAACTAATACCTCTACAAAGTAGATGACCAGGAAATCAAGATCCAGGAATTAACTAAGTTACCTGAAATTGCAGACCTACATGAAGAGAGGCTTTGCTCCTGTTAACTTCAGCTTGATTTATGTATTGGTTTTGCTGAATGGTGGACTGTAGTGTCATAAATAATACTTTATAATTCAATATAATATATCACAGTTACTTTCTTTCCCTTTGTTGCAGTATCCCGCTTCATTTTAGCCTTTGCAGAGCACTGTGTACTGTGCTTCTATTGTTTCAGATGAGGTTGTAGTCTTAAGATCAACAAAAATTCAAAAATAATTTAGGTTTAAGTATCTTAACTCCTTCTGTATTGTTTTTTGCTTATTTCAGGTACATGCAGAGTTTCCTTGAGCTTTTAGAATATGAAAATAAAAGTCCTGAGGATCCTCATGTTCTGGATGAGTGAGTAATTTGTTTTCTTGTGATGGTTCATTCTAACATAGTCTGTCTCAAAAAAAAAAAAAAAGTGGTTTTGTACTATAGGATAACAGTGATCTTATTTGTAAGGTAGAATTTGTGCAGCAAAGGCCAAAATTGCAATCTGGAGCAGAATATAGGAATCTAAGTGCTTTTGAATTATATATTTTGCATTTATACAGTCTGATACTTTAAGAAATGGCATGAAATACTTCTTCCAAGGATGTATCGAGAAGACAAAATGCATGTGAGAATATACTTGCATATCAAATACTTATGACTAAAATGTCATTTTAGTATATATTGAGCTTAGTACTCTGTATATAATGTATATTAACACATTAATACTTCAAATTTTTTCAGTTTGAAAACATTCAATGTGTTAATTGGTTTTATCTAAAAGCTTTTTTAATGGACTTCAATTATTGGTGTTCACCCACTGCATTGAATAATATTACTTATGTTTTGAGAAGTAAGGAAAGCTTAGCCAATTTTCTTTATCAACAAAATCATGTTAAAATTGTCATTAGAATGTTTCCTGGAAATTTGTGTGTGTAAAACAGGAAAAAAAAAACCATGTGTAAGTGAGTACAACAGATGCAACGTATGCATCGGAGACTTACAAACAAAAAAACAACACAGACACGCGCAGCCAACACTAAGCTCTATGGTTACCCTGTATGCATGGGAGACTTACAAACAAAAAACCAACAGACATGCACACCCAACACTAAGCTCTATGGTTACCCTGTATCATATAGCAGTGAACTTTCTCAGGAGATTACTTCTTGCAGGTTTTTTGTTCGGTTGATAAATTTACTTAGGGTAGGTTGCCTTTTAAACTTGAGTTTCTTTGTAAGCTCCAGAAATCTTGCCTGATCAAGCAGTGCTTTGTAGGAAGCGTTTCATAAATCATCTTGCAGTCCAGCAAATGCTCTATTTGTGCAAGGTGCGGCCTGTGCTGTGCAAAAATGGTGCTTTGTCTTCAGTTAGTTTCAGATACATTAACTGCTATGTTATGTGATGTTAAGTAAGGGTTTTATTAGGTAATGTATTTTAGATGTTATGCTCTTTTGCTTGTGGGCACAGTATCTGAGATCTTTACACTTTATTTTTTAAGTATCAAGCAATACATGCAGGAAAAACTCAAGTGCAGAAGTACCAAATTCCCTTTGTGGCAGAACTGCAGAAGGAGCTGTAAGGATTATAGACTGAGTGAATTGTAGTGCTGTCGATCAAGGGGAAAGTAACTGTTTTCTCAGTGTGAGTCCTAAGCTGGAATGCTATCTTCAGTTCTGGGTGCTACCTATTAAGAAATTAACACACATGGACAGTATTGATGTGAAAGGAACAAGAATTAGAGTCTTGGAGAGTTCCACCTCTGAGTAATGTTGAGGGCATTTCTTTAGGCTGGCAAAAAAGATTGAAGTGTGAGACACTGGAAGTCTGAGTGTCTGAAAAAAAAAATTAGTTACTGTAATAAAGGATGAGTGGTTGCTTTAAGTGAAGAAGTGAAGAATTTAAAAATGGCTGAGTTTTATTAAAGTTGAGAGATTGTATACAGGGCAAAAAGTACAAATTCTAATATTAGCAAGAACAGCCTGAAAAATACTATTTCAGAAGGCTGTAGAGCATTCCATTTTAAAAACTTTTAAGAATAGATTAGATAGCTTTCAGTGATGTTCTAGGCATGCTTATTCTGCAGTGAATAAATAAGGTGAACTTTTTGACTGCCTCTAGCAGTTACAGTTTGTGATTCTGTACTTACAGCCTGTTTGCTGATGGGACAAGAATTTGTATTTGACTAGTTTAGCAGTGAGCGTTCCTACTGTTTAACTTAAAAGAACATTTTGAGTGAGATTAAATTACCAAAATGTAGGTGTCTGTTGCCTTTTGAAATGGTATAAGCTGTTCTAGGCATCTGAGCGAGCCTGGCAAGTGTAACCCAGGTCCTGTTAAGCCTATAACCTATTGGATGTGCAGGTGGAGGCAAGGTTGTTGTGTTCCTTCTGGTACCATCTTAGATGTTCTGTATTTAAGTAACTGAGTTTCAGCTTTTTTTGGACTTCAGAGGTCCAAGGTAGATTTTATATATATAGTTGATGAACAGTTTACTTGGAGATCTGTTTTTTGAGTCTGTTCATAATTATCAGACTAATTATCTGATTCTGTCATATGGATAACATGCTTTCTTGACAAGGTTTCAAGGCAATGGGAAATATTGTTTGAGATGTGCTGTATTAGTACATTATACCAAATATTTGATGATGAATCAAATATTTCATTTCAGTATGATTTTTTAAAATCTTTGAAATCTTGCAATTATTTTATTATGTGTAATTAAGTACTTATAATAAGGATGTTGGGAATCTTTTGGTACCTATTAAGGTAAAGTCCAGTTAGGAGTTTGACAGTAAGAATTGTCGAAGTTTGGCCTGTGAAAAGAGACAAAAACTGCATTATCTGATTAAAGATCAAATTTATTCTTCTGGACAGTATTGTGTAGGCTACCTTAGATTAGAAAGTCAGATTTATTTCCTTCTCTTTGCATGTCATCTATTCCTAGCTTTCTGAAGGCTATGCCGTTTAGATGGATATTGCGATGTAATTAGTTATTACTTTAATATTCTTGGCAAACTGCATCTCTCAAAAGTACTCTTAACTACATACATATTTATCTTGTCTTAACTCAGCATATGAATCTACCTTTTTTATGAACACTGGATGAAATTCTTTAAAGGGATTTTTTTTTTCAGCTCAGCGTTTCTGTGATGAAGAGGTTCAGAGGTGCTTCAGTTTGTTTATTATGTTCTGTTGATTAGCAGGCCTTATGAAGACTTAATATAATGTTGCCAGATTACTCTCCCTATCAGTAGTACGGGCATATGCCAAAGGGTCAGGTTACTTTTGTATTTTTGATAACACAAATATCTTTCCTTAAGCTGCAGAGAGGTTGGGTGGCAGTCTTTCCACGGTTCTGTCAAACAGTGTGATTGCAGGAGCGTTAAGATAAGGTGTCCATGCTTGGTAGAGGGTGTAAGCTGGCAGAAGTGTTGGAAATTTCCCATGGTGTCAATATGCATCCAGATCAACACACAGAGGCAGAAGTTGTTTTTTTAAAAATTGAAGGGTTTGTAAAATGTGCTGTTCACATGTACTTTCAAAGAACATTTACTCCATGTGGCCCCTATACCCATGAGTTTCTTTGTTGATTTTTCTCCTTGTGCCACTCTCATGAGAGGGTGTGGAGGGGGAGTGTCCTGGAACTGAGAGCAACTGAAGTAGTAAACTGCCAGTAGGTCTAGAGATAACATACACACAAGAAACTTAGTAAACAAGAAGTAACTTTCCTTTCTGGAGCACTGAGATTAAAATAGGGATTCTGGTAGCAGTTTGAAATAATTAAGTATTGGAGTAGATTTGATTAAGAAGATGTCATTTTGTTACTTTCAAGTAATGTGAAATGCTACTTCACTTAGTTTTGCACTTCAAAAGTAGCTACAGTTTGTAGTAGAGAAGTCTTTCAGAGTGTGAACTCGTACCTATCTTTCTGGTGATTCTCAGCTACCAGCTAGCACTTAAAGAGCAGCAAATCAAAAAAAAAAAACCAACCATTGAATGTCTGTTCCATGTTTTCCAGTATACTTATCACTTTCTTGTCTTTAATCTTTCACATAATACTATCCATAAAATAGATATAGCAAAAATTCCCTTTTTCTTTATATTGGCTTCTTTGCTTGCAGTGTGATGATAGATCAAAACAGAATAATATGTACAGTCATTAGAGATTTAAATAATAACTTGTGTTGTGACATTTGTTAATTGTCTTCACAGAAGTCTATAGGCTTAATTAATTTAATAGCAATGGTAACACCTTAAATATTATTTTGTTAATACAGAAGCCACTGAAGCTTGCTTGACTAAAATAGCTTCATATTAATAATTTCTCATCTGTCAAACCAGCTGCATTATTTATTCATTGTGGTTTTGAAAATAGGAAACACTGAATTTTGAAAAAAAAAACAAAAAACAAAAACAACAACAAAAAAACAAAAGACCAAACCAACAAAAATCAGCAAACCAGTCACTGCTAAATAAAATTTTCAGAGCTATTCTGGAGTATTCCCCCTTTCATCCCTGCTAATCCCATGAGCATTTTAAAAATTCCTTGATGTGGTCTCCCACAGTTGAGTACAGTAAAAGCCTTGTGTCTCTCAGGTGGGGGGGTGGGGAGGGGTTCGTAAGGAATAAATGGTAAGATTAAGGAAGTGTATTTTGATTTCTGCCCCACTGCTTTGAAACATGCCTACATACTTCATGTGTTTGGTCCTTTAAAAGCATCTGCTTGATGGAAACACTTCAGTGAACTCTGTTACCTCTGAAGATGGAATGGGAGACTTGTCATATCACTCTAATAATGAAGAATTCCTTTATTGTGTGTATTTGCACACTAAGCTTCAGCTGTGATTTGCTGGTCTGTAGCAGATAAACCTCCTAGCCCTTTGTTTGCCCTTCGGCATGCTTTGTGCATTTAATATTTAAACACTTTGGTAGCAGGATGTCAGTGAACAGTTTGCCCTTGTGGAGCACTTGTCATCATGTTGTATATATTGTGGATAGTGGAGGTATTTAAAAACAAATAGCAAAGCTGTCAGCAAATAGCAGTTAGTAGAGAGTGTTGTCAGTTGTCTTTCAGATGCTTCTCAGCTCTGTTTTTAGCTAGCGTCTTGTTGCTCTGAAACAGAGAAGCAGCATGAGTACAGCTGAGCACTAGTTTTGTCTCAAAAACTAACATCAGATCTCAGTGGTTACAGATCACACAGAATCAAGGCTTACTAAACATAAAAAGAGTCTACAAACCTTTTAAGTATTAAAATATTTTAAGCTGTCCAGTCAGCAAGATTGGTAAGTAAGAAAACAATCATTCTGTACTGTGATAATATTTAGATTGGGGAATTAATAAGTTAAAGCTTCCCCTTTTCTATGCAACAAATCAGTGTTGAAAAACTACTGAACTGTTTGTTAAGACAGGCAAAACCTGGTGGTTAGACTGAGGATGATGAAAAAACTGTTAAAAACGAATCCTACATTCCTTTGGAGCTGGCAGTGTAGAGTGGGAAAAATAATCTTGAAAGTGCTTAACTTGTTAAGAATGGTACGGTGTCCTATCAAATGATTGTCTTGGCTAAGTGGTTATGAAAAGGAAGGATGCATCTGCTTTAAATGTGGTGACTAATTGGTAGGGTTTTTTTACTTTTGGTAGTCAATGTTCTTTCCTTTCTTAGTTGGTGTATATTCTACTTTTGATAAAAATAATTAATGCATTTCTTTTTTGTGTTCGTTATAACTCTACTGAGAATGTTTTGCTGTTGATTTTTTTTTTAAAAGGATCTGGAGATTTGCAGATATAGGCATAGCTGAACGAGTATCCCAGCTGTGCTTTCTTTTGAAAGCTGCATTTCACTATCTGTGCTTTTCTTTTAAACAAGATCATGTAATCATTGTGGTGTCAACATTAATTTAATATTGGAGAACGTAGCAGAGTTGAGTAGTAGTAATTTTCTATGTCTAGGCTTTAGAAAGTTATTAATAGTTAACGTTTCAAGTATGTATGAGTTTGCTTGTGTGGGGGGAAAAAAAAAAGATGAGCACTTTTGAAGATCATAGGTGTTGAGTTGCCTTGGCAGGAGAAACAAAAATCCGCCAAGCTGTTTCAAAGTAAGCGCTTGTTAACAAGCGCTTGTTAAAAGCGATGGAAGTGATATCCTAAAACTTCCCGAGCCACCACGGGAAAGAGACTGTCAGAGCACTGTTGTATGCGCTCTGCCATCCAGTGGTGTAAAAGAAAACTGAACAGAAGTCACACTGATAATAATTGCCTGTCTTGATATTCGAAATTACCCGAATAGATGCATGTAAAGGAAATGCGTTCAAAAGTTATACTGCACAGGTTGAGGTGTTGGGAAGAAAGTATGAAGTGTAACACTTCTTAGGAAATTATGAAGGTCAGTCAGGTTGTTTTTCCTGAGTTTCCTTTCCCATCTCCCAGCTACTGTTGGTTGCAGAGAATGAGAGTTACCATCATGCATATGTTAGCAATAAAAGAAAATCTTTTGTTCTCTGTTAATGGCAAAGAGAGATTTAATTTAAATGAATGTTTTGGGTAGGAATAACTTAATTTGAGGCCCAAAATATTTCACATACCTCGTGAGAGATTGGCTGAGTATTTCCCTTTAAACAGGTTTGTTTAGGTACTGCTATATTTTTATGTTCTTGTTCTGATCATTTTTTGTTAGCTGGGAGGGATGGTAAACAGATAAAAGGGTAATGCTATGAGGAACTGAAAGCAAAAGTGAGATACTGAGTTTAATTATACTTTTAACAATCTGTTTCTAATTTTGTTTCCTCTAGCTTTTTAGATGTTTTAATTAAAGTCAGGAACAGACACAATGATGTGGTTCCAACCATGGCGCAAGGGGTGATTGAATACAAAGAAAAATATGGCTTTGATCCATTTGTTAGCAGTAACATCCAGTATTTTCTAGACAGATTCTACACCAACCGCATCTCTTTCCGTATGCTTATTAACCAACACAGTAAGTAGTTGCTTTTTTCATCTTTGAAAACTCATTAGTTATTGCTTGCAAACGTGAAGCCATAGCTTTGTTTTGGTTTGGTTTTTTTCCCACACTCATGACTAATTCTTAATATTCTGTGCTAATTATGGGAAAAGCTATACTGGCAACTGGTTAATTTGGTACTTCACAGTTACCAGAAATGAATCCAAAACACCAGTGCACTTTATTCTAGAATTGTCAGGCTTTGTCAGCGTGGCTGTCACTTAATCTTGTTGGCAGAGACAGCTTGCATAGTGATCCATGAAGTATTTTTAGATAGTAGTAGAGTAACTGTATCTTTTTATCTTTCTGCTCACAAATCTCTCAGCATAGTTTGTACAGCTTACATTTATTTCATAATGAAATGCAAGGGTGCCATAAATTTTGAATAGGTTATGCGTGATATGTCTTTTTATTGTTGATTTTTCAGCCAGTTATCTAAACTTTACTGCTTTCTAAAGAGGTTGACTATTTCTAACTTAAGTTTTAAATTATACCCTTTGTCTCCCTCTAATTCCTGTTCCCTATTTACGAGTAAATGCTTGAATTAGTCACCCTTTGTCATTAGGTTCTGTTTCATTTGTTGTTACTAATAAACTTTTTTATATTCATATTACAGAGGGAAAGGAGTTACTTGCATAGCCCCTATTAACCAGTATGTGCAACCATGCAGAAAGTGATCTGTATAAAGTTAAGAACAATCTTGTGATCTCCTGTAGCGTATCTTGTACCTTTTAGCTCTAGAGCTTCATCCTCTGCCCAGTATTCTGCTTTTATGAGCTCTTAGAAATTGTAGTACACTACAGATAACATGGTCGCTAGACAACTGTAGTGTAAGGTATTTTACTACAAGTTGTGTCTTTCTAGTAACCTTTATATGACTAGCAGATGCCTTGCTGTGTGTACACAAATAACTTTCATGTGGCAAACCATGCAAAATGAGATAAATGTACAGCTTATCCTTTACTTGAACTTGGGCAGACAAATGACAGACATAAAACCAAGTTAAAACGCTCTCATAGAAGAGTTCTAGCAGTAAGCAAAAACATTGTCCTGATAAAGTTCTTGAGCCAAGTGTTAGCATAATTTACACTAGTTCTAAAATATTAAACTTATTTTGTTGAACTGAAATGGCTTTTCCTACGGACACTTATTTAACTGATTGAAACTTAAAACCACTTATAGATGCTTCAAGTTGTACAATTTCTCTTTGCTAAGCAATGTTAGTGATCCATCCGTGATGGCAAATATTAATCTTGAAGGACTGATGAAAAAGGCAATTGGAAAGCAGAATGGAGAAAACAGGTTTTTATTTAGTTTGCATTTCTGTTTCATACATTATTGACAGTTTCTTACAGTGCAGTTCTGCAAGGTGCAGTGTGCCAGTGTATTAGCTCACCATGACTGGAATAGGAAAAGCTTTCAGAACTTGTCTTTTGCTCATATCATACTGTGTCTATTTCATATCAGAGCTGCCTAACTTGCTACAATAGCAGAAAATCACTTCTGCAAAAAAGTGTAAGATCTTTCTCCTTTGAGAGCTAAACTCTTGGTGAAGGATCTGGTGAGTGCCAGACCCTTGTGGAAAGGAGGGAGTGGGGAGCATACTGCTCAGAGTCAGGGAGAAAGTTGAGCGAGACCTCTGTGCCAGCTGTGAAATTGCAGCTTAGGTGAGCGTAAAAGGCTTTTAATGCTGTCTTACAGTTCCTCAGTCCTTTTTACTATAACATTTTCATAGTTGTGAGTGCTGCTATTCTGACATAATAGTATGAATAAAGCATTTGGCATTTTGGTTTTATCTAACTTTTAATAGTCCACTTTGAAATGTAGGTTTTCATCTTAACCTGTCCACACCATTATTTCTGTGTTAACTAGACTCAGCTATAAAAAAAAAAGAAAAAGAGGGTGTTAAAAAAAAAAAAAAAGAGGATGAGGGAAGCAGTTAGTCTTCCTAAACAAGGATTCTGGCAATTTGCTAGAGAATCTTTTTACAAAATGATGCGCTATCCATTAAGTTTCAGATACTATCAGATTTAAACTTGCTGGGCTGCTTCAAGTGTAATAGACAATTTACTGCTATTTCTTTTTCCTTTTAGCACTTCTTTTTGGTGGAGATATTAATCCTGCTCATCCCAAACATATTGGAAGTATTGATCCGAATTGTAATGTGGCAGAGGTGGTTAAAGGTAAGATGAAGTTCATGTTTTTCATGGTTAAACCCCCCCCCCCCAAAGTATGTTTTTGAGATACAAAAGACTGAAGGTCATTTCAATTCATTTAATAAAATAAAAGAAGAAATGGAAATTCTGCAGTTGCTCACAATAAAGCCATGGGCTTATTGAGGCTTGCTAATGTCTTCGTTATTGGGAATGGAGAAACTTTTGGTATGTTAACAAAACTAAGAAAACAATTGAATTTTTTAATAACTTTATCCTTTTAAATATCAGATTTAGGTATTAAGTGTTTTGACAAACTTTAGATGTTTTTTTCCCTGAAATACTTAGAAGCAGGTTCTCATGTACTCCTCTCTTATCTGATGCTGGTACTAAAGAAGATTGAGAGTAAGTGAAACTTTCCAATTTGTTTAGTTAGGCCTTTCAGTAAGGTATACAGGTATTCCAGTGAAACTCCCCATTACTGTGTGCATCTGATTGTATTGCAGCCTGTTCTCTCTTGCATAGAAGATGGGTGTGATGGTTGTACCTGAATGATCTGGCACAGTTGCATTAGAAATCCTGTTTGCATAATAAATCCTGTTACCTTAATGTTGTGAATGTTCATATGTTTTCAGGATGTTAGTAAGTAGGTGCGAGGCAATGCTGTCTGCTTCGGTAACTTGTTTATTGAAGGTTCACACTCTGGGTGTATCTATTTACAAATACAGGTCTTGCTGTAGGAGTGAATTCCACCCTCTGTCCTTCACTGCTGTTTGTTCAGCTGCAGGAGGGGAAGAATGTGTTTCTCCCCTTCACTTTCTCTCAGCCTTTGGTGAAGTAAGAGGGAAACCTTTCTTATGTCAGACTTTGACCTGCATGATAGCTTGCTTTGTAGTGTAGATGCTTTTTACTGTTATGAAGGCTTCTTGCCTTCTAGCTCTTTGGCTTCAAGGCGGCCTTTTTTCAGCAGCTTTCTTTTCTTTTGACTGATCTTACCCCCTTTGACCTCAGTATTGTATGTTTTACAGTTGTGTTGTTTATTTAGATATTCATTCTAATAGCAATGCTTGAATCTGTTTTGATCATCAAATTCATAGTTGCTGCCTTGGACAGAGGAGTGCATAGTGTCAGAAGGTGCTCAGTCCAGTAGCTAAAATAGATCTTCCACATCTGAAGAAATGATCACTAATAAAAGGAGGGCATTGCAAACAGTATCCAATGTTGTCTTTCAAAAAAACAAAGTGTCCTTAAAGACAGAGCCTGTCTAGAGTCAAGGTGATTGAGGCCATTTCCTTGTAGAACTGGTGGAGGGGTTAATTTACATTTGGTATATTGTAATAGGTCCAAAATGCTCTGGTTCACAGGTGGCATTCTGAGCAATTTGTCAGAGTTAAGATGTCGATTTTGGCACTGTATGTGGCAGCTACAAGCTCTGTATGCCCTTCAAACGTTGAAGAAACGATTTAAATAGCCACTTCTTACTTCAAGCAGCTCTACCAAGTGTTGTGTCCAAAACTGTCTGAGATGGGTCTCTGTATCTCACTGATTGTCCTACAATAAGATTTTTGAGCTGACAGCAAATCCAGGCTTATTCCTGGAGCTGGAATTTTAGATGTACTGATAGATCCTTCACTCTTGTTGCTACTTGCCTCTAGCCACGACATGAAAAGTGCTTTGAACTTTGCAGTCTCGCTTACAGTCTTAGTACTCTGCCAGAGCTGGCTTTTAGAGGATGGTAAAATGTAACACTGCACTTAGGCTCCGTTTGACACAGTTTTGCTTGGGGCTGGATGTTTTGCTCGGTCATGAAGTGATAGTGCCTTCCTGTTCATCTCAAGGGTATTAGGGTGGCTACTTCTTGAAAATGGGTGAGAGTTCTACATTAAATTTAGGGAGGCTAAATGGATTTATTCAGAGCCTCTTTGTTCTCTCAAGACTTGCATAGTGCCTGTGTCTGCTCCACATCCACATATTGAGGGCTTTTGGTTTATTCCCGCACAGTTATTGATTTGCTTTTCAGAGGCCATGAAGCTTTTCTCCCCAGTAAGAATCCAACTCCTGCCCCCTGAATCCATATCTAATTTCTACTTCTATGATGTGCAAACCCTTTGAAATGTGCTAACGTATTCCTTTCCCATGTAGATGGCCTTATGGTCGTGCTAGCTACATTGCTATCTTCAGCTTTTGATGCCTGAGCAAGATTGTGGCTGTGCTTCTTATGCCCCTTTTTTCTAGGCCATAGAAAGGATTATTCCCAAGGCCATCAGAAGTTCTGAGAGGATCTTAGAATATTCTATAAGTGTAGGTATTCCTGCATCTTTTTTTCCTAAATTATGCACATCACAGGCTGAGGTTCTCTGTACAGCTCAGATATTAAATGGAATTTTGATCTTTTTACTAGGGCATGTTTTATTGTGCTGATGACAGGACCCTGTTAGAAAGTCTTTGGAGCTGACCATCTTGTCACTAAAGATTCCTACTGGATAGCTGATTCTGTGAGACATTCCTGGGACTCAATGAAGAACATTTCCAGTGTTGATTAGCTCTGTTTTAATAGACATTAAGCAGCATTTGTGTCAGCCTTCTGTAGTATGTCCAGCCTTGTAGATGTCAGAACAACTGATTTTTTTTTTTTTTTTTTCCCAAATAATAGGGCACATTTTAGATTATTTCTGTAGACGTCTCTAAGGAGAACAATTATAGGTAACCAACCCTTTCTGGGAACTAGTGATTTTACATTCTTTGTCCTTTTCACGTAGCTCTGAGTCTTGTCAGTGACTGTTTTGTTTTGTCACTTTGGACAGGAGGGAGAGTATATATGTAGGGGGTGGTCAAATGCAGTTGTTATGGTATCTTTGCAAATTTCTCTGTCTGCAGAACTGCCCATCTGTTTATGTGCTTGCTCTTAGCCCACACTTATTATGAGGAAGTCCCTTTTGTTAAGCCACTGTAGTTAGAACATCTTTGAGTTTGTGGTTTCTCTTTAAGCTAGCACTTGCTGCTTGTTTCTAAAATATTTTTGCAGATGATGTGCCAGTGAATATTTAGAACCACTAAGAACTTTCTTGCTGTATTCTGATATTACATAAAGCCTGATTTAAATTATAGGGAGGCGTTGTTGTTGTTGTTCAGTAGGAAAGAATAAACAATCTTAAAGATTCCAGCTCCCCCCCGACATCCTCCCCCCCAAAGGACTGTGAAAATCAAGTATTGTAAACAGTATTGTGTTTGGAAAAACTAAATTTATGGTTGCAATGTCATCCTTTTTTTTGAGATGGAAAAAACAAGCATTAAATTGTGATTGGGGCATGACAAATAAGTAGATATTGTGGTCAGCCTAAGATTATACCCTTCTGGTTTTCAGGCCCTGAACAAAGATGAAAAATAGCTTGTGCCTATTAATCTACTTTTGTTTGTAGAGCTTTAAATAGAATTTGCCCTTAGTTGACAAATGGGCTATAAGCATACAGAGAAAAAGGGATTGGAATGGATACCAGTTTCATGCTTGTAAACTAGTTACTAAAATGAGTGTTCTGCTTGTAGTCTTTTGCATACAGGATGAACTTTGCTAGTCATCTCTAGATTATTTTGATAAACCAGTGTTCTGTTGTTTTGTAGATGCTTATGAAACAGCTAAGATGCTATGTGAACAGTACTATCTGGTGGCACCTGATCTGGAAGTTGAAGAATTCAATGGTAATTGTGAAATTAATTTAATATAAATGATGTATGTAAGAAAAAGCATTTCTGATATCTGTGACTTCTAGTTTTGTTAATTAATTGTAAGTTATAGTTGGAACTCTGCAGTCCTGTATGCAGAGTTACTTTTCTTCTTCTAATGTGTCTACATGGGCACCTGAATTACAGTTGATCATCATGACATGTTTACTTCTTGTTGCTGAATGCAGAGTGCTATCTGCTGAATTCACTATCACTTCAAGGAAAAAAAAGTGGTCAAAAATCTTCATAACTGGGAAGGAAACAGGCCTGCCTTCTAACTAATCTTTTAATAGAACTGAAATTTGTTTTGTTTTGAAGCATGCTTATAAATTCCACTGTCAGTCCCTGCACCAGTGGTGAGCTTTTCTGTGTAAGATGATGAAATTAGATTTTTTTTTTAAATAGTCTGTTTCAAGTCCTGTCGTAAACTTCTCACATGAAAATGTGTTCTAAATTGATTGCAAAGATGAAAATTGGATACTATGAAACTGATGAGACAATCCTTGTCAGTGTATTGACTTTTTGTTCATAATTTCTATTGACAAAAGCTAGATTATATTTTTAAGTTAAGTGTTGAGTGATCCTGTCACAAATTTTGGACTGCTGTCCAAACATAGGACTAAGACGTTGCCAAACTTCAGCAGAAGAATTACAAAAGTCTCAGAAATAAGTAATGTTCAAAATGGAGAGTGTAATATGTGCAAACATATGTTGCTCAAACTACTATTTAATATTGTAGAAATACTTCTATACACAAAGTAATATTGTCAACGTTGATGCATTACTAACAGCCCCCTCTCTCCCGAAACTAAAGGACCCAACCTTCCCCCCTCCAAAACTGAGTGATTTTAGAGCTAAAAGTACCGAGTGCTGCAGCAGAATGCAAAATTCATTTTAAGACCTAAGTGAAAAGATCCAACAATAGAGTAAACAAGTTGTGGGATCTCAGAAAAAAAGAAGCAAGGAAAGAATGACTTGTTTCCTTTAAACCAGCCTGTTATCAACATGAAGAAAGCAAATTTGCAAATTACCTCACAAGAGCAACAGTAGCGTGTTTTCTACATGTACGTTATGCCTCAAATGAGTACGAATCAGTCTGCCTTGGTTTTGGTGATGAACACCTCCCCTGTGAGGACAGGCGGAGAGAGTTGAGGTCATTCAGCCTGGAGAAGAGAAGGCTCCAGGGACACCCTATAGCGGCCTTCCAGTACCTAAAGGGGGCCTGCAGGAAAGATGGGGAGGGACTCCTTATCAGGGATTGTAGTGATAGGATGAGGGGTAATGGCTTCAAACTAGAAGAGGGTGTATTTAGATTAGATATTAGGAAGAAATTATTTACTGTAAGGCTGGTGAGACACTGGAACAGGTTGCCCAAGGAAGTTGCGGATGTCCCATCCCTGGAACTGTTGAAGGCCAAGTTGGATGGGGCTTTGAGCAACCTGATCTAGTGGGAGGTGTCGCTGCCTATGGCAGGGGCCTTGTAACTGGATGATCTTTAAGGTCCCTTCCAACCCAAACCATTCTCTGATTCTGTGATAAGAGAATCGGAGTATGGTCTGTGACAAAATTAACATAATAAAACAGCAAGATGCATTGCAGCTAATTATGCAGAGCATTGTTTTGGTCTCCTTTTCCTAGGAGTTTTCACTACCGTGTCTCTTAAAGTAATAACACCTCTGTCAAAACACTAACAATAGGACAACAGTGGAAAAACAATTCAGTTATGATTTGAAATAAGAAAATTCTGATATTGTTTGAAATTTATTTTGAAAAATTTTACGACTACTTTACATTTTATATGTATTAAGGGAAAATATGTAGCTGTTTTTAGATTTTTTAAACAGTGAATTTTTCTAGTTTAAGAATCTTTTTGTGCGGCAAGTATTATGCTTTCATATTGTGTGTGTTAAGAAAAAGAAAGTTTCCTACTTAAGTGGGAAAGTTGTCTTGGTTATGTCGGTACTAAACCAACCACTGCTTAGTGAAGTTTCATATCTAAACAAATTCTGCTGACATAAATGTCTCTGAAAATCATCATTAGAATGTTATTTCAGGTGATGGCAGTAACTGAAATTTATGGGTTTACTTCATGGAGGTAATCTTGCACTTGGAAAATTAGAACATGCGGTTTCATGTTATTCTTGTAAATAGAAATGCTACAAAATACTGTTCTGAAAAAAATAATTTGTGTTTGGTTTTTTTTTTTAGCTAAAGCTCCAAACAAGCCTATTCAAGTAGTCTATGTACCTTCTCATTTGTTTCATATGTTATTTGAATTATTCAAGGTAGGTTGCACTTGTTAATATTTGGAAAGGGTTTGTGAACTTAAATCACTGTTGAAATTGAGATGCTTTTCAGTTACAGCCCTTAAAAGTTATTTCAGTTTTCCTTTCTTAAGCTTATTAAACAAGTGTTTGAAACTGTTAAAAGCTAGGCTTACAGCCCTCTCTTATGCCCTTTCTGTACTTTTTTTTTTGTATTTTCCCACTTCTTTTGTGCTTTTGCAGCTGATTAACTTGAAACACTCATGATAGTCTATTTTTGCAGTGATAAAATATCCGTTACGTTGCAGTTTTCATAAGCTTGCTTCTTTATTGCATATTTGAGGACTGGTTAGGATCAGTGTCTTTTGTTTATTGTGAAAACAGCCCCTATGTCTTTAAACAGTGTAAGTTACATGCTTTGTTTTGTTTTTATTTGTGTTTTCTGAATAACTGGAACAACAGTGAAAATGGAACATGTGAGAGCTATTGTGTGCTTTCAAATAAGATAGGTGGTCTCTAGGTGGTGCAATTGAACACTAGAAATTCAGGGGGAAAATGCATTTGTCAGAGAGAAGCTTTTCCTAAGTAGTAGTATTTTGGGTTTGATTTCTGACATTTGTAAATTATGTTCATTTAAATCTTCCCCTATTTTGCCATTTGTAATGTTAGTTTTAGGGCAGAACAGGTGAGAATTTCTGTAATACTGGTTAGTATATTTTGGTACAAGTCATGAAACAGTATGAAAGAAGTAAGTACTGGTAATCTGTGACGGACTGGCAGTGGAAACTCTGTTAATAGATATGATACTGTCAGATTGATAGATGGTAACTTAACAGTTATGTGACCCAGGCTGAGAAAATCAAGGCTTGTTCTGTGGTGAACATCACTATTGGTGTTCTGGCAAGCTGGAGGTGAAGGATGTTGTCTTCCTTTATACGTAATTACTTGATTTCACAAAGAAAAAAAATTTTTTCTTGCTTTTTGTTCTCTGACTCTATCAGAGAGATGTAAGTATGTATAATGGAGTTCTGATGTAAAAGTTTAACTGGACAACTCCTTGACTTGAAAGCACTTCTTGAATTTGTTTTAAATACAGCCTTTTTTGTCCTGTATACAAATGTAGGACAAAGTACCTAGACTCAACAAAATAAATGCAAGTTCCAAGTTGTCGCAAAAAGTATATATGGTAAAGTTAGAATGAAAGACACCGTTTTTTTTTTTATTTTCAGAATTCAATGAGAGCTACAGTAGAATTGCACGAAGGTAAGAGAGAAGGCTATCCATCGATCAAAACCTTAGTCACTTTGGGGAAAGAAGATCTATCTATTAAGGTAAATGCCTAAAAATAATATGCAGCTTACAAACCTGCTAGGTTTAGAGTAGTATGACTTGTAATTTGAAAAGGCAAATTAATTACTATATTACTTCTGATACTCGCTTCATATTCATTAGAATAGAATATTTTCACTTGGAAGGGACTACGATGATCATCTAGTCCAACTGCCTGACCACTTCAAGGCTGACCAAAAGTTAAAGCATGTTGTTAAGGGCATTGTCCAAATGCCTCTTAAACACTGACAGGCACGGGGCACCAACCACCTCTCTAGGAAGTTTGTTGCAGTGTTTGAACATGCTCTCGGTAAAGATATCATTCCTAATGTCTACTCTAAACCTCAGCTGACTGGTGCAGCTTTGAACTGTTCCCATGTGTCCAGTCACTGAAACCCAGGGAGAAGAGATCAGCACCTCGCTCTCTACTTCCCCTCCTCAGGAAGCTGCAGAGAGCAGTGAGGTCCTCCCTCAGTCTCCTTTTCTCCAAACTAGACAAACCCAAAGTCCTTAGAGTCTCCTTTAATATCTCTAAAGTCATTTAGATAATGCTGCTTGAGTTTTGCAGGTTTTTTCAGAACAGAATGTTTAAAACTCTAACTTTTCTTTCCATAGATAAGTCTCCTTTAATATCTCTAAAGTAATTTAGATAATGTTGCTTGAGTTTTGCAGGTTTTTTTCAGAACAGAATGTTTAGAACTCTAACTTTTCTTTCCATAGATAAGTGATCAAGGTGGAGGTGTACCTTTAAGAAAAATAGACAGATTGTTTAACTACATGTACTCAACAGCACCCAGGCCTAGTTTGGAGCCCTCAAGAGCTGTGCCTTTGGTAAGAAATTGCAATATGTATTTAAGCGTCCCTTTGCACTGCTCTAGTTGTATGTGTTCCTTCACTTCAGTCATTTTCCATTGAAGAAATTGTTTATCATTAGCAATTCTATGCAGGTAAAACATATCAGGAGAAAAAGGATTCTGTTATCATTTAGTCTTAGGAATAGAAAATTGCTTTTCTTTGTCTTGACACTATATTCTTGGAAACAAGCATATCTGCATAAGCACAGTGTTTTCACAGGTTAGTGGATAGGCTTTTTAGTGCTGTATTATTGACAAGGTGGATAACCTAAGAAGTTCCTCTTTGTGTAAATTCCTGTTCATCTAAGTTTCCTGTAATAAATGCATTGGAAAGGTGAGCCACACTGTCAGAATTACAACTCTAGAGAAACACCTCCTGGTAATGCACAAGCTTATATTGAACTTTGAAAATTATTTTTATAGAAGTTATGGACTGTAAAAACACATTAAAAAAAATCCTCAACCTGCATGTGATATCAACACTTTTGGTATATTCCTGTTCGGTTGGAGATCTCACATGATAATCCTTTCTGAGATGTATCAGGGTCGGATTTCAAATAAACAAAACTTGACTATAGTTTCTTCTAAGCCGGGAATTATTTCAGTGTTGAATGCATAGATTCTTTTAGCAAGCATGATTTTTTAAATTATAACTAAATTATTTTATTAAATTACATATTGGGTCATTGTGATAAAAACGAAATAGCTACTGTTCCATTTGACTGGCTTTCAGTAAGTGGATTAATACTCATACTGTACGCTTACCTCTTATCTTTGTTCTCTGTTGCTTCTGATACAATCCCTTATCTTCAAGCATGTCGAGAAAAAATTGATTCCTGAGAAACTTATTTTCCTTATTTAGGAAAACTCTCATCTAACATGTTCTTAAGTGTGTGTGGGGGGGTTGTTTTAGTTTTTCTTCCCTGCTGATACTTCTGTGCTTGAAGCGCCTTTAGGGAGCTAATAAAATGTGGTGCAGAGAGTATATGACTATTTTTGATATAATGTAATTAACAGTGAATTGAGGGTGGAAACAATTCAGAGTGGTTCAGAGATAAATTTCCTTTTAGATTTTTAGCAGAAAGTCTTTGGGGTACTGTCTTGGTCCATGGTTCATAGCGCTGTGGCATGTCAGTGTATTGCGTTGTTTTCACCAGTATTTAATGTCACGGCAGTAAGTGTGAAACCCAGTTCTGTATCTGCATTGACTTGATGATAATCCTTCACAGCTCCTACGTCTGCAACACATCTTAGTAATGTTTCAAACAGTGATGTGGCTTTTTTCATAGAGGACCTTCTTGAATGGGATGAGTGATAGGGAACAGGCCTTAATTCAAATATAAGCTTTTTTCTTTATGGCAGGAATGGTAGACTCTTTCTTGGTTCATAATCTGCCTTTGTTCTGTCTCACTTTTGATCGGCAATTTACTATATCAGCCTACAAAGATTTCCTGAAACTTGTTCTCACTATAAACTTATACCTTGATTACCAGTTGTATTCACTATTAAAATGTCTTTTCCTTTGTGGCGCTCTGATTATAAAACGTGTTCAGTTTAGGATTGGCACTATTCTCTCTCCCCCTCCCCCATGCCTCTTCAGCAATGCATTCCTGTGTTTATTTCCTCATCTTCAAGACTGCTTACTGTGATCCTGTCGCATTTATACTTAGTTTTCTCCTACTGTACCCTATTTTAAGGTTTTGTTTTACTCTTCAGTCTATATGTCACTATAGTCAGACCTGCAAAGTATCTCTCTTGTGAACCTGGCAGCTTTTGCCCTGTGAGTCTGACCCATGCCTGTACATGACTGAATATTGAAAAGAGTTGTTAAGCTCTGTTATTTATGTGTACGTGCAGAAAGAAGAAAGTCAAGAACTGAGAGTCATTGGCATATCTTTCCACTAAAGGGTAAAAGGACTTTAGCAGTAAAGCGTGACACACATTGCATATTATGGCCCAGATCCAGTTATAAAGACAATTACACTATACTTGTATCAGTCTAGAAATAAAAATCCTTCAGCAGAAAGGTTCTGCATGAATCTTCTTTGAAATCCATACAGAAGGAGAGTTTCTTTATTGCTTAGTGCCAAAGACCAAACCACTTAAGAATTACGGTGCTCCAGAATGTAGGTAGGTCTGTGCTTGTGTCATTCTTGACAATATTCGTAAACTAAATTGCAGTGCAGTGTAAATAGACATATTTTTCTGTTCTAACTCTCCCTCCCATTGTTATATGATCCCCTGACTAGTTTATGAAACATTCATGGACTCGGGGAGTGGAAGAGAGGGATCTTTTTGTTGATTGGTGAAAATTCTTTATGTGTCATTGCAAATGTTCTTTAAAAACTGCTGAGAAACCTTGTTGCCATGGCAGCATTCAGATTCTAGCAGGTCTTGTGCTCATCTGTACTGCTATACGCATAGTGAAAGCATAAGAAACACATGGTAATGTTTGATAATTAGGTTTTCTTAGAGAATTTAATGATTCTCTCTGGCAGCATTTGTTTATAGTGGGAGAAACATTACTTAAATTAGGTTTAATTAAACCTGTAGGCACTAGTATCACAGGAATTTAATAATTTCATATGTGTATAATGCATACTGTGATATTTATTGAGAAATTGGCTTTACAAAGCTTTCTCTTCTCAAGGCAGATGTGCCATCATTGATTATATCCTGTCCTCTAGGTCAAGCACAGTAGTAATGTATTATGTAGTAATCACTTCTTGTAAACGTTCTTTTGCAAAATAAGCCTTTTGCAAGGTCTTGCCTTAGCAAGGTACTCGTCTGGGATCTGTTGTCTTCATATTTCTTGTAAGTTGTCATTTTTTGGAAAACATTGTAGAGAAGAGAATGATGGGAACATTTTGGAAGAGGGAAGTATGAAATAATTATGTGGGCTAGCACAGAGAATTTAAAAAAAAAAAAAAATGCTTCTGGAAGGAGCAGGAGGCAACCAGAATTTGGGCAGGGGTTTTAAGGAGGCATAATTCTGGAGAAAGAAAAGTACAATATGTTTTCAGGATTGCTTGGTACTGCCCTTTACTTGAGCTGTTCCTGGGGGTCTGTACTATCTACAATTTGCCTTTCAGTTGCTGTGCTTTTTAATTTCTGCAGTGTATTTATTGTTCAGTCTCCAGAAAAGATGCAAGTCAGCTGTGGGAATTTCTTTTTACTTCTTTGAAATAACTTCCAGTTCTTAGAGATTAAGAAAGAAATGCATCTAGTTTCAAGGCCAGGTGTTTGAAAGTGATGCATGTGTCTCTAATGGGAGTCTTTGAGAATTTAATTTTTAAAGCATACTGTTATTTGAAAAAGTGCAGATAAGCAACTGTTTTAACTGTGGAAATGGACACTAATAACTGTGACAAGTGGTGTGAGTAGAAAAGGGCATCTTTGGCATTTCTATTTCTCATTTTGCGCAGAATAACTGTTAGTCATCAGTGTGAACAACTCTAACCAACTTAAGTTCACTAAATTTAGACTTCTGTAAAAACAAGGCAAAGAGGTCAAAAGATACTGTAGAGGTGGTAGATGACAGCAAAAGAATTTGTGATGGGTACTATAGTACAGAGTTCTTAATTGTTCACCCCTCCCTCAAGAGATTTCTTAAAGTCGTATCGCATATTAGCTGTGTATTATGCTCGCAAGCCCTGCTTCTTGGCCTTTTTTATTTTTGTATCGTTTTGGGGCTTTGTTTTTAAGATTCAGGGCATGTCAGGTTGCCTTTGTAGAAATATAGTGGAATGAGTTCATTGCTTTTCTGAAAACTTTAGGTGACTAATTATTCTTGCAATCCACCCTTATGGAAAAGTTGTCTTAGTCCATTGTCTTATATGTCCTTACTTTCAAATGCTTGTATGTCTGGAATCCTTCCTTTATTGCTCTGGATACTCCTGAAAAATTCGGCAGTCGAGTGTCAGGTGAATAATGAACCAATGTGATTCTCAGCACATACCCAGTCATCTGAAAGAGAAGATGTGTAGGCCAGAATCTTAATCCCTGGCTGCAGCAAGAGGGGCTTGGGTTTTTTTTTAATAACTTTCTGATAGGTGTGTGTTGGAAAAGGTGCCAGGTGTTGACCTTGTTGCAGATACAGTTATGAATATTAGTGTTAAAAATTTAAAATCTAAGATTTATACCTGTTGAGTCTATTGTGCTTTGGAAGTTGTAAGGTCTGTACAGGCTCTCAGTCCTCAGTGGATCTTTCAGTGCTATGGAATCCCAATCTTTTGTTAGATGGGTAAGCAACAGCAAGGAGTATTTGCCTTGTATTGCTTTGTATGTAGTCTTCTGCAGTAGTCTTTTGATCTCTATTGTAGTATGGCATCAGCAGTCATTAAATAGTGGGACCTAGATGAAGTAAACAGGGTTGTCTCTGGCTTTCTTGTGTAGTCTCCCGAGCGTGGAGACGTTTGAGAATAATAATCCCAGGCTTGGGGGTATTGGTTTGCTTTGATTGGAGGCAGCATGTACCATGTGTTACACCTACCTGTCTCGTTGAGAAAATGCCGAATGGACAAGGGAGTCCTAACAAAGGGCTCTGATATTTTTCCTTTTTTTGTACTTAAGCTAAAAAATTTTACCTTGGAAAAAAGGATATTGTTCAAAAGGTTGAGTACCAACTTACAGTTCAGACTGAGTAATAAAAGAAAGCTTGAAGAGTAATTTGATGCAAATCTAATATTTATGTATCGTCTGCTTTATAAATGATTGATCTGTTGCCTTTTTTTGACTTTCCACCATGTTTTTCCTTTTGTTTTCTTGTTTTTGTAGGCTGGGTTTGGCTATGGCTTGCCAATTTCTCGCCTGTATGCGAGGTACTTTCAAGGTGACCTTAAACTCTACTCAATGGAAGGCGTTGGTTCAGATGCTGTAATTTATTTGAAGGTATGAATTTGACCCTTTTATAAGCTAGTAATGCAGTGCAGTTCGATAGTTTATAGTAGGCTGAATAAGTGAACTTTCTTTCTTTTCACTCCATCTTGTTTACAAATCTGTAATTATTATCTTCATTATATTTTATCGAAATCAGTTAAACAGAATCCTAAAAGCAGAGGTTAGAAATGTTAACCTGGCAGTAATACTAGTTAGCTTGTTTGATTATTTTTTTTTTTTGGTCACCTATGTTGGATCTTTGCATTTTGTTAATCCGTCATAAGCACCGAAAGAGCCATGTGATGAGAGATAATTTAGGTTACTACTTTTTGATTCCAAAAATCTTGACCAAAATAAAACTGAGAAGACTATTGACTTACTCTTAACTAGTACTTTTTTGTTGTTGTTGTTCTTGACTTTTATGCAATAGACTGTATTGATCCTGTTGTTATTTTTTGAGAGATCCCAGGCTCTTCAGGGGCTTAAGGTTGAAACTAACTGCTTGAATTTCATCAGGGAATTTAAAAGAATCCATCATATAGCTCATGTGCAGGTCACTGACTTAGTGTTGTCACTGTGCCTTGCTGTATGTAGCGAGTGAGTTGTGGAATCCTGTGCTAACTTCAGTTTCTGATGGGTTTAATGCTGTGCATATATGTGTGGAAGAAAAAGGTACGGTGTTTCTTAGAGGAAAAAAGTATGCTAATGGAACTAGAATGAACTAGATCAGTCCTCACAGGTCTGTGTGCTGACGGAGTCTGAGTTTGTTGAAGTGTTTTAAGTAAAGCAGCTGTCTGCTCAGTGTCAATGACAAATCTCCCCAAACTGTTTTTAACCAAAACTTTTTTTCTTGCTATTTTAAAGTGTTATTATTTTCTTTTAACTTTGACTAGTACTTTGACTGTGACTAGAGTGATTAGTTAAAGCCAAAGTATTTTCAAGATAGTGTTGTGACATGTAACACTTGAATAATTGAGTCACTTGTTCGTTACAGAAGTTGTGACTGTAGAAGTCCCCAGAGTATCATCTTGCTCTTGGTATCTCTAATCGTATCTTACCATTGCTTTTGTTTTTCCGCAGGCCCTTTCAAGTGAATCATTTGAAAGACTTCCCGTTTTTAATAAGTCAGCATGGCGACACTACAAGACCACACCTGAAGCAGATGACTGGAGCAATCCAAGCAGTGAACCAAGGGATGCTTCTAAATATAAAGCTAATCGATAATTTGCCACCTTTTTGTCTCTGTTGGAGATGGCCTCTGCATTCAGTATAAAGTCTCTGCTTTGTTCCAAAATCCTTCAGACCACAATAGCTAATTAATTCCAAACAAAGACCTAATCAGGGCATTGAAAAATAGTAAGAACAAAGTGATGATTGGGACTTTTAAAGGAAGGCACTAAGCACGTTTGGTATGTGAATCCTGTCTACTTCACCAGAATATGCTTGGTTGCTTTAGTCATGCATTGACAAAAGGGACTGCACTGTGATTGCACTTAAGAATACAATGTTGTAACAAAAAGATACTATTTGAAATGGCCAATTTTTATTCCCGTATAAGGATTGGCAAGAAGTGCAGAATCCCTTTAAATGGTGGACAGTATCTTGCACAGCAATATAGTATAAAAGAAAAATTCTAATGTAGTTAAACATATGCTTTGAAAATCCACTCTTTGCTGCATTTTTGTATTGCACAGTGTCACCTCTTACAGAAAATCCCTTTGAGCTCTTCAGATTTTGTATCTAATGAGCTTATAAATGCATAGTAATATAAAGGGTTGTGCAGCTTTAAACTGATGCTTTCCCCAAATTCCCAAATCTTTGTCAAGTGCATACAAAAATTATGTTGTTATAAGACATTGGGATTTCCACTTCTTGGTATGCACCTTAATGATTTTCTTGACACGCAAACACAGAAATGCATTTCTATACACTTTTCCTTGTTTTGAGGAAAGATCATTTTTCCATACAAGAAATTCTGTCAATACAGGGGCAGAGGGTAATTCAATTTCATGTTTATTGCCTATCATTTTTGGGGGGGTTGGGGAGGGAAGAGAAATGCTGAAAGGCCAGACAGCCAGTCATACAAATGAATTTGCCTTAAGAGTGTTGGTTGCTTGGAACCTGATTAGTTTAAAACCTGTAAATAGTTTGCAAAGTTATTTATATATTCAATGTCTGATTATAGTCTGGTAATCTGAATTTGTAGTGTATATAAAGATGTTGTACACCAGCTTTTGGAAAGTGTCTTTGGTCTAAATACATGAAACTGGAAATATAGAAATGGGAGGGACAAAACATAGCTGGTACTTGATTTAAGAGAAAAATCACAGAAAAAAGCGAAGTATTTTCCCCTTAAATATATTGTAACGGTTACTGCTGAGTATTAGGAAACAGTTCTTCACCAAGTCTTTGCCAAATACCATTTCTGGTAACATGGCCTTTCAGAAAAAATTGTGAGGTTTAAAAGTTCTGGTGATATCCTAGCCACGGGAATAAAGTAGACGAGTTGTAAGCAACTTTGTTACACCCTCAGTTTCTCTTAGGGTTTTGATATTTTTTTGAAAGATACTGCAGATTTTAGCATGGAAAAATGAAACTTGTTTACTACAACTGGGGGGGAACTGTCTCTTTTGTCCTTCCAATATTTATTTTTGTAGAGAACTGATCAGTTAGGTAAACAGGGAAACGCTGAGAAATTCCTAGATATTAAAAAATAAATCTTAGTTTGACTTAACGATAGTACTTTGCACTTACATAGCACATTTCATCAAAGGATTACAAAGTGCTTTGAGCAATACGCTTCAAATAGCCCCATTTCCAAAGAGTCGGAGTCCTTACCTTGCAAACCCTTACTGTTACCTGTTGCAGTCGGTTCAAGAAGTTGTATGTGAACAGCTCATGAGTTTGCGGGGCTTGAGGTTCTGTAGGCTTCGCTATGCTGTACAGTTGAGTCACGTCGGAGCACCAGGTTGTTTTGGCGTGTTCTCATACATGTCTCTGCGGAGTGCTATCTCCGCTCAGAAGCGGAGATACCGGGACAGCTGCTGAAGGCTGTCTGACTTGTTAGCTGGTAAGTGGTGCCCTTCTGAGCCAGCAGGTAGGAAGAAGGAGCATGCTGATGGGGCTGTCTTCTTCTGATCCCAAACCGGACTCCTTTGACCCTGCCTTAGGGGATCTCTACGTGGCACAGTGAGGGTGTAATGCATGTGGCCTCCAGAGCAATAATTTCCCCCAGCTGCAGGCACTGCTGCAGAGAAGGCAAATTGCTATTCAAGTGATACAGCTATGCTGCTGGGGGGAAATCAGAGTAATAGTTTGACTGAAACACCAGTTGGAAGTCACATCTACTAAAATTTAGTCACTTAACTTCTGCCCTCACCCATAACTTCTTACTGTTTTTTAAATTAATTTCAAGTTGTGTATGTTTTCTAGTAATGGGAGAGGAGGGCTTGCTTAAAAATAGAAATGTGTGATGAAACTAGTATTTTCCCAGTTGCGTGTGGTCAGTTTCTCCTAGAACATTACCTGAAACATTCCAAGGAATAAGATAGTTTGTGTAAGAAGATGGGTTTCAGCTTTTGTTAGAAATCGTATTTTGAAGTAGTAAATCCTGACCTGGTGCTTCTTTTTGGCTGTCTCCTTGTACATGAAGAGGAGAGGGAACAGAAAGAAAAGAAAGGATGCAGGCATATTGAACTTGTTTTCATGAAGTGAATATAAACCAGGGAAGCTAATGACTGAAAAGCGAAGATACCATGGAGGATGTTATGGCATATTAGCATTTGGTATATGGTATATTAGTCATTTCACTTTATTCACAAAAACAACTGGCTGACTTTCAGGACTCAAGTTGCTCTAGTACTTGAAAACTGAAGTCCCCTGAAATGGCACCTATTTCCAAGAACCCTGAGCATGTACAAACAGCTCAAAGCAGGAAGATAGAGCACAAGGAATGCATTTTCTTTCCATTTCCCAAGGTCTGTCCATGGACGTTATCGTCAATATGAGCGAGAAGTAACTTTTCTCTTCTCCAACCTTGTCTAGGCAGCCTGTGCTTTAGTGGAGAACCCACAAATTGATCTTCACTCGTTGTCCTCATGCCGTGTTTCTACGTTAGGGGTATTAGTCTGAAAATTATTTCAGGAAACAACAGCAGCAGACCTTCGATTAGAAGAGAGTTTTTCAATGGGTATGCCTGAAAAATGAGGGTGGATGGGTTTTTAATATGGCTTGTTTAACTACAGATACTGATCTTTTCAGTTACTTCTACCTTTGATTGGAGTCTGTTAACCATTTGTTTTAATATCTTGGGGCTGTTAATCCCAAACTTTCTGATGATATAAAAGTGGGTTGGGTTTTTTTAATGGATTTCAGATGTGTGGCTTGCTAATGTTATTGCGACCTGCTTGTCTTGAGTTACAGGACACATCAATAGAAAAAATTGTTTTCAGTGAAAATGCTTTGTATCTGTTGTGTTTAGTGATTAACAGAAACAAACTGAGCAAGAGATGTTTGCTCCTTGATTCTTCCTGAGAATTTACAAAGAACTTCTATATGTTGTAATGTAACAAATGGTTTAACTTTTTTGTCCACTGTGCATTTTTCTGGTGTATGTCTTGAACGTTATCTGTTAATCCCCTATCTAGTTGAATATTAATAGATACTGAAGTGTCTCCAAATCACATATATATTTGTGCTCCCTGCTTTTCTAGGCTTTGTTTTGAGGCTAACAAGGGGTCTTTGAGTCACCACTTGAGAAATTTTCAGAAGATACTGAAATGCTGCTTTTTCAACTCAAATGCCCAGTCTTTGCTTCTGTACTTGAGTGTGACGACCCAGGATAGTACTGAGAAGGTCTTTGTCCTGCTGCAGTTTGTGCTACCTCTTGGGCAGTGTTTAAAGCAGATCCCTTGACACATGCTTAAAGAATACGGATATTAATTGTAGTGTTCTTGGAAAACTCGAGTTACTTTCTGGCTATATAAACTACACTTTATAACTCCAACTGGATAACATACTTTTCTACGTCCTCAGTGGCATGTAGAATTTGCTTTGAAACAGCTGCTCACTTTCTCCAAAAAGTGAGCAGGAGTGATTTTTCAGTGTAGTGCATTTTCCTATTCACCTCCACCCAAACTTAGTATTTAGGGTGAAATCTTGACCTCTTTGACATGGAAGACATTTTTCTCTGCCCCCCCCCCTTTAATAAGCACTTCTAGATCCTTATGTGTTAGGTGCTGCAAAGTGGTCTTGATTGACAAAAGTAATTTTGTAGAAAACAGCCTAAATGTGTATGTTACTATTTATCTTTCGAGGATAACCACGTCTGATTTGTGCGGTGTTCAGTTTCCTTGCATGTTTCCTCGGTTGCTGTATAGATGCTGTGGTTTCCAATAGCTCTTCATCTCCTCTTCCTGACAAACTCACCTGCCTATGAATTAATATATATAAACATGTTTTTGCAGAACTTAAGAGTATGATGGCAAATGAGAGAATGATATATTACAGAGTTAAAAGGTGAGTTTATTGACAGATGAGGAACATAGTTATAAATGGTGTAGCGACTTCAGGGCTGAATCTTGCAAATAGTTGCACAAGTAACACTGTATGAGAGTAGTCCCACTTAAATGAATCTGTTCTCAGGATCAGGACTTAAGCTGTTGACATTAATTTGAAGCAATGAAGATTTGTGTAACTGAAGCGGCTTTCGAATTAAAAATAAATAAGAAAATGTAAAGTTCACGTGCTTTAATTGCAGTATTATGTTGCCTTAAAAGGTCTTGGAAATTGGCATAGAGAACTTGTTTCTTAAATCTAGCAAATTTTTTTTATGTAGTATCAGTAGGTTTGATGTGTTTGTGATAATTCTGACACTGTCAAACTAGCATTAATTCCTTTATTAAATTTTTTCCTTGGAATGGAATACTGCCGAGAGGTGCCAGATTGACAGTCCTTTGAAATTCATACCTTCTGTCTGTGGATGGTATGAGGCAGTGGCCGGGCATGTGTCCAAGTGGTGCGCTATCACTGCTCTCAGCTGTCCGGCAGGGACTCCCTTATGTGAGGCACCTGCTGGCTGTTTCACGCTTGCCGTCTCTGATGAGCTGATAAGGGTGTGCTAAACTTGGGTTGGGGTTTACGATGGGAGTTTCTGATGTGGGTGGACATCAAGTCGGTTCGTTCCCCACATGGGTTATGGGACTCATATGGGTCTCACCAGTGAGCTGGCCTGCGTTGCACCCGGCATCCAAGAGGGAAAGATGTCTCGTGTTGCCTTTCCTCTGAGGTGGCGTCATTTGAATCAACTGAACCTATAATGAAGTATGGGAAGCTAATTTTTCATGAGATTACTTGATGTTTAAAAATTAATTTGGAGTCGTCTGTAACTTGTGTTGGAATTGTTTCTAGTTCAATACCCATGTATATAGTTTGTGCATACTCTTATTTTCCTTTTTTCTTTCCATTGCTGTCAAATAAAAATATGTAAAAACTACATGATGAAATTTTTAGGGGACTGATTTGGTTTCACACACTATGGAGCTTAGTTTGTGATTTGGCAACCCAAGGTCAACTTCACATTTGCCTACAGAGGGACATTTTCAGAGAGCTGCAGTTGGGAGCTCAGAGTAATTGTAGATAAGTTTTTCTTGCCTGTTTTGTCACAAAGCAGTTTGAAATCTTCCATGGAAACATACATTTGAGTGTTTCCATGTCCATCTCCCCCCACCCTGAGATTGATTCCTAATTTCTCAAGCATAATTTATTATTTGTCAAGTTTGTTCTAGAACTATATATAAATGCAATTGATTCTCTATTGTATTAGTCTGAATTTTCAGGTATATTTAATCTGATCTGGTTTGCATCAGATTGCCTGGTAGATTTTTAGACTGTAAAACTTTTAATGTCTTTCATGAGTATGTTTTATTCCTGTCAGATACGAGTCTTTATCAAATGCTTATTTTCACAAGAAACTCTAGTTTTCATTCTGAAGTTACCTTTCAGTGATTCTTGTGGCACAAGACTTTGTTTTTAAAAAAAATACTCTAAAGTATTTTGGGATAAAACTAAATTTTCTTTTCTGTATTCTGAGAAACTTGGGTTAACCTAGTGACTTTTGGTTTACTCTTTTTAACTAGCATTCATTGCTCCTTTCTCAGAACATTAAGGTAAGAAAAGTTCAGGCCTCTTACCTAGAAGCTGCTGTTTCTGAACAACTGCCTAAAAAAAAAGACTCTGGCAATGAACCCCAAATTCTCCTTTTCTCGCTTTCATAGAGAAATCCAGAAGCAGTTGTAGTTTAAAAGCATTAAGTCAAAACAATTACAAATTAAACTTATTTGGTGACTGAGAACTTGGCCATTTGAAAATCTGAAGTAATATTTAAAAAAATTAGTTTTGTTTCATGTTCTCCAAATTCGTGGTTTTGAGGGAACACCCAGGTTTATAAGCAGAAAGGGTGGAAGCATTGGCAAAACATGAGAGTTTTGGTGCCATCCGTACGCAATGTATGTTTTAAATTTGGCTGAAATTCAGCTAGACTGTTGTGGTTTCACTAACCATTTTGTTATATGAGTGTATGGGGTTTTCTTCCTTTGGTTTTATATCCCTTACTGTTGATAGAGACATAATTTACTGCTTTAATAATGTATTGTTTTAATATATCAATGCAAGTAACAGAAGGGAGTATTTAAGCCCTTGAATCATCACTGTTACTGTGGTAGTGGCAGCACAGCTTCACAGCACTTCAGACTGCTGGTTTGCAGAGGTACAGGATTTGGAGGGACCGAATTCAGTGAGATGCCAAAGGCAGGGAGTGAGGTACCTATCTGGGCAGTGCTGACCCTTCTTCTGAAGCAAATAGAGATGAAGCCTACCTTTTTCGCCACTTCCTAATATTTCTGTGGAGTATGTTTTCCTTTAATGTTCAATATTATTAAGGATTGCCTCCAGTTCATCCTCACTGCTTGGAGTTTTTGATTTCCTGACATGGAAGCAGCAGAAGCTCCTACAGCAGTTTAGAACCAAAAGTGAGTTACTGGGGATTTCTGAAACTGGTATCCGATTGTTCTGGGCACGTCAGCACAGTTTGTCACCGCACATTGCTTTCTTTGAAGCATATGAGCAGCTTTCGGGTTTGGTTTTTTTTTTTTTGTGCTGCATAAATCTCCCTAAAGCTGAAGTTTCTTGGATTATTCTTGACATGTGAAATATCTGTTATAAAATAACACCCAAGGCTTCTACCTTGAAATTTCTTCAGCTTTCCACAAAGTTTTATATGCATTCATAACTTATTCAAGAAAGTGAAAAAACCAAAGTTTCTTACCAAGCGATTCCAGAGCAGGAAGATGCCTGGAGACCCAGATTGCTTGACTCATTAACTTTCTTATTAAGTAACAAATGAGGCTCCAGATGGTCTGAATTTTGCTAGAACTGAGATAATTTTCTTTCAGATGAAGAATGTATTTTAAAACTTCAGATGAGAAAAAATCTCTGTGTTGTACTTTCTCGCTGCTTACCATTTGCCATGATGGGATATTCACAGGAGCTGAGTGGTTAATTAAGTAGCTCAAAATTGCAAAAATCTGTCAGCATGTACTGCGTAGTATTTGAGAGTGGCTGTCTGTAGAATATGAAGCAACTAGTTGCAGGAGCAGCAGCATAATTAAGATTTATGGCTCTAGGACAAAGGCTTATGTGGGAGAACAAACTGTAATAAGGGATCAGTCTCATTATACAATTTGTGCCTTTTTTAGACTGTTGTAGACTCAATTGGTGCTTAAATCTGTTACTTTCAGTGGAAAGAAGTCTTGCAGTAGACATTTTTTAAATGAAGTCAGGCATACAAAACATGCCAGGCACGCTTAATAATAAAAAATAAACTTTTTTTTTGTCAAATTAGTTTATATTCATCATCTAACCCTGAGGCTGTCTTTACTTTAAGCTTTTGTACCATCTCCTCTAGTAGTAAAATTAAGTGAATGTGGTAAACAATGCCTGCTGTATTTTGTCTAAGAGCATCAGACATTCAGAAAACTTGTTACAGCAATCTGAAAACCCTTCTCCAGCTAGTGACTTGGATAATTTTTTGTCTTTGGCCCACACTATCCCCCTTTGTGTCTCCTAGTCCAAAGGCAGCAGGCATGTCGCTTTGCTTCTACTTGTGTGCAACTAGGAGACGTGATTTGAAAGTTGTAAGACTATTTTCCTTCTTGATCCACCGCTGTGGATTCTTTTCCTGAAATTAATAAATGAACAGGACCCTGTAAATACGCTTAGCTTTTTCAGAAGAAAGCTTCAGTTCTGCCAGTTTGCAAGGTCACACGTTGATTTGTGTTTTGGTATTAGAAACCTTCCAAGGGACAGCTGCGTTACAATTCCCTTGTGGTTCGTTGTTAAAATGTAGGAGCTGTCCTCACAGGCTTGAGGTGGTTGGTGGTGTGTGTGGCTTCTGCTGTGCTCTCTGTGAGCACCATCCTTGCCTGTTTCACTTTGCTCTTTATTCTTTTGATAATAAATCTCTTTGTAGACATAAGAATACTTGATACAATCCGTGGGGCTGTGGAGGACCAACACTTTAAGCATAGTTAGGTTTGCATTCGGGTAAAGGAACCTGAGCTTTTGTGTGTGTGTCGTGGCTGTGTGGTCGTTTCTGTGTCTCTAGATGTTGGTGGACTAAGGGCTAAGTTTTACCACCAGGGAAACAATATTCTTTCCTTCTTTATTTTCAGATATGAGTGTCCATTGTCTGTTTGATGCAGTATGCTTGAAAACTGCCTGCTACGTTATGCACTAAGTAGAACGGCCACGTCCTGTACATGATAATGTACAAGTTTACCAGCTTTACAAAATACTTTGCAAATAGGCATTTGTGAAGGAGGTTGCAGTTATGCTTTGTTCCCGTATATTTAAATACATTTCATCTTGCTGTTACGCTGTGCGCTTAATGGAGAATGCCGGCTTGCTGAACATCCTGGTTCACAGCAAGAGGACTGAAGCTTCTAGATTCTTAATGGCATATGAAGGTATTTACCAAGGTTTTTGAGCAGTGACAGTTGTGTATCAAATATAATTAATCTCTAACTTTTTGTTTCTCAATAAATAGTTGAACAGTTGGATAAAACACGCAAAATTATCACCTTGAGCACTTCCCTGTAGATACAATTTCATTCAGTTAATGGGCGAAGTCAATTCCATGGATGGCATGGCAGTACCACCAGTCTTTGCGTAATGGCTACCTGTGTTTTAATTAGCTTCTATATAGTATATCTCTATGTTTTTAATGACAACTTGACTTGAATTCCCAGAAACTGGAAGCCAAAAGGTGTCAGAATAGAGGTGCTTGACCTCACGGCATTAATTTTTCTTGCATTTCTTTAAAAGATACAGACTATGAGTTTGCTGGTGATTTCTGACAGTTCTACATGTTCTCTGTGTGTCTGTGATACACGTATGTGCTGTGGGATGGTTTGAAGAAAAGGTACTCTTGAGGGGTGTGAAGAAAAAGGAAAAAACATTAAATCGCCCAAGATTTGCTATGCTGTTTGGATTAATGTTTAATTTGGAACCAGATATTGGGGGGGAATCTTGTTAGTTCTTATACAGGATGTGTAATGCAGTTTTCTCTTTGGATGTGAACAGTATGAATATTTAAAATGTCCTTTTTCTTCTTTTCTGGAATAAACGCACTCATTTGGGAGAGGCCTTTCAGATGGCCAAAAAAAAAAAAACCCCAAAAAAACCCAACCAACAAACCCAACCAAACCAGAAATCTCAGAGGGATAGTTTCATACTTTGTTTTGGCATTTGGCCAAAACAACTGAGGACACTGTTAAAAGTGAAACTAGTTAACTTTTAAACTGATGATACAAAATATCTTAAGCATTAGTTTTGAAATGAAAAAGCTAAACACTAGTGTGCCGTGTAGTACATTAAAATAATGCAACCCTGTTGGTATTCAAAGCTAGTCACTTGTAATGAGCAGGTTATAATTAATCTACTTTTCCTAAGTGGATGATGGCTTTGCAGTTCACAGTTACTTTATTTTATGGAAAACCAGGGTTTGTTTGAGGGAAATATGATTAGAGAATGATAGAATAGGGTTTAAAAGTACCACAATGTGCTGAAGAGACCATACTGTATCATAACAAAGCTGTTTCTAGAATTTGAAATACGTGTGAGACTTGAAGTGTGTGTGCAGCCTGGGCAGTGCCGCCGTGTGGGATTTTCCCTTTCATTCTTCTTGCCTTGTATGCTTAGGCACAGGAATAATTTTTTTGGGATAATGGACCGTTTTCTTCTTGATTCGTCCAGTTAAACATTAAAAAAAAAAAATTATTGCTAGGATTTGTAAATGTGAAAACTGTGCCTTGCAACTGTATTTTCACTTGTTTTCCACAGTCATTTAAAAACAAAAAAGCAAAAAAAATCTTTAGATTCCGCGGTCTTGAGCTTTCCCTTGCCAGAGGTTTTGTTTGCACCCTTTCTGCAAGCAGAAGTCCATCATGGGGATTTAGGGTTTACTGCTGTGTTTGATCCCTTAGGGCCAAGCTCACTGGCCAGGTACCGAGGCAGCACCTGCCGGCCCTAACAAGCTGCTTCGAGCCTGTGGGCTCATGGCCGCACAGGAGGAGCGAGTCGAGGTCTGGGCACTGGTCCGTAGCCTGAGACAGAGCAGTTCACCTGCCCTTGTAGGCCTCTTTCTCACCATGAGCTTTGCTGCACCAGCAAGCACGTCCTCTGTAGGTCAGGGATTTCGGGCTGCTTTGAAAAGGGAGAATCCTGGTTCTTTCCCATGTACTTGTTGAAGTCACAGTTAATGGCAGAGAAACGGGGCAGAGTAGGGGTTTGGGGTGTGCCCCCTTCAGATGCGTGTCTGGGATCCTCCAGATATTTTACTGCTGTGCTGTGGTTATTTAACATACTTTTGCTGGGCAGCAAAAGGAATCCTCCCCTGCCTATGGAGATGAGACTTATATCCGGAACCTAAATGTAAATGGAAAGCTGAGCTACCAGAATGATGAGAGGAAAATGTTGTAAGTAGTCAAATCCTGATGACTCCACAGAGGTCACTTATTGTATATGTAGCACAGACTGTGAAGCATTACCAGAGAAATTTGGGATGAATCTTTTAATTCTTTTAGGGGACGGTTGTCTTTTTGTAGGGTGAAACTGCCTTTTGAGAAGGGTTAAAGGAGAAGATCCTTCCAAAGGCATAATTTCCTCCTTAAATATGTTTTGCCCATTTGTCTCCAGATTATATTTTGCCACACTCCAGTATACGGAGCAGCCTCTTGCGTTTGTGTGAAGGGCAAAACTGCCTTACTTGGCTTACAAACTTGCTATTTCTCATTGAAGGAAGGATGGATGCTGTGGGAGAGAGTATCTAAAAAGGGACGGAGGTGCCAAGTGTGAAAGAACTGTTTGAACTGAAGAAAGGTATTGGCCCAACCATAACTGGTCATGACTACCTTCTGGGCTAGGGGAATTCAGGCCTTTTATTTGAGGAACTGGTTTTAGCATGGGAGCGCGCTGCACGCAGCTGGGAGATCCAGCAGAGTCACTTTTCACAGGAAGAGCCTCAGTTGTTGCTGAAGTCCCACATTCCCCAATTAGCACAGCAAAGATGCATTTCCAAAGACTTTCAGCTATTTTTATTTTTTTTTTTGTATCTGTCTTCTCTCCCTCAGGCGGAGATGGGAGATGGTGGCCTTGATTTCCATTTGGATTAAAAATGCTTAATGCGGCCCTTCCTTGTGCACACCAGGAAAGGGTCTTCCCTGCAGAATGAGATCCATCTGGGGAACATGCATTGTATTTTGAGAGGGGAAAAAAAAATCTCTTTGAAATAAGATCAGAAGAGGAGTTGTTCAGATAGCCTGCTGCCAGAAAGGGTCTCCACGCAAGAGGCAAAGCCCTAGGTCCATTTTCTGGTCCATTTTCAGCTCTTAGGAGGAGGTCAGAGGTCTTCTGCACCAGACTCAAGTGAAACTGCTGCTTAATTGTGTCCTATCATATAGGACTCGTTTCGCATGATGGTTTATTATCCTTTTTTAACAAGCAAATTTGATGTAGTGTCA
>NW_009652966.1:1516531-1518365 GCF_000708025.1 Charadrius vociferus
TGTTCCCGAGCGGGTTTGCCCTGCACCCAAACAAGAATCTCCTCTGACCTCAGGCTGGGCTGAACGCGGCATGTGCTCACAAGGACGTGGCACTGGGGATCCACCAGACGCTTTCCGTTGGCAGAAGTCATTCTCCTGAGACTTTGGAGTGGAAGAGCAAAGATTGCGGTTGAGGAAGCAAAGCCCAAAACATGTGCCAAGGAGAATGTAAACGGCTTTGCCTTGTTTAGCGAAGGCTTTGGAGTGGAGAAAGCAGTAAATGATCTGCCCCAAGTGTCGAACTGGAGCTGTTTTGCAGTCATCTTGTAGTCACTTCTGCAGTGTATGTCTGTGGCCACTAGTTGAGCAAGGTGTGATGCCTGTCCTGCCTCTAGGCCAAAATCACCTCTGCCTTTTTAGGGGGAGAGAAGGGGGAAGCGAACAGCGTAATTTCCAGTGGGATGACTTATAGACATAAAAGGGAAAGCAGCAGCAGCAGCAGCGCTCAGGAGAGAGCAGGATGGGCAATGCTAGGGATTTATTACAGCCATATCCTTGATAAATAGTCCTAGCTCTGAGCTGGTCCCCTTAGGAAGTTGGGATTCCTCTGCAGTTTTCCTGTACCTTTATTTGAAATGCCTTTTCCCCGTTGTTGACTTTGTCCAACTTCCAGCTGTCAGTACTGCTTTGTGCTATTCTAAATATTTTCTTTCTCATGAGAATTATGTCTCTACAATATTTGGAAAAAAAATATTTAGTAGACTCACAAAATTATAATCTGGGGGGGGGGGGTAAAAAATAAAATTGGGGGGGGGGGGGTTAATGTTTGATTTATCTTTGTTGAGCCTTTTGAGTTAAATCATCCCTGTGAGTGAGCTTACACAATGTTATATTTCATGCCTAAGTGATGGAAGAATTTAAACCCAAGGAAATACTGTAGATGTTTCACAAGCGCTGGCACAAGAGCTCTGCCTCTTACTGCAGAAAATTCTCTGCTGCTTCAGTGACGCTTCAAATATTCTCCTACCTGTTTCATCACGAGCTTATATGAATTTACAGTGGAGACTTTCTGACTACCTCCCGTCGTGCTCCTTGCTAGTGTTTTCAGGGTTTCTACGGTGCAATGAAACACCAGTTACACAATTAAAAATGCTTTGCAGTTCGTACCACTGGATTTAAAGTTTGTCTAACGCAGTGCTTGTTTGCAGTGGAGGGAGAAGCTACCACAGCTGCTTGTGCTGCAGCTCCTGTTTTGTGTCACCTTGCTGGGGACAGCCCGAGTCAGTGATGGCCCATGTTATCCCTGGGTTTAGCTGAGGCCTGAACAAGGCTCCCTGTTGTCCCTTCCCAGGGCGCTGTCAGCAGCGCAGGTGTATGTGTGTGCAGAACCGGCACCTAAAAGGCAGTGAGATCGTGGCAGGCGTCAGTCCGATGTGGTCCCTCTCCACGGGGCTGTGGAGGCAGCGCAGTGGCAGAAGAGAAGCGGGACTGCAGACAGGCTGACTTTCCCAGTGCTGGGAGTGTATGAGGATGTCTCATGTATCTCCCAAGTGATGCAAAGACACTGCTCAAAACAGCCCCAAATCTATCTTAAGTGATAAAGCTTGTATTACCAAGGACGTTTTGGTGTGGATCCTGTGCCTTTAAATAGTTTCTCTGCCGTGCCAAGCGACTTTGAAATTTGTTCTTATTCTGCAGTTAAAAATACCTTAGCTGGGAAGTCCTAAGTCCCCGCCTGCTGGCTCAGCTTCTCCCTGCCTGAGGCAGGATTGACAATAAATAAATAATTTTTTTAAAAAAATCTTTTCTGCAGCTGCTGCATTAACAATTTCTGTGTTGCAGAAAGGACAACAGG
>NW_009652966.1:1518380-1535006 GCF_000708025.1 Charadrius vociferus
GGGAAAGAGCGCAGCAGGAACATTCAGGCATCAGACTGTCTTAGCTGTAGGAAGAGTAAAGTTCGAAGGCCACTATCAGGAGTTGTCCCGGGGGCTAATGTTTGCTGTTGCAGTTTTAACACAAATCTGGCACAGCTGCAAACCACATTGGCACACACAGGAGCATCGCTGCTGCTGGGGACGGTTTTCAGAAGCAGAACCAGGATGGCTGCAAAAGCACTGCCTCGTTCTTCCACTTAGAAGTAAGAATTAAAATAGCGGCTCCCGATTCCCCTGTGCTGGGGCAGAGGGCAAGGGAGGTCTCAGGCTTGCTGGTGTCTAATGCTGCGCCGTGCCATCTTGAGGCAGCATTTCCCCACCTTCACCTTGCAGCAATAAAATGTGAGTGCGGGAAAGCAGAGGTGATCCCGTCAGAGCGGAGAGCAGCAGTAGTAACTCGAGCAGCAGGATTTGGGGCAGGGTGGGGAGGCTGCTCTAGTGGCATTTGCGGGGTCGTAAAGCCCTGGGGTACAAAGGATGGGGATGACAAGCGCTGGGCTATCGGCGAGGGCTATGCCAGGCGTTGTATTTACGTGTCGAAAGGTGCTATAAATGAAGGTGAGAGGCAGCAGTATCTGTTGTACAGTGTTTATTTTTCATGTGGAGCTTGGCTGATAAATAGGACTGAATTAAAGCAACACTCATGAAAAATAAAACCCAACCATGACTCAGAAGTGCAAAATTGCCCTCTACCTGTCCAGAGGCAATGAGGTTCTGGTTTGCTGGAGACAGCACGTGGATATTGGTGTCTGTACCAGCAGGCCAAAGGCTTCAGCTTATTGATATCCTAAATGCAAAAGGTCATCTGGTACAGTGTATGGCTTTGTCACTGGACAGCCACCTGTGACTCTGAGAAACAGCTTCTGTTAAGAAGAGATCACTGGTGAGTTCTTCTCCAGTTCCCCCTTACAAGTTGTGGTGCTGTCTTCCACCCAAACCACTGAACAAGGGCTGCTGAACAGTAAGTGCTATGAAATTAAAACAAAAACCCAAACGGTAAAAGCCAAGGACAACAAAAACCTGCCCACCTCCATTGCATTTGGACATGGCTCATCGTATAAACAGCACCAGTAGAGAGCAGACGGTTCCCGGGGTGGAGGAGTGGTTTGTGATGGGAAGACTTAAAAGACTTGCAAAGGATCAGAAAAACTAACGAGTGCAACCCAGGTATGAAATTACAGTAACAGGTTGCCTAAGGCTGAGAAAGGTCTTAATTGCATCGTCCCATTGGGCGCACAGCTGGCGGCAGCTGAACCAGCTGTGGCTCTCCCCTTGCACCTTCTAGTGAAAGCGGTAGTTCACCGTGTTCCCTGCTCATCTTTTTGCAGCTCTGTGAAGAAGGAACTAGCTTGACTCCAGAGGACAAAGCATGCCATGAGATACATACTCGGTTTTGTGGTAGTTGGAGAAGTATCTGGCAAAGTGGTTCCCCCCCCCCCCCCCACAAAAAAAAAAAAAAAAAATCAGTTACCCTCTAGTGGGGAATGGATGAAACCTGTTGGGAATGAAGACCATGGGGCTAATTTTGTGCCTGGTGCGAGGGTCTGTAAGTTACCTGCCTGGTAAAGTATCTGGAAGGGAAGGAGTTGAAAGGAGTTTACCTACTAAGTCACTCAGCGAGGTAAGGAGGGCAGCCTGGGGGGGCCTGCTGCCAGCAGGTACTACCCCTGTGTGCTCAGGCACTCGGGCATCTTGTTCCATCAGCTCTTTCCAAGAGGAAAGCTCAGAGCCTTCCCTCTCCCAGTGTTTCCTGTGCTGCTTGCGCAGGGAACCAGCACAGCGCTGACTGGTGCTGCCCGCAGCAGGCTGCCTGTCCTGATGGGTTTGCAACTCCAGGCAGCAGTGGCACAGGGGCAATTTCACCGCTGCCACCCCCTGCCCAGGCTGCCCGAGGCTGCTGGTGGGACAGGTGGGTGGTGGCACCAAAGCTGGCGTTGGGCTGGAGAGCTTCAAAAGTGCCTGTGCACTGAGGTAGGTTTCGTCAGGCAAACCCCGGAGCAAAATCACATCGTTGGTTCGCAGACCTACCACAGTGCTGCGGGCTGGGTGTTCCCTACAGTTTTCCGTGCTGTGGGGCAGGGCAGCCCCGGGGGGTGGGGGTCCCCCATGGTCAGAAATCCTGCAAGTTTGCAGCCCCCTCACTAGGTGCCTACAGAAGGACTGATTGGTGGAGTCATCCTTTCCTTTGCCAAGCTGAAGGAAATCAGCTAGTGCATCGAGGGGCGGGGAAAGCTTCACTCATGCTACCCGTTCTGTGGTTCTGCTTGGGGCTCTACGGGGGTCATGGATGGAAAAAGAAAATCCCCCACCTAATCCTGTTTAAAAGGTTTCAGTTGTTTTTTCAAACTTTTTCTCCACATTAGGGTACGGGAATGGTCTCAGGACCCCTGCGGGAGGAGGTTGTCTGTGAAAACATCTTGTTCAGAGTTTGAGAAATTTGTTTAACCAACTGAGTAGCACTGTTGTGCTGTGTTGTTTGGCAATTCCTAGCTGGGCGCACCAGGATTTCCGAGGAGGCCATGTCTCGAGGCCTTGGGATCCCACGTGTGTTTTTATAGAATTTACCAGTAAAAATCACCAATGTCTTCAAACTATTTCCTACAACATGTTCCAGCTGGGGCTGTCTTTTCATTGACTTTCTTGCCTCCAAAGTGCAAAGCCAGGGAGCAAAACAGAAGTTACCAGGTAGCTGTTCAGGCACTGGGAACACCGAGAGCGATTTGATAAAGCAAATATAGCCTGACTCTTTACATATGCCCCGTAGAGAGGCTTGGTCAACAAGCAGCATTCAATAGCTTGAATATATTAAATGGATTTCCACCAACTCAACTGGAGAGCTCTCCATTTCACTGGAATGGTTTGGGATCTGGGGCAGATTTCATTCAAGGGGGGGGTGGGGGTGGTAAAATTTTATTTCCCGTTTCTAAACGTATTTGCTGCAGCAATGCCATTCCTTCACGTGCCGGAAGAGCTCAAGGTTAGCAGGGTCCAGTACAACTGCATATTCTCCACCCACAGGCCGCAGCCGGCGCTTGCCTGTGTGCTGGGTCCGGATGGGGAGCCGACCAGGCTCCTCCCGCCAGCCCTACCTGCTGCGGGGCTCCCCGCCAGCCTGGCCTGGCCGCAGCAGCCGTAAGCAGCAACGCATGGACAGGAACTTGCACAAAGGTGTTACGTTCTTCCGTCAGTCCCTGGTACCGTGTCTGGCAAGCACTGCTGGCTGGGCCTCCAGGCACAGTGAGAGAGTGGGGATGGGATAAGCTCTTCCTGAGATCTCCCTTGCTGTGCTCCAGTCCGGTTTTGACATCTTCTCCCAGAGCACGTTCCTTGCTGTCAGAGATAGCCCTGATGTTCCTCACGCTTCTCCCCATCCAGTGGTTGAGTTCATCGCTTGTTCTTCTGTCTCATGGTTAAAAAAATATATCATTCTTTTACTTTTCATCCTCGTCTCCCTCGCTCATGCTGCTGAGGGAGGCAGAGGCAGCTTTTGGAGAAGAGGGAGGGGAGGCTTTATTGAAGACCCAGGGTGGAGATGGAGAACGGGATGGAGAGCGGCCTCGCGTAGGACTGCTGTTTGGGCTCTGCCTGGGAGAAAAAGCCTGGAGCATTCGGCCGCTCCGTTCCTGGAACATTTGCTTCTGCAAAAGCAAAGCGAAAAGATGCTCTTTGAGTAATGCACAGCGGGGAAGGTATGTCTGTGGGCAGGCAGGGGCTGCCCGGCACTGCGCCTCTCACCTGGGGAGAGAGCACAGGGGGTAGACTTCTGCTCTGAAGCGTGGCCAGTGCAGCCCACACTTAGCCTTTGCCTCTTCTACTGTGCTCGTAATAACCTGGTTTTCACATGACAAGGATTTTGCTTGGATCCTCACGCGCCCCTGCTGTGAGAATACTGTGGGTATTGTCCTAACCCAGCTAGGGGGAACTCCCTTTGGATTGCTTGTATGTGTTGGTCACACTCTGTCTCAAAAAGTCAGTCTTCTGCCTGAACTCCCCATGTTTCTTGTTCCCAGGACGTTCTCCTTTTAGCATGCTGGGATGGACCACCCGCCTCCTGCTGAGCTTCCTGGCTAGCACAGCCTTTTTTCCTCCTTCCCTTCTCCAGCTGCCTGGAGCATGCACCGCCCAAACCCTTAAACCAGGAGGGGGAATGTCAGAATTCAGGTGTCTGTTGAAAAGAGAAACACATGCAGGCTCTATGTTCTGCTTTGGACTTTTATTGTCGGTTTTGCTTTGTAAAGCTGAGTGGAGGCCTGCCAGAGCTGGTGGGGTGGAAGAGACCACCTTTTCTGTCAAGCAATGTGCTACACTAAGGCATATGCTGCTACTTGTTAGCACCCATGTGGTCTTGCGTTAGGCTGCCGGGCTGGGTTACAGGAGGTCTGGCACGTACTGCGCAGCTACTGCAGGCTTCATGTGGAACATGCCAAATGCGAGCGTCTCGCTGCTCCTTCTGGGGATGGGGAACAAGAAGTCTCGACCTTGGCTGGAGTACTGGGGGTCGGATCGTAGGTGATGCTCGGCTGGAATGGAAGAGCCAGTCCAGACAAAGTTAAGCCGCCGCCCAGGTCTGAGAGCGAAATACTTCTGCAGAATGTATTCTGGGTTTGCCTGCTTGGGCAGCTGCCGACCACAGATTTTCTCAGCTTGAGTTTTTATTTTGTTCTTCCTCCCCTTTCCCCCTGCAGTGACTCCGCTCTGTGATGACCTTCCTCCCAGCCAAGGAGCACGTGGCTGCCCATCTTGCTCTTCCTCCCCCTCTTTGAAACTCAGTACTCCCTGCCAGCAGAGGGACAGATGCTAGGTTTTCCTATCGTGTTTCTGGTGCCTGCTAATCCTGGGGGTTAACGATCGAGCAGAAATACCAAACTTAACTGTTCCTCTGTGTGCTCTCACCCAATTTATATCTTTATCACATCAGCCTTTATTAACTTACTTTTAGAGCCTGGATATTGCTGCAGTGCAGAATGACAGAACAGTTCCTGTCTGGAGCCGTGCTCAGTCATGCTCTCATGCATGAAGACCTACAGTGTATAACCTGCACTGCTGCTAGGTCCAAAATACTCCAGACTTCCTAAAATCTCAACAGTTAGCAGATGGTGGTTGTTCCTGAGAAATGATGCCAGGAAGCATTCGGATGGGGGAGGGTTTCTGCTGCTGAGAGCTGTGAGGATGTCACCGGGGCTGGCAAAGCCCTGGAGCCTGTTGAAATTCAGTGGTAGGAGTGCAAAATTTCTCTTTAGATCACAGAAACTGAGGTTCTGTTGGCATGACTTAGTCTGTTTCATCCTCTGACTGAAGATAACCCCCAACAAAAAAAAATAACCCCCAAAAAAGAAATGTTTGATATGAAATATCTTTTTCCTGGGCAAGCAAAATACTGTGACTCCCTCCTGCTCTTGGCACCTTACCAGCCACTTCAAAAAACTCAGTGACGTTGCGCTGCTTCATGGTGGTGTGGTACCGGTGCTGGGGAAGATTGAAGTGGCCAGCTTGGCTGGTATCCCATGTGGCAGCGGGTGCGGGACTGTTCCTTGGGCCGCATGGGCCAGGGATGGAAAGGAGCACCCCACCTTCCCGCTAAGGCCCTCAGCCAGGCTGTAGGACACCTGTTTCAGCAGAGAGTTTGTTGCTTGAACAAGTTGGTGCACTCACACCTTCAGCAGGGTAAGTGCCCGCCCAGTCCGGATTGCCTCCTGCATTAGTGCTTTAGCCACCAGGTTGCTGGCTAAAACCAAAACTATGGCAGGAGGAGGAGGAGGTAGTGTAATTCACCTGCCCCCAGAATGACTCTTCCCCTCCAGCTGTGCTCTAGCAGGGTCAGGAAGTCATGCCCTTCGCAGGCAAGGTCTTCCTCATGGGGGAGTGTTCCTTAGGCACTGGGTGCTGAAGAAGTAGGACAAGTGTTAATGGCTTCTTTGGAGTGCTGGAGGGTTAGACAAGGCTGGGTGAGCTCTGGACCTTTACCAGGGGCAGGAAAAGAATTTCAAAGCCTTGGTTCAAGCACATTCAGGTACACCCAACTAGTTTAGGGAGATAAGTGTGCCAAAAGCAAAGCATTGCTACTGGGCAAAAACATTTTACCTATTTCTGAATTTTATTGCCCACATGTTGATACTCCTTTGCTTTACAAAACAAGTGCCAGTTGGGCGTTACGGTGGACTGCTGCTTTCTGCAGACTTTCAAGGCCATGCTGAGGTCCAGGCTGCGGACACACAGTGTGACCTAAACACTGGTCCCGGGTTCTAATTGCAACCTGGAAGATTTATGCAGCCATTTTCCAGCGCAGCTGTCCCCCACTCCCTCTGTGCACCGAGTAGAGGGAAACGAGCCCTTTGGAGGGACACCTCGTCTCCTCCCAGGGGGGACTGGCACAGAAGCCCTGTGAGACTTGCTTTCTGAAGGGAGCTGCCTGCTCCTCTGTGTCAGAGGATGTGGAATGAAGCCCACTGGTTTCCACATCTGTGGAACGACATCTCTACCATTAGGGCCTCCATGCTGGGCTGCACGGTGGTACTCTCTCAAGCCAGGACAAAAGTTTCATCCCACGTTAGCTGTTGTTTCTGACACCTCTGTGACTCTCGCGCAGAAAAAATACATACAGGGGATTGCACAGGTGAGCAAAATTGGCAATGAATTATAGACATCTTGACATTTGAAAACTGACATTTTGACCTTTTTCACAAACAGGCTTTTTTTTTTGCGGGTTACGTAGCCCTTACTTTTAGAAATCTGATGCTAGCATAAGTGTATTATAATAATTATTTGTGAAATAATAATAGCATATTAATGGCATGCAAATTACTGATCTAGGAATCTAGCATGCCCATAATGATTCTTGTACTTTTAATGTCAACATTAAAAGCAACATCTAACTAACAGTGATAAGGCAAATTAATGTTAATAACAGTTTTGACACTAATAGCAAGTTATCATTATTTTAAAAGTCTTTCCTGTTGCAAGGCTCAAACTGATTTAAAAAAAGCCACAACACCTCTCAGCTCGCTGTCACTGACGCTTTTCCTACCACACTGCAAGGAATTTTCACTCTTGTACTTAGCAAAGGTCTCTGCGGTCGCACCAGATTTCTTGCTCTGTGGTTGGGACACTAGCTCAGCGAACAGGAGGCCCTCGCCACCCCCTCCAACAACCTTTGCAGAGCAGCTTTCCTCTACTTGCATTTGGTAACATTTTCTTATCAGCAATGGGTTTTTAAAAATGCCATCGGTGTGCAGTGTTGAGTGGGCAGAGCCAGGGAATGGGATCGAGGCTTTGAAATTCTTTTCCTCTCTCCGCAGCCAAACTCATCTCACCCCCTGTGGGTTTCCTGTGCTCTGTTAGCAGCAGTTTCATTTTTTCAGCACCTATGGCCACAGGACCATCCTACATGGGGGAACACTTGCCAAGCTCTATGGAGAGTAACTTGCAGAAAAAGCATTCCCCATGTGGATGTGGTCAATGCAGGTAAACCTGGGCTTTTCGTTAAAAGTTTACCCTCTTCCGCTTCCCAAGGAAAATTATACTGCCAATGGACAAATTGCTAAATAAGCTTTTTGTTTATACAGCTGGGACCACTGTTCCTCAGCGAGCACCTGCCTTTGCACAGGCCAGACGTAGTTGTAAGGAGATTATAAAGATGCAGTCTCTGTTCTGAAGCCTGCACAGCCTAATTTTAGGCTTTTCTCAGCTGAGTGGTAATCAACAAGGCAACTCATGGCAGAGAAAAGATGAGAACTCCAATAACAGGCAGGTACTACGTGCTTTGGTGGCACTGAATTGTGAGGCGGCTGTGACGTGAGCTACTTAATTCACCAAGGGTTTGTGAAGCTTCCTGAGGGCTTGTTTATAAACAAAACCTCTGCTGAGATATTTCCAACAGAAGGTACCTTTCGTGATGGAAAGTTGTTCATGTATGAACTGATAAAACTGACATGAGAGAACATTACGTGTGTGTTGGCTCTTTAAAAATATTCCAATAGTATCTGCTTCATGCTACTCCTAAACTGTTTTTTCTGTCTTGCTGCCTCTGTTGACATTTTGCCTGAAACTCCAATCCATGAGCAGTTGAAGGCTTGCACAAGCCTCTTGCAAAGGCTCTGCTTTCCAGTGAGGAGGGAGCTGCCTGACTGCGTGCCACGGTCTGAAAATGCACCTCTGAAGCACCCTGCTGTTCTGTGGGGTTATTTTTTCTAGCTCTTGCTCTGCTCCCCTCAGTTCACCCTGCATTACTTGCTGCTCTCCTCCATGCTTGCTTAGAGTTCCTTGAACCAGGCAAAAGCTTTGCTCAGAGGTTGCAACTACAGCAGCACGTCCAAGATGATGCATGTACTGGAGGGTCTTGCTGGGGCCTGGGCTTTCACGGGAACACAGCTGTGCAGAGACCTTGTTGGAAACGGACTGACTCCCAACAGGAAGGTCTAAGAAGGTCTGTTCAAATAAATGGTAACTTTTACATTCGAGTTAAGCTTTGCTACTGGTTTTAAGCAGTACAAGAAAACAAAGCTTCTCAAGGTTTGGCAAGCTATCAAAACTGAAAGATGGGGGCCAAGACTCTTTTGGGTCTCTGAAGTGTCACCAACTCACCACTCACTAAGTGCGTGACTGGTTTGAGCTGGTAAGGCCCTGGGGTTTCTCCCCAGAAGGATGCTGTTACAGACTCTCAACTGCCTTTCCAAGGCACCTGAGGACCTTTGGTAAATGGGCTCTGTGGAGCCAGCACATACTGAGGAGAGCTTCGACAGTGCTTCAGTCCCACCTGAGCCTTCTCTCCAGTCAGTTAGAGAAACCTGGTCACTCAACATGTATAATCATTTCTCAGAACTTTACATCAGTAATTTTTAAAGGTAGAAAATTGTCATCTTCTACTGCTGAATACAGAGCATGAAGACAACCATTGAAAACCTTGTCAGCGTCCCTGTTTTCCTCACCACCTCCAGTGTGTAATTCCTCCCTGATGTCTGTATGGTCCCATTTAGTGCTAATGGGGAGAACAGATGTATTAGCCTGTTTGCTCATGTGTTGCTGTTACACAGCTCCACTGAACGCAGTATCACATTCAGCATCGCACCTTCACAAAAGATAGAAATTATCCCAAAGAAGCAACAGCCAGAAGTGGCAAATCCTCCTGCTGCAGTATTGGCATGCGTTATTAGATTCAGCAGGCAGGTTTGGTGTTATCCTACTGTGCTGGCTTTCAAAACAAAGACTGGAGCAAAAGAATCTGCTCTTGATCTGCATTACAGAAGATAAATAAACACTCAGTTTTCCTGAGATGGCAGAATACCTACCCAGGCTCCATCGGGTCCAAACAGCTCTAAAAAGTTGCCAATAAATTCCCTGGACTTTTCTTCCCATTTCTGAATGAGGTCATGGCTCTTCTCTTCCACCTTGTAAACGAATTCTTTTGACTTTTCCTCCACATTCTTGACTTTTTCCTTCATTTTGTCCACTTGGTTTTGAAAACGGTATTTCTTCTCCTGTTTTAAAAGTGGGGACGGAGATTAATATATAAGGACTTGGAAATAATTAGCCACTGACAGTTGTGAAGAAGAAAAAAATTGGATTCATGTATCCTAATACATATGGCCTTAGTTAACTATTCCCACATTATTTTTGTAAATGCAAATTTAACATTTGTGGAATGAAGTGCAGAAGGTCCACATTGAAAAGACTGTCTTGTGTGATTACTGTGTTTAATTCACTACATGAATCTTTCCATATTTTCAAACTGAATGCACTTTGAAAATTATATGAATCTTGTGAAGGATATAGCTGAGAAATTAACAGCTCAAACTTAAGCAAAAGGCAAGTCTCCCTGGGTTTCCTAGCAAATGCAGACCACTGCTGACTTGCCAGCTGGGATGATAATTTGGACCAAAATGTCTCTTTGGTTGGAGTTCTGCAGAGCAGAAGGAAAACTCTCTTTACCCCCAAGCCTGGCTAATACAGGAGCTTCTGGCTGCAACAGGAAGATGTGCTGGGGCCAGTGGCTTGTGGCCAGCAGACTTGATAGAAAAGATAGCAAACTCCTAATTGTGAAGTCATACAGAAAAAGAGAGGGACAGAGAAGATAATGTTAGGGGGCTAATGTCAGGGCAAGCTTCTAAAATACTTTAGGGTTAAAGGGCTTTTGTCCTGAACTCACTTTGCACCTAATAGGTGATGAAGCCTTTCCTTTAACAAGGAGACCAGTGCTCTTCTGTCTTGGCAAAATCCTGGGTTTTTTTATTTTGAAACACAAACAGCCTCTGGTACAAATTAGTATTTCTGTATTTAAATTACTATAAGCTAAATAACCAAATGCCAGGAGGAACTTCAGGATACATCAGTGTCTTGAGACTGGGGGAAGCATACCTTATGCAACAGAATCTTAACCTCAGAGCCTCTAAAGGATAAATTTGAGAACACCCAAGGCATCAGCATGACTTAATTTAACGGATCTTAACAATAGTGATCCTCCTGGGTAGAGTACTTACAAGCAAGATTTTTTTAGAGATTTTGTAGAAGACTGAAAAAAAAAAGCACAGTGAAATAAAATATTTATGCCCTGTAGTCTGTGATTTATCTGCCAGACTTCAAAATAAGACACAAGTAAACAAAAACCTCATGAAATGACACAAGTCAGTCCTTCACAAGGGGGTTTCCCAGCTCCGGAGAAGGAGGGGGAAGTCCTCCTGTGAGCCAGTCCAATCACAGGAAAGACTTTGGTAATGTGGGTTATCTTGAGGCCTTCAGTTAAGACTTGAAACAGAAAATGAAGGAAAGTAAACTTTTGTTTCTGCTAAGAGTTTACTCCTTACTGGGGAGTAAGGTGCAGTTCTGTACATGGAAACTGAATAATTTGAGCTGATACATTTTTCTGAGCCATCCTTTTAAAATGGTGTTCTTGCCCTACCTATTGTGGCCTCTGATCTCTTCAGCATTATTTGTGTGTGAGCTTCCTAACACCCTTCCTTGTCTTTTAAAAACTACTTTAGCCTCCTTTAGTTATCTCACTGCTCAGCTGGTTTGGGTTTTATCCTGTCATGTTGTAGAAAAAGTTCGGGTATTAAAATCTTTGCTCTCTGTGCTGCCTTCTCACAAGGGGAATAACGCACGAAATCATGACTTGGGTGAGTGGCTGGGAAGCCTGCGGTGGTGGGGTGGCCTCCTTCCTAGTGTGTCATTAAGTCACAGCTCTAGGAGGAGGGGGGAGCAGCAGCTTTGTTACAAACATGAAAGCTTAAGATGGAATTGAAGCTGCTAATTAATAGGAGCAATTAAAACTACGCTCAGCTTAGCAATTTCTTTTAAATTAAGTTCTTCCCAGCTATTTTAAAAACAGCAGGAGGAAGATAGCCTTTTTAAGCTTTACATTCGGGGTCCTAGGAGATAGTGTTTCAGAAACAAATGCAGATCGGTGTACTTACATTTATAAAACTAACATTCAGCTCTTTGGCGGTGTATCCTCGTTGGAGGTTACGCCGGGCATACACGTCGTAGTCCCGGACGATCCTCGTGATGATATCTGACGTGGAGATACCTTCGGTTCTCTGCGTTGGTACGAACATTCCTGAGCAAAGTGGGAAAAGAAAGCCCGCTGAGAAAGCACGGCAGGACCAGGCACTGCGGCAGGTAGCTGAGGATGAACACAAAAATGCCTGACTAAAGGGTAAGAGACTTGCAGTTCTGCCCGTCTTATTCCCGGTTCTTTCCTGTTGTTCTTGTGTGAGCTTAGAGAAGGCACCAGGTTGCTACACCATTCATTTTTGCCTCAAGTCTTCAGAAAGGCTAAAACTTGCCCGCTTCACAGTGTCAGCTGCAATGTGAAAGTTACTAGACTGGCAGGGGCTCCTGAGCCAGGAAGGCAAAACCTCGCAGTTGTGGCAATTCATTGAGCAGTTCCTTCCATAAGCATAGCCCTTGTTTAATGTTATATAAAGGAGTGGGGGGTTGGCGTTGTTCTGCTGAGTAAAACAGACCAGCCTCTGGCCTCAGCCAAAGCCAGGAAGGGCCATCAGGTAAAAGATGCGTTACAATAACTGGGAAACACCCTGGAGGTGCTGGTGGTTTGTAACAGGAAGATAAAGCATAATGGTGGTGTGAACAAACTGGGGTACCAGTCTCCATAGCCCCTATTTCATGTCCACTTGGCCATGCCAGTGGCTGCATAACCACTCTTCCTGCTCCAGCAGATCCATCCCTAATAAAACCGGCCACTTATTAACACTGCTTGTATTTTCCTCAACATACCAGAGAATATATTGCTTTTTTATTGCTCCTCATCAAGACAAGATCACTTGAACTGTTAAAGCAAGTCACAGGCAATAAATAATGGCAGAGTGCTAGCACACCTTGGTTTAGTAGTTAGTTAGGGCTACAAAAAATTACTACTATCGCTTATACGTAATTGCAACATTGAGCTGCTGAAGAGAGAGCACTGGGAGATAAGACTGGAAATGCTTTTGCAAAAAAAAAAAATAAATGTAGTGCTTTGTGTTAAAAGGATGCTATAGCTACTGGCAAATTAATCCTCATACGTTCACTTGAAGTAAGCAGGCATTGCTCGCTAATTTCACAGGGTTAGAAAAAGATCTGGAGAAGGAATCAAGAAGCTTACCAGCCTCTTGTGACTAAATGCTATGTGATATTTTTTTCTTTCTGATCTCTAATTAATACTCTGCTAAAAAATAGATTATTTTAATCACGCGCAGAGAGGTTTCCCTGATCGTGCTTTTCAGGCTTGCAGCAGTCACTCAGGAAACTTATTTTTGGAAGCAGCAAAACCAACTTTGAGCCAGAAGCCGTTATAGATAGGAGCTACAAGAATAAATGAACAAAATCTAAACCCTACCTTTGCTAAGCCAAAAGCTGAATTGTTTTCAAGTAGATGCACAAACCCATGTATGACAACATTACCCTTAGTCACTGATTTTGCTTTCATGTGCTCCATGTATTGGACTGATTCATGTTTTCCCAACTAATTATTCAGAAATGTGCAGAGGTTTAGAGAGTGCACTGTCACCCAGCTCACCGTTGTCTGTACACCCTCCCACCCACCGAAGGCAGTGTGGAAATGGGAGCCTATGGGAATCTATGCAAGGATCTCCACAGTTCCTATCTTCTCTGCTCCCCAACAACCTGATGTGGGAAAATGGGAGTACTGGAACTAAGGAATATGCACAAATGCATCCACAGCATCTGTCTACTTAAAACAAAAATCCCTCGGAGAAAGGGGAAATTCACTATCATAATAACGCTGCTCTGGAGCGTTAGGACTATTACAGCACTAGATCTCAAAACTCTTCACAAATAAGGTAACATTATTCCCAGTTTATATATAACAAAATTCAGCCACACAAGACTGAAGTCACTTCTCCAGCATCCCTCAGGGACAGACACAGGACAGACCACAAGTCCCTGAAGCGGAAGACCATGCTCTTGTTCTGCAAAGTTTGACTTTCTTGTCAGGACACGTGCGCGCTGCACCCATGCCCAACAGCAGCAGAGAAGGATGTGCCAGGTTTGGGCACTCTCCAGCTCAGTCTGGTAACGATGCAGTGACACCAAGGGCTCCTGTCATGTTGTCCTGTGCACTCAGCACCTTACAGAAGAAAAGCAAAATAGCTGCCTGTCCAGCATGAATGATCTATGTCCCTTGGTGACCTGCCCTTACCAGGGGTACCTTTGTTCCATTGCCTAGTGAAGTAAGATGGTGCTGGCTCTGAAACTGTAGAACAGCAGTTCTCAAAGGAGGGTTGTGAGTCTTACACCACAGCGAGGCTTGCAAGTGGAAAAAAGATCAAAAAGGCTGCTACAAAAAGCTTATTCTTTCAGCTCGAGGCAATACCTGGTCTACTGCTGTCATCACATAGCTTGAGAATGTGACTTTGCATGACAAATTACCATCAGGCAGATTCACTCTGGAATTTTTTTAAGCCTCCAATATACATGTTTATGTAGACCAGGAAGAGGATGGATTTGCCAGGGTTCAAAGCAGCACCTCCGGGGAGCAGGAGAAAAAAGGTATGATCAGTTCCTCCTGCTGCACTGTTCACTGTGTTAGGATAGCTGCTGCTGGCAAACAGTGGTTTAACATTATCTCCTCAGATTTACTTCAGTTTCCTTGAACTGAAGAGATACAAACTCCTGATGACTTCAGCATGTTCATGTTCAGTGTAATATGGTAGTCAACTAAACTGTTAAATAGTCATGGCAAATTAATACTCTGGTACTAATTTAAAACCTCTGCCGGTGTAGCAAGAACAACTCTTGGTGCAAATCAGAAGTGGATCCTGATGACTCCTGAAGGCTGCCTGTGCTTGCCCATATTCAGGACTGGGCTGTGTCACGGAGCCATCAGTTTGCGGTTATTAACAAAACACTGATGTTGGCTGGGCTCCTGTGGGAACTCAACTCATTTTCAACTGTTCAAAGCTTTTAGTTGAGCACCCTAAAATTGTTTTAAAAACCCAGATGGGACTCTTTCATGACAGATCTGAATGGTTTCCTGGGGGTTATGGCAGGAATTCAGCCAAGGACATCCTTTGTGGTTTTACAAAGTGAATCTTTCTGCTGAAGTCAGCAGTACCTACTGTTAGGGTGTAAGAGAACATGATATTATCTCTACTGCTTCTCTCCCAGCAGTTGCGGTCAAAAGGCAGTAAAAGGATTAGAGCTGAGGCTGTAAAGGAAGGTGCTAAAAACGTAAAGTTGCCCTTACCTGCCTCCTTTATGTGTTTGTATACGTCATCCGAGCCAGCGGAGGAGTACGGGATGTCATCGTGGGCTACAAAGTCAATCTGCCAGTGAACAGAAGAAGAATCACATGCCACCATCACTGAATTTTGCTTCAGTGGGGGGTCGTTGTGGAGGATAATCTCTTTTCTCCACTTCATCTGATTTGCTTTTGACATTCTCACCCTAAAGCCATCACCTAGAACACTGCACTAGATTTAGGCCTACAACTGCTGTGTTGTGTGATCAGTTATGAAAGAACAGCAAGCTCATCTCCAGAAGCACTGCCATTAACACATAGCTCTGGCTGGCTCTGTGTGATAGCCTGTAGAAAACCTAAGACACTCGTTCTTGCTTTTGCTGCAACTGGAAGAGCTAAGTCAAGTGGCAAAACCTTGGCTTTCAAAACCATGGAGGCAGGATTATTGATTCTGCCTCCTTAGGGATGTGCGTATATACATGTATACCTAGTACTGTCATGCTAGTAATGTCACCTAGTGATGTGGACATTAAAATACATCCTAGTTGATTCTGCTTTTGTTAAGATTTCTATATATTGCAAGCCAGTCAGTAGTATGTAAGAAATTCTATCCTGCCTTTTAGAGAGGACACCTGACATTTTTACATATTTCTGGCTAATTATTGCACCTATTGACATTAATAAGAAATGTGCCTTTAATGCAGGACTTTAACAGGACTTTAGTCACTACACGGTAACTTGATGGTTCATGATCTGCTTTCCTGATGATTCATTATCTCCATTCCTGAAAGTCAATTTGTGAATAATTCCTCAGTGTTATTTTGCCATTCACAAATCCCACTACAGAAATCAGCTCAGCATATTGAGAAAAAAAGGCAAGACAAATATAACATTTTCTGGCAAAGATGGAGGCAAGCAATGCCATGTACCTAATTTCAGTGGCTGGAATTAGCTGAATTAAATAATTTGCTCCAGCTAATAGAATTTCACAGACTTGCTGTTTATTCTCAACTCTCAGTCTACAAAGGGGAAGAGAGGGATAAGGGGAGGAATGTACCTTATGTTTTTCAAGGAACTCGGGTGTCAGTGTCCAGGGTGCATCTCTGATGACCTCATCCACATAACGACAGTGTCTGAGGGCTTCATATCGCTCAGTTTCATTCATCACAGTGAAGCCTTTGAATTTATGAGTTAAATCATCACTGCAAACTAAAATATGGAAGTATCAACAAAATGGTTCCACACTCAGTAGAATTAGCAAAACAAGAAGTTGATTATTTCCTAATAATTCCATTGAGCACTTAGTTATTAGCTTAGCTAATTTTGGGGTGCTCCAGGGCATCTATGAGTTCTTCTCAGGGTTGACAGGTACAACCATAGAGAGATCTTTCCCTTTCTGGAGCTGCAGCCAGAGACCAAGTGAGATATTGTAAGACATCTCAAGTGGTACTATATGTACATGTTGAGGTAACTCAATCCCACTATAAGTGGGGATTTCACGGGCTGTGAAATTTCAGGGGTGATGGACAATGCTTTAAAAACAATCAAAAAGCGCAGTGTCAGCAATCACAGAGTGCTCACAAAATTCATATATCACAAAATGGCTGAGGCACCACTGGACATCACCTAATCCAACCCGCCCCTCCTCACAGCAGGGCCACCTGCAGCAGGTTGCTCAGGGCCACATCCACTTGAGTTTCCAAAGATGGAGACCCCTCAGCCTCTCTGAGCCTCCTGATCCTGCTTTTTGTTCTTATGTAAGCAACGCTCTAAATGATGAATTTGGCAACAAGGCAATCACCACAGAACAGTTTCTCACTAAAGAAACACTGATGGAAAACAAGTCACGGTAGATTTTATAGGAATCTGTCTCTGAGTTTAGCTTTGAGTTCAGC
>NW_009652966.1:1535027-1551371 GCF_000708025.1 Charadrius vociferus
CAGCAGGTTTCATAGGAAGAGAAATAAGGCTTGTGCCATGTTCAAATGGGAAATCGCAGAAGGAAGCCCCATGGAAAGGACTGGGAGAAGCCGTGGAATGAGCAAGTCCAGAAATCCTGCATCTTTAACTCTGGACGTACCAATACTTTGTCACATTGCTTTCAAAATGAGCAGAAGTAATACCCATGTTACCGGAGGACTATAAAAGTTAGGCATTATCTTTCTACACACAAAAAGTTGTGTAAAACACAGTGGCCTGTCCCCACAACTGTAACTCTGTCCAACATTACAGCTATGATAGTCATTTGATGCCCCACATGGAATAATGCGATACCCATTTATAGCTGGGTTGACAGTGGTTGTCCTTCACCACAGGTCAAACCTGTGCCTTCTGATCTCACTGGTCTGTGACACCAGGACAAATAGTAAATGTACTTGACAAATGATAAATCAACGTTATTAGTGCTGCAGGGAAGTGTGAAAGTAGCCCTACAGCTGCTGCTTTTTTCTAATTTGAAAACATCAACCTATCAAGCAAGGCGCTGGCAAAGATATGGTCTTCCTTGAGATCTAAAATGGAATGTCTTGCTGTGATGGTCGTTAAGGACCTTTAAAACACAAAAAATGTAGGAACGCTTAGATAGCCCTGGAGTTTGTGCAAAATTTAAAGCCAGATAATAATATACATATGAATTTCAGGTAGCAAACTGCTAATCTATCCTATTATGTCATTTTTTGATGCCTGCTGATAAGAAATTTAATGAAGATCAAATCATTTTCAGTAGAAAGATCCCTTCAGAGATTGTATTTATATTTATTTACAGTCTTTATGTCATCTTACAGCTACTCTCTCCTGGAAGGAAGGGTCTACTGCAATTATTGGAAAATAGTAATTTTTGCTTGAATTCTGTAGAAAGATTTGATTTCATTTCTTGAATACTGTTTTTTCATGTGTAGTGCAGACACAGTATCTCTGTATTTCCTTTTGATTCTGTCATCCTGCTCTAATGACTGATTTGGGAAGGTACACATATCTATTAAAAAATATTTCTTAGCTCCAAATAACTGTCTTCACAATGAGAAATAAAAGGGGTTGGTTGTGGCGCCCACAAAGACACGTGACACCAGTGCTTTTGCAGCACAAATTGTATGTGGGTGTGGAAAGGTGCCCATTTTTTTAAACATGCTAAGATGCGGAATGTCTTGCTGGGAAGAGGTGCTGATGAGTGCTGGCTGCTTTGTCCTTCACTCCAAAAATAAGGGCAAATCAAAGCTATGCCATGAATTTCAAAGAAGTCAGGCTTTTGCCCCAGACCTCCTTCCCTGACCTGGGACACCCCCCACTCCTTTAAAAGGAACAACAAAACCTACATAACTTCCATTTTTTTAAAACCTCACAGTCTTGCACTTCCACTAGCTTCTTCTGCAAGCTATCTGGCCCAGCAGGAAAACAAGAGAGCCCTAAATGTTGCCTTCATAACAAAGGGATCTCTCCTTTCCCTCCCAGGAAGCTCCATGGAATTTGCCACAATTCATAAACTTAATAGTAAAATAAAAAAGTGCGTTTACAAGGAGATTTTGCCTTTCCTCTTATTGGGTCTTTTTCCCCCCCTTTCAACTGATTTGAGATAAAGATGCAAAATAACACATCTTATAAAGTGTCTGAAGATTGCATTCACGTTTGCTTTATCATCACTGCTGTAACCATTTGAGCAGCTGAATGCTGCTGTGAAACGTTTATGTATGTGAGGCATATCTCAGCCCCAAAGGTGCAGGGAAACTGGAACCAAAATGCATGTTTATGAGGCCTCGTGAGAGCAGGGCTTGCACAGCCAGCTAGGCAGGACACAGCCACCCTCCGGTGATTACTCAGGCACGTACCAACTGCTGAACAGCTGTTAGCCAGCCACACAGCAAACAAAAAAAAAAAGAAAGAAAGAAAGAAAGAAGATATTCACAGAAAAAAAAAAAATGATAAGAAAGTAACCTGCCTGGGGACACTTGTGAGCTGAAAACTACCTTCAAATCATGACCTACATTTGGGTCTCCAATGATAACAGGCTGGATTTAGCTTCTCTGCTGATGTTGAAGGCTGGGTCTGCACACACAGTACTGACCTGGCAGCCAGGGGACGTGGGCTGCGCCTGGCTGGCGAAGGGACCAAGGAGCCAGAAATAAATGAGTGGTTGATCTCATTCACTCATCTCCATCTTTGAACAATTTTGAGTGAATAACTGGAAAAGGTAAATTATTCATATGGAGCTATTCTAAGCTTAGAGTCATGCAGGCACCTGCTTTAACTATAATGGGAATTGTGCCTGTGCTGCTGAGGGCAGAATTTGACTTTTACTTTAATTGATGCAATTGTAAGACGTAATTCAAGGCAAATCACCTATAGAAAGCCCCCAGAGTGAAAGTAGCATTCAAAGTCATAGTGTATAAACAGCTGGGGGTGCAAGCACAGCAATAACTCTGATACTGAAGCACAGAAGGAAAAATCCAGTGCAATAAATAACTCTGATCTTACCTCCTACTAATAAGTAGCTATTTGGGAAGAGGGTTTTGGCTTGCATAAGAGCTCTAGCATGGCCAGAGTGGAAGAGGTCAAATATCCCGTCTGCATACACTCTGACAGGTCTGTCAACTGTGGAGAAAGAAACACAACAGTGATTTTTCAGACCCGAAACAAGTTGCACTTAATTCTTACTGGACAGGTTTTCACTCCCTGATCAGCTGATTGCGGAGATTTACCCCAATACCCATGTTCAAAATGCACCGTGGGTGAACTCACAGTGTTTTATCCTGCTCATTACTTGTTCTTCTCTGTACTCTCTGCTGTTTTCTCTCAGACTTTGCCTATTTATTATCATCCATCATCCCCATATTCTAATTTAGCAAAAATGTCATCTTCCTGCCTCATTCAGAGTTCCACCATATGTCTTGTTCTTTTTTGTCTGCCTTTCTAGGCAGTTCTGCCTTCTGGATTTTTTCAATTTTCCCTAATTTTTTCCTACCATCTCCCTTTCCTTCCCCTCTTGTCTGTGACTTTCTTTTTTCCACAGCTTACCGCTGTAAAAATGTATTGCTTATCTCTGCCACATAAACCGTTCACTTCCCTTTTTCTATCCTTCCCCCAAGCTCTTCTCTCTAATGAGCTGATCATTTCTTTTTCTCACCATCCTCATGCTATCACCCTTATAACTCTTGCTTTCTGTACGACATCTTCAGCAGCAGTCTCCCGATAGAAAAAGGACTTGCTTTACCAAGTGACAAGCCTGGCAGCTGTGCCACAGAGAAGTCACCTCCAAGCAAAAGGACAGCAGAAATGACAGCAACAGAGCTCCAAACTCCATGGATTGTGCTTCAGTGCTACAAAGAGGTATCTCTGCTGTCAGGACATTAGGTGTCCATAGAAATATGGGGACAACATTCTTCCTTGCAGAGATGAGTGGAAAGCTGAGGCTTACCTCTATACAGTGTACATACTTTAAAAGTTTATTTCAAATACGTAAAATAAGTATATGAAGACTTTTTTAAAAGAATCTCATGGAATTTAGGGAGGGATGAAGTATCTATTTGGGACTTTATGTGAAATCATCCTGTTTCCCCAGCCCAATCACAAAGGTAGGTCTGGAAAAACTGTCAAGATAAAGAGTTCCAAAATTTGGCATGGTTTCTTTTCAAAGGGTAAATGGCCTTTAAGGCCACTTAAAGTCTGATGTGATCAAAAAGAGTATCAGTGAAAAAAGAGGTTTTACAGCATACAGAGACAGTACAGGAAGAGAATCCAGGAGGTAGCCACTGCACAACACAACTTCAAGGCTCTCCGGGGTGGGCTGGCAAGCTTTCCTTCCAACCAACATGCAGACATCCAGGAAAACATCAAACTCTAAGTTGAAATGTTTTCTCTCGTTCTTTCTCTAGCAAAGATAATGGTCCCCTTGTCACCGGCTTCTTCCCTATTACCTGATAGCACCAGATACCAGGTTGGCCTTTCTGCTTCTAATCAGAAGGCACAAGTGAGCACAGACAGACGTTTGTAAGGGAGAGCCTGTGCTTTGGGTCCCGCTGATGTTGCTCTCTATACATACCGGGTGTTCCCAGGCGGGCTTGTGCAATCGTTAGCTTCTCATGTGGGGCTTGGCACTGACAGCTTGTTTCGTCTGCAAATGGAGCAGGTGCCGTCAGAGTCTGGAAGGGGAAAAAACAACAAAGAAAGTAAATTTGTTTCATCCATCAAGTAGGTAAAAAATAACCGTTTAACTGTGGCGAGATGCTGTAACCAGGCTTAATGCCGGTTTGTTCCCTGGTGATTTTTGCTTTTTGGTCACCCCTGAGCATACACGATTCACACAAGGTAAAATGATAAGGAAAATAAAACTTTCCAAACACATCACGCAACTTAATTCTTTGTCTTTGTTGAGAAGCTCAAGCATTTCTGAAGTTGGTGCAGATAAATAATTTTTCCATTTGCCGAGGTCGAAGTCAGGTTGATGGCCCAAGCACCTTAATCCTTGGTTTGGTCACAATGAGTCCAAAGGCCTACGATGCAAAATGTATTTTGCTATGTGTAAATAATAGCTGGGAAAACTAACTGGGATTTAGAAAGCTGCAAATGGGCCGCTTCCTCACAAGCACCAGTTCCCCCCCCGACAAGACATCAGTACAGATGACTGGGACTACAGGTTATTTTGTTGTGTTTTTAATTGGAACCACGTATAATTTTGAGCAGCCATTCAAAATAAAGCCAATACTGCAACCAGAAGTCCCACCTAACTAGAGCTAACTGAGCTGCAGCTCCTTTCTTTGGTCTGACACATACTGTAGTAGTACTAAAATGCTCTAACTGTGGTCAGAGCACCACAAGGGTACTTGCTCTGAAGTGCTTATAACCTAAAGGTATACAAGAGAGAGTGAGGACGTATGAAGAATGATGTGGCATTATCCACCAGGAAATCTGATTACAGAAATTACATTTTCTACCCATGCCTATGTAGGAAGTTATCAGCAATCAGAATCTCAGATATTTATTATCTGCCATATGGTCTGATATGAAAAAAACATGCTTCTAGTGCTCTTGGCTTGAAATCTTCATGAAATCATAGAAACAGCAAAATACCATGAGCTGAGTTTTAGAATCATAGAATGGTTCAGGTTGGAAGGGACCTTGAAGATCATAGAGTTCCAACCCCCCTGCCATGGGCAGGGACAACTCCCACTAGACCAGGTTGCTCAAAGCCCCATCCAACCTGGCCTTGAACACCTCCAGGGATGGGGCATCCGCAACTTCTCTGGGAAACCTGTTCCAGTGACTTACCACCCTCAAAGTGAAAAATTTCTTCCTGATATCTAATCTATATCTAACCCCCTTCCAGTTTAAAGCCATTACCCCTTGTCCTATCACTACAAGCCCTAGTAAAAAGTCCTTCCCCAGCTCTCCTGTAGGCCCCCTTTAGGTACTGGAAGGCTGCAATAAGGTCTCCCCGGAGCCTTCTCTTCTCCAGGCTGAACAACCCCAACTCTCTCAGCCTGTCCTGATAGGAAAGGTGAATATATCACTTACTTTGCATGCACTGTGATTTAGCTGGGACTTCGTGGCCTTGAAGCTGTGGCTTGGTTTAGTTTTGACAGTGACCATTTATGCGATGCACAGTTGCACCAGTTTGAGCACCTATGGTTGATCGTAGCAGAATCTCTTTTCCCCTTTACACCTTTTTTCAGCTTTTGATGCTGAATGCTTAATTACTGAGCATTTATTTTCTTTGGCACCCCTGAGACACTTTAAGACATGTCATGCCTAATTGCTGCTGACCTCTGGGCTCACTAGCTTGTTGCATGGAAAGCTCAGAGGACAGTAGTAAAAGAGCAGCAAAGACTTAAAGTGAGCTCTAAGGTTCATATCCCACTCTTTCTGCTGATTTACTATTCATTTTGTTTACCAAAAGCACTAAAATTTTATGTAGATTTTTTTTCTCCTTCCATTTTTCTCTCCTCTTTTTCTTAATCTCCAAGGTTGCAGGAAATCATCTGAGATAACGTTAACATCTTAGTGACGAAAATCACAGCTTCTCTGCCCAGACAATGTTAAAAATGGAGAAACTATGACCAAGTCCAAGTTTCTGTCTGGGTTTCGTGGATGGGCACTGTTCATCAGGCCGCCCACGCCTCACAGCATAGAACATTACACATAATCATACCATGCCAGCTTCTTCCTTTATTTTCTAAATACTGTCTTTTTGCTTCTGGCTTTGCGATTGCTGTGTGCTAACCTGTCTTTTTATCTACAAGCAAGGTCAAGTTACGTGGCAGCCCATACAGCCTGCTTCCCACCGGGATAAAGAGGAAGGCAAAGATGTTAAAACAATAATGGCTATGGTCTGAGGCCTGCAACTGGTAATCAGATCCTAGCTTGGCAGAGGCTGTTTCCTTGGAGATTATTTGAAGAAAATAGGCCCGGTTTGCGGCAAGATGATTTTTTTCCCCCTAGGCAAACACAGTGGCGCTTTTTATCCGCCTTTGCAACACCAAGATTTTTCTTTTGGTCTCAGCTCAATGGAAAGCCACCTCTATTAGCTTCCCATCGGTCCAGCTTTTTGTAAACGCTCATCATTAAAGCTCGCTTTACGGCCAAGGGCTTAGAACCAGACTTGTCAATATTCCCATTACTCTGTGATCTCTCAGTCACTGGATATGAAAATACATTAAATATAATAGATTAAAATCATCAATATTCTATCAAAGAGAAGCCACATAGAGAAATGCATGAATACTCTGTGCTGACAGATCAAGCAAAATACAGCAATAGCTTCCCAATTAGTATCCAATATTATTTCATTTTATCTAGTCTAGAAAAAAAACATTGCTGAGTTTAACAAAAACATCTTATGAGTAAAATAAGATGACACCATTTGGTTTGTATATAACAGCATAAGATAAAATATTTCAAGAAATTATTAAAAAACAGAAATAATTTATCAAACCTCTTCCAGTTTGTATATAATTACTTGTATTCTTTCCAGTTTCTTGTCAGTAATAACTAGAATTGGGAGAAGAGAGCAAGTAGTTTATACAGCAGCTTTTTCATTTTGGTTAATCCATTAAAGTACTTTTAGAAGTTTGCTACAGTTTTGCCAATAATTAGATGGTTAGACAAAGACTTCGTGCAAATGCACTTCTGTCTTCCACTGACCGATTTTTCCCTTCAACTGTGCCCTCATTATTTTCTAGGCATTTACTTTTTGCAATTACTCAAGCAAGTCAAGTCAGCCTCATATTTTGGACGAAGGTAAGCTTCTGAGATCTGCATCATCCTGTAGCAGGGTGCTCTATAGCCTAAGCATGAGTTCAGTGATGAATTATCTCTGTTTGTTCAGCACCTGCCTCCTCCTTGTATTATTTTATATTCTTGTACTGGAAGCGTCAGCAAATTCATCCATAGTCACCTGTTCCCTGCCTCTCTCTCTTTTCTCCCCTCAGTCACGTTTTCCAGGCTGAAGAGCTTTACCCCATTCATTTGTTTTTTGTATGGAAGCTGGTTCACAACTGTGATTATTTTTGTTGCCATTCCCTGTTAACTGCAAGGTGGTTTATACAGTGTTCGAACTGATAAGTCTTCCAATTTCTAGAGCTTTAATACATAGGAACAGAAAATTATTCACATGGTGCTCACACTTTGCAGTTATCTTTGATGACATAAGCACCTGGTGCCAGCAGGGAGACCTTACTTTCATTTAAGCTGTCCAATGCCACATCGTTACTGTATTATTAATATGTGGTGTCTAGAGAAAGCCTATTACATGTCATAAATGGAGAAGTCATTGTAATATTAGGACTCATTAGTGATATTTACTTCAGAAGATGTTAAAAACTCTTACAATGCAAGTTTTATTCCCTGTGAATGAAGATGCTGCAGTCAATTATAATTAAATTCACTTCCTAAAAAATGAATGCATGTGAAAACATATCCAATAACTCCAACATATCAGAAGCGACTTATTCTATGACAAGTTTAAACAGTGTCTTACTTGCATTCTCACAAATTTGCAAAATAACTGAGTGATGCTCAATAAACTTCAGGAAATTAAAAGATGGAAGGTTGGTAAAGGGAGGGCTTCTTAGCAAATGCCTCACAGCTCCGTTTGCACCCAGTAACATCTTAGTAACCCACAACTATATTTAATGTGACAGTAGCCCAGACAGGAAAGTACAGTGTGGCAGGCAGCCCTGAGCTGGTTCTGTGGCCGAGATCATGAAGAAACCCTACATGACAGCTAGAAGCAGCTTCTTTTCAGGTGTATCTTGATGCTGCATTTTTATTATCATTCTTCATACTCTCTTAGGCTACTGTAGCCATTTAACTCAGCTGCTAACCACCAGACAAACATTCATAGCTTATGTTTCTGATGGATTAAAAGGAAAGTGGTCAGTGATTGGCAGAGGAACAGGAGTCATACCACTGAAACAACAGGTCAAAAGCATGAGCACCTCCACATGCTCTCTTTTGTTTACAGCCTGTAATAGGAAATAATTAGTTGTGTTACTGTTTGTTTTCTGGGTTGGTTTTTTTTTTTATTATTTGGGTTTTTTCTTTATACAACAGCAAGAATGACAGAAATATTTTTGAAAATGGGCAAATGTAGACCCATCTATGCCATCATGCATTTGCCATTATAACTCTGCTTGCAGGGTAATTGCATGCAACATGTGCTAACAGAAGGAGCTACTTTTCTATAGTTTTTTTTATATTTGTGCAACTACATCATGTCCTTCACCACATGACATAGACAAAAACATTGTTCTCTTGGTAGAGGGAATAGTTGTATTGTCATGTAAGATTTTGCCATCAACAAAGGTCCAAGAAAATTTCATATCTTGAACCAGCACAGCTACCGAGGCAAAACTTGGTAAAGCAGGCTGGGGCTGTGCTTATAAAACAATTAAGCCGGCAGGCAAATTCTGTGGGAGGTCTGATGCTGTAATCTCCTTTTATCTCAGAGGCAGTATTTAAAACAGATAACTGATTTCACTGGAACAAATCACATGGGTAAGATCTACTCATATGAAGAAAAATTATTTTGGGAACCTGCTCCTGATGTTAACAAACAATAATTACAGAGCAGGAAACACTGACATCAGTTTTAAGGAACATTTAAGAGAAAAACACTATCAAAACTCTTGAAAGGGAACTAAAAATACATGCTGAGTTTCTGAAGTATGAATGCACTTTGCAAGTGGAAAGACTATGTTAGGGACTACCAAGGTTGTCTCTTAGAGGTTCAGGGAGTGAACATTGTGAAAAATGAAAATCATGTTGTCTCACGTATTACCTTTAGTAACCTTGACCTATAAAGGTAAATTTATAAGCAATTAAATTGTAATTGAATGTTACTGGTAGGTGCCTCCAGGTAAACTTTTCACAAACAGTTCCAATATTAATGCATGTATCAAAAGAAAATCTAGCCTGTTCTCCCACAGTTGTTCTGACTCAGGCAGGTGGATGTAAACTAAGAATAGGGCAAACTAACCTAATAATAAGAATAACTTTAAAAAAAAAATCTGTTTGCAAGCATCCCAAATTGCCTTATTCTCAGTTTCTTTTTCTGGGCTTTACCTTCCATCAAATATATTTTGCTTGTCATTAGTATTAAGTCAGTAACAATTAAGCACAAGATCCAATTACAAACGGAAGATATAACAGAAAAAAAAAGCAGCTTCCACTAACTTCTCAAGAAGCACAATGATGTATGCATGCACACATTCATAGATTATGAAACTAGAATAACTATTATATAATGTAGTCTAATATTTGCAAAAGGCCAAAGAATTTTGTGACGAGATTTCTGCATGACAGCCATGACTTCTGACTGAACTGGAACACATTATTTAGAAAATAAAATCCATCATAGAGGTAGGATGGGCCCCAAGTCAAGCAGAGCTCAAGCAAAAGAACTGCCGGGAAAGCACCTCAATCTCCACAAACACCAGCTGGAAAAGAAATGTGACCCTGGGCAGCTTACCCACCTGAGCCGGCTCCCCCGGCACAGCTGGAAGGAGCACTAAGTACAAGTGACCCAGGTAGGACTCATTGAAAGAACAAACTGCAGCTAAGGAGGTGCACAGCCAGTGAACCCAGATGTGCTCCTGTCCTGATGGCTAGAGACTTAGCCAAGGTGTCATGTGTCCCGGCACCAAGGAGGGATATGCTGTATTTCAGGATAAAGAAGTATGTGGCTCCTTCAACGGGGCACTGGTTGCCAAGGGGCAGCCTGCAGATGCCATCGCAAAAGGAGGACATCGCAATGCCACTGCAGAACCAACCTGCCCTTAGTGCATTTGCAATGTGAAGCTGAATGGCAGGTGCCTGCTGGCCCATGATTAATGCTGAGGGTTGGCCACAGTCAACAGACCAAAACTGTGTAACCACTTCTCTAATGCTGCTCTGTTTTATTGATCAATCCAGAAACTGGAGATAACATCAGTTTGTATTTTTTTGATTTCTAAGACCTCTTTCTTTTGACTTGTAGATCAGTGTACACACCTGGTGTATGCCTCAAAGGACCTAACTTCGGCTGTAAGATAGGCAAGGGTTAATCTACTGAAATCAACTGAGTTATAGCTAAGATATTGGGTGAATTTGGCCTGGTGTTCAATCTCTACTTGTGCTTCTACATAAAGACACTTAACATCTATCAATGGGAAACATAGGACAGCATTTTGTATAAACCATTACTCAAAACAGGGCTATGTTGAAGTAAAAAAAAAAAGAAAAAAAAAAAAGAAGTTTTTCCTTCTGCACAGGAGGCACATAGTCTCTGCAGTTCCCCACTGGCAGGCAAACGCGCCCTGGGAAAAACTATTTTTCCACAGGGAGTGCACTGGGCTTCTCTAACAGATCCCTGATTCATCCAGTGCCTTTCACGAGAGCTTTTCTTTCACCTTATGCCATCCGTTTATGTGTATGTAGGAAAGGAAAGCAGATTACGTGGAAACAAAGGTATAAGCACATATTGAGATAGACAGTTCTGGCTGCATTGAGTGCCTGTGCAGGATCCTGGATGTGTGGTTATACACCATGCATACTTCTTGCCCAAGTAATTAGTATTTGGCTCCTAATTCTGGACATCTCCACATCCATGCATGTGTTGGGTTTCTTTTTATATTTTACACATATGTTATGTTATAACGTTGTATTGTGGGGGGGAAGAGACAATCCATTTACAATATTTTTCTACTCCTTTTTAAAGATATGACACAAGCTTTCATAGCAACGACAACAGCACAGTTTATGAAATTGATAATATTCTGCTAATAAAAGCAGCTTCTAAAATAGCATTGCATGTATGCATTTGCAAGCAAGGAACACAACATGTGGAATGTAATGTTTGCTCCCTGTGTTTATGTGCCACTTGTGAATCCTGCAGAAAATATCTGTAGTTCTATATATCTGACAAATACATATTGCAACATGGTTTTGCAGAGACTATGGCATTTCGGAACATATATCACTTGCATATCCTTTAACGTAGTAAAGGTAAATCACAGTAGATTTTTGGTGTCTAAGGGCAGTTTTATTTTTTTTTAAGTGCAGCAGAGATTGCTACATGTCCTCGAGCACAAACTGCATTTGGCATGTTTTTATGGGTTTGCGCTTTTATGTAGTAGCCAGCATTTATGAAAATGAAAAGTAATCCAGAGCAAACCCCAAACTTATAAAGGACCAAAAAGATACCTAGTAAAATAAAGTAATTTTGGATTCCTCAAATGTAAGGCTCTTTACACATATATTTATACTTAGTTTCACTTTGAAGTAAACAGATGGCAGACCCCCTAAGTCATTAACATCACGTGAGAGAGATGCATGGGACACTTTGTAACCACAATAAAAGCCCCTAAATTCATCATTAGCTCCTCTGATTAAAATTGCATATTCCTTTCAGCGATACAGGGAAGATAAATATAAAGATCTATGGAAGCTCAGGGAAACAGAATATCTGAAATAATTCTAGAGGTTGCATCAGACCCTCCCAAAACACTGTTTGCAAATATGAAGGGAATAAGGCATCCAGGGACAAAAATATAGGAATCCAAGGCATGCACACTTTTCTTGCAATTATTTCAAATTTTGTGCTTAACATTTCACTGCTTAACAGCAGCAACAGGGAAAGCGTCTAGAGGAGTCTAGTGCCCCCTTAAACCATTATACAGCTCCAGTGAGTGAAAGTACTGAAACTTTCTCCTCTACCCTTCAATAAAATAAAATAAATAGAAAAAGAAAAATGTTTTCCAAATGTACCCGAATAATTTGAAAAAAAAAAAAATTAATGTACTGATTTCTTCTAAAAAATCTAAATAAAAAATTAATAAAATAAACAAAATGGCTAAAGCAGCCGATACCTAAAATGACGTGACAGCTGTGATCTTCAATTGCACCCAAGTGTCATTCTCTAAAGTATTGTAGATTCAGTGGTCCCAAGGTATTTGGTGCCCAATTCCTATTGAATTGTAAAAGACTGTAGCCTCTGAATCTTAACACAAGGCAGTAGAAGTAAGTCCAGGAGCAGACACTGGGATTGTCAGGGTGAACCTCAAATGGCCCGGATGGTCACAGTACCTTGGCAGCACATGTTTTACCTGCCATATGGATAGGTCCTAAGTCTCCAGCTAGTCTCTCTGTCCTTGCAGCGGTGATGCTAAGCAGAAAAAAACCCTAGTTGGGTACTTCCACACAGGGCCCTGATGCCTCTTCCAGCACAAGACAATGGGATCCTGCCACAGCTCGATCTGCCTGAGAACAGGCGTCCGACGGTAGCACAGACGTCATGTAACCATGATCTCAGGAACAGCGCGGTATTCCTGGTGTCACATCGCCAAGGACAGAGCAGGCAGAGCAAAAAGCACCTATGTGCTTCTTTACATCATCTTGAAGATAGATTCACTTTACTTTAAATTCACAAAAACTGCTGCTTAATTCCTGCCTGGTCCTGTACCCACCAACATCCTCACAAGCACAGGGCAAACCTACCACCTCCCTGTCTACTCCTTCTCCTCTCTCTGTAGTTCACCTTGGCAATTCACGTGGTTTTCTGCTTATCTAGTTTCTTAAGGTTCCTTAAGTCGTGCCTTTAAGTGCTGCAGAAGAGCTTGTATTCCTGATTTGGGCTTAATCTCACATTAGACTCAAAGCACAACAAGGCAGGTACTGCGACGGAAACGTACATTTCATTGCTCTGCATTCCCTTAGCTGGCCTACACCCCAAAGGCTTCAGCTAGTTTTGAAAATAAGACACTGGTAGCCAGGTCCCAACAGTACTTCTCCAGATGTTCTCACTGAGGCCTGTGTTGGATGACAGAGACGCGAACTACGAGGAAAAGAAGCTCTCAGTGTGTTCAAAGGAAAGATGAGACCAAGCAGTAGGTTTTGAAGTTTGTTTTCAAGTAAGTTTCGATGTGTATTTGGTTTTGCTTTATCTGCAGCACTGTCCTTATAAATTGCCATTGTTTCCTTTTGTGAAAGACACTATGTGGAATTGTCGTCCTGAACAAGGTGTCTTGAAATGCCTGTTTGTTTCTTCCAGGGTAATTCTAGTAATTCTCAGGGTGCACATGGATCCTTCAAGGAGCTGCCTACACGTGGGACCACAGTCTTGTGGGATCAAAGTCAAACTTTAGATCCCAAGGGACATAAATAAATTATAAAACTAAGCTAATGATTTCACAAGGCTTTGTACTTATTCTTTGGCATTTCCTCCTTTGGTATCCCTGCTTGCCTCACTTACGGGTCTTTTTCCTACAGGTGCACACAGGCAAAGCCTAAGGTTGGGATTATCAGGCTGATATCCACAGCCCAGCAGTGCTCTGCAGCTTGTTGAAAGTTATCCAGGGCAACTGCCATACCTTGAATGTGCATCATGATATGACCAGCAGCATAAAAAAATGGATGGGACAGTGGTAGATCAGAAAGTGGCCAAACCCAGCAGCTTGGTCCAGATGAGAAGCAGATAAATGCAAAACTATACAAACCACAACTGGAGAAATGTTATTTGTGGGGTTTTTTCTTCACTAAAAAAATGCTAAAATCACCACTATGGATAAGCCTGCTACTCTAATTGGTTTGTTTCTCCACTGTGCATTGAGACTAAGGTATGTGTGTCACTCAAAGAAATATTTTACTGGCATTCAGATACGTGGAAGTTGAGAATGTAAAGAAGGCAAAGATTAAGTGAGAGATGGACCAGGGGAATTGACTGAAGCATGAATGCTCATTAATGCTCTAGTTGGTTAAGAAAACCCAAAGAGTGTCTTGGGAAAAAATTAATGGCAATTTATATCACAACAGTACTAGGCACTGGAAAAACATCAGGTTTCAACACACACTGAAACTTACCTGAGAATTGCCTTCAATGTCCCCTGTTTTCCTGCTCTTTGGAGGATACAGGGGTTTTCTTTAGTCCTACTGTGACACTTCCTGCCAAGCTAGCAGACTCCATAGCCTAAAATCAGAGGATCTAGTGGCAGATATCGGTTAAAAATATTCACGGTTTTAAGGCTTTAAATAAATTATTCCTTTTTTTTTAATGAAAAGGATGACAACAACTGTTTCAGAAAAGAACTAGCCCCATTTTCGTATTCTAACATTTAGGCCGATTCTGAAATTGTATTTCTTTTCTTAATAAAAAAATGCTTCCTAAAAGCGAGCCTATCTTAACAACTTGAAAGCCCAGATAATTAGTTATAGAGATGCATAACCACCAATGAATAGCATTGAAAAGCCATCTGTAAATATCAAAGACTTTACTTGCCACCAGTTATATCATTCTGAGGTACCAAACCCATCCTGAGGTACCATCCTGAGATCCAGGATAATAAAATGATCCTGAAACCATAACGGAGATACCCTCTTCCATTTATATTAATTAAGTGACTTGGTTACTGGCCCACCACTGTACAAGCTGCCTTCAAAGGAGTGGGATCAGAGAAAGTCCTGAAGATCTTAAAAAAGATCTGATAGGAACTTGATACCCATGTTATTAGACCATCTGTCAAGGGGTGATTCACTTTAACTCTTCAGGACACCAGCTCTGAAATCTTCTCACTTAGTACATAGCTTGGCTACACTTGCTTGCATCAGTCCTTATGCCCTAATCAAGTATGGTGTATTGCATTATACTTCAAGAGGCTTTTTTTTTTGGCCTGAAGATAACTTAGATCTGCTGACTGACAAAATAGCACTTTATAAGGACACATCTTCCATAAATCTTTATTCAAAACGTCTCCATTGTCCATTATTAATTTACTGGTAATCAGGAAGGTCTAAAACATCATAATGAATTCCTGTTTTATTTGTGTACTCTAGCTGTCACCTTAATTTCCACAGAAATTATGCTGGAATGCGTGATACTGTAAATACTGGCATCATATTGTCACTTCTTTCTTTAAAATCTTTTAAAATGTCAGACTATACGGAGTAATATATTCAAACGGGTTGTTATACCTGAGCTTTTGACAGAGAAATCTCAGACAGCCTGTACGAACACACTGCAGTTAACAACACGTGAGTTAACTTTCCCTATTAAAATAGCTCCAAAAGCCTTCCATGAGCACATTAAGAGTCTTCTTTAAAGTTGATTCTAATAATAACACTAGCAAGGTGAAAACGTTAATTTAGGTCAGCTCCAATGACTGTTGCTATTTCTTGTCATATCAGAACAATGTCTCAACTGTAGCGTTGAATTTAATTACTGAAGTTTGATGTTTAAATACCTTTTGATTAGGACTGTGACTGAATTCTGCTGCTAAATGATCTAATTTCCAGGACTAAACTGTTGCATCAATCACGCACTTTCACACTTTGATACTGCCCCTGCATTTCTGTGTGTGCATATAGATATCGCTATTATTATTTTTCTACCACTTTGCCAATGGTGCGTACCACGTCGGGGAAAGGAGTGATCATTCCTGACGGGAATACGGGAATAATAAAAGGTTTAAATAAAATAGCAAGGAAACATTCCAACTATTTCAAACTAGCACGTGAAAAAAAAAAAAAAAAAAAAGGTTGCTCTCAGATTCTTAATTCCTGGGGTCCAGGAGCCTTGTAAAGTTGCCTCCACGATCTGAAGGAGCCTTCCCTCCCTTTTAACCAAAGAACATCAAAGGAGTTTACTTTCACTATCACCCCCCTGGCTCTCTTTCATCCTCCTGCCCCCCACCTCCTCCACCCCGCCCCAAAACCCCAGCTCTCCGAGACCCTCCTCCTTACACATCCCGAACCGAATAGGAAACTCCTCGCTGGGCCGTGAAGTTGAGAAAAAAGCGGTGCTTTGCCACGGCCGGGTGCGGTGCACC
>NW_009652966.1:1552772-1568320 GCF_000708025.1 Charadrius vociferus
GCCCGCTTCCCTTCTCTGTGGAGGGGCAAAAGGTGCTGGGGAAGACTTTTGGGAGGGGAGTAGGGCTGAGATGTCCGGGCATTGCCGGGTGTGACGGCGGTTTTCAGTTAGTGACGTCAAAAGGATTCAGGGGACACGGGGTGAGTTTCTTTCAGGCATACATACTCCTGTCGGCTTGGGTTGAGTTTCTAGGCATTGCCTTTGCAAACTTGTGTTACCCCCAAAAAATAAAGTTGTTTTTTAGTGAAAGGATTTGTAATATATAACAGTTCCGGTAAAAAATGTCATTCTCTTCTGCCGTGAGGTGGATAAAAGGAGATAGTTTTAAGGGAAGTAGCTCTGTCTACGTGCAGCAGAACGTTTCTTATCGCAGCCAAATAGGTGACAGAGCCCCAGGCCCTCGGCGAGGAACCTGGCCAGTGCCTGCCCAGGACTCACAACCGCATCTTCACCACTCACAGCTGTGGCTTCTGCACCGCTGCGACGAAATACCCTCAATACTTCCTACTCCCAAAGCACATGAGAATATGATCAAGAAAATATAAAGCCAACGCTTTTTATAACAGAGAGATGCCGTTGGCTATCATTAACCTTGACAGATTGGTTAAAGCCTACTTAAGGGAGCAGTTAGCGTTGTTTTTTTAAAAAAAACGAGTATTGTTTTTAAAAACGGAGCTTCATCAAGTGGCACCAACATTTAAGGCCATCCAAAAGCATGAGGAGTTACGAGAGCCTCGGTGCTTTGAGAGCTTAATTTCAAACTTCTTATCTATTGCCCACCTGCAAAGGAGGAAGAGTGCAATACAAAAAAAAATGCATGAGCTATGTAAAAGGGAAAGTGGTTAAGGTGAGTGATGAAGAGGAGATGCAAAAAAAAAGAGTAGAAAGAAAAGAGAATGTGAAAAGAATGAATGAGAAAGAAGTCAAGAATAAAAGGAAAAGACATAGCAAAGGAGGTGACAGAGCAAGGAAAAGAGACAGCCAAACTAACTGAATCCCACAGCTGAACCTTTTTCTTATAAATATGTTCCTTTATCTATTCTTCTGTGAGGACTACTCACACATTATGGAAAGCATACTCCTGGGAGATGAATAAACCATGATTAATGCAGCACTCTGCCCAAAATTTGTAGCTCATCTTCTTAGGAAAAATATTTGCAGGAGAATTATGCCATTCGAAGAATATTTTGGGCAGCATGGCTGAGCAGAGCCAGGACTGGAGCAACCAGAGATAGCAGGTAGCTTTTTTATAAACCCAACCGTGTAACGCCAGCTGTGAAGAGATGGGTGCCGGCGTGCTGAAGGAGTCGCGGCAGGCACGGACGTATCTGGGTTGGGTGTCCAGCCCTCCCCGACCGGGCGGGTGCGTGGGAATAGAGATGAAAGGGAAAAGGACCTTCCTGCAGCTGGATGATTGCCAGTAAATAGGAAATGTAAAATCCCTTTCCTCTTATTTATTTAAAAGTGTGAATTTAATCTTTCCTTCCATGCTGAGAGTTTGCTATCGGCTCTGTCTGCATTTTAATTCATCTTTTGTAGAGATAAGTTTTCCCACATACATGTAGCATTAAAGAACGATGTCTCTCTTGCAGTGGCATTATCACCTAAGTTGTGCCACAATTTCAAAGTGGAAGTGAAATGCTTTTCTTGCTGCCTATTCATTTCCAGCTTTGGGAAGTACTTCATAATTGTTATTTTTTTCCTTCTGTTTGAACAGCATGATTAAGAAATTAGGGCCACAAAGATGATCAGAGGGCTGGAGCACCTCTCCTATGAGGACAGGCTGAGAGAGTTGGGGTTGTTCAGCCTGGAGAAGAGAAGGCTCCGGGGACACCTTACAGCAGCCTTCCAGTATCTGAAGGGGGCCTACAAGAAGGCTGGAGAGGGACTTTTTACAAGGGCATGTGGTGATAGGATAAGAGGTAATGGCTTCAAACTGGAAGAGTGTAGATTTAGACTAGATATCAGGAAGAAATTTTTCCCTATGAGGGTGGTGAGACACTGGAACAGGTTGCCCAAAGAAGTTGTGGGTGCGCAATCCCAGGAGGTGTTCAAGGCCAGGCTGGATGGGGCTTTGAGCAACGTGGTCTAGTGAAAGATGTTCCTGTCCACAGCAGGGGGTTGGAACTGGATGATCTTTGAGGTCCCTTCCAACCAAACCATTCTATGATTCTGTGAAATGCTGTGTATCTCATTAATAAGAGAGTTGAAATAACAGCAGAGGGAAGGTCGTGGGTTCTATCATGTCTGTCCAAATGGAATTTGTCACAGGCCATCTTGGCTCTGATGATCTAAGTCAATGTATTGGATATCCTGAATAAGATATCCTAAATTGCATTGTCTTCTAGCTATGGGGGCAAAATGGGCTTTCAAAAGGCTGGAGTATGTCTAAAATATGCCCTCTAAAATAAAAATTAGGTTTCACTGGAGAAGCTGAGCATATGGTCTTCTGTAAACCTTTGTTAGTGAGCCAACTTTCAAAAGAACAGTGAAGCAAGAGTGATGGGTGGGAAGGTTCATGCATCTAATTTCTCTTATGTAACCAAATATCCTGGGTACAGTCTCCCGGGCACCCTCCTGCCATTCCTTCAGATGCAAACAGGGACGTATAGCCACTGCCTTTAATGACTGAGCTGTTGGCAACAGCTGCTTGGGCTTGAATAGACATCTGATGCATAAAAATCCTGTCCCAGGGTGCATAAATTAACGTTACATGCAAACAAGCCAGGAAACCATGATCCCAATCCTCTTAACACTAATTCCACGGTCTGAATTGAGTAGACAGCAAACAGGGAAAAAATCTTAGCTGTTAGAAAGGTTCCCTCTGATAGGTGATGGGGCTTTTTCTGTAAAGAATTTCAGTTTGCAAACTGGAACAATTAATTCTCCAAGTATGCAAAATATATATTAAAAAAATACATTTATGCGTTACATTTAAATCCTCTCTTTTCTCAAACTGAAAGTGCTATCTCTCTCTGAGCTGCGTGGGCAGCTGATTCTTCTATATCCTCAGGCCCTCATTTTTAAATATCCCCTGCTCCTTTTTTTTTTTTTTTAATTTATTTTTTCAATTTAGCCATTAAAAGTATTAAAATCCTTTAGTGGAGCACTGATGAGTGCCCACAAGTGTAACTAAATGAACTTCAATTCCTTGTAGACACCAGCACCTATAAAATCTCTGTTATGCTTTTTTACCATATTACACACGTTAAACTGTAATATGCGCAGTGCTATGCTGCAGACTAGCATTGGCAGGCCAGGGTGGCTGAAATCTGAACATGAATTAATGTGTCCCCTTCCCTCAGAAGGGTGTCTTTTCTCTATATTTTAGACGCAAGAAGCTTACTTCATGAAGGTTCATAGCTGTGCTGTTTAACGTACATAAATTGCATCTTACCTTAGGCAAAATCCCCAGAAGGAGCAACCTGTACTTGGAAACTGGGAATAAACCCATTATAGACCTCAACCTGCACGAGTAGGGAACTGATATGCATTTCACAACTCATTAACATGGAATGCTTTCTGCTCCTTCTAAATGGCAAAGCAGTGATATAGCCTGCTGTCTTCAGCAGTGTATAACGAGTTGCATCCAAGCCACTTGCTAACAAGGTGTTTTGGGTTAGATGCTCACAGCTGCCCAGAGATCTTACTACTACAGAGAGGTCTGTAAATACTTAACAAAGTCCCCCGGCTAAGAACCTCGACATTTGCTTTATTAAAACAAAGATGCTCCATTATTCTGATGTCCTTTGTAAAAGCAGGGACTGGAATGCATTGCGGCCCCTGGAGAATATTCTCAAGTGTCTGAAGAGCCCCGGTGGATCTCAAGCACCAGTTAGCACAGCAGAAGATGTATTTAAGGCGGTCTTCACATGAGAGAGTCTGCAAGGGTCTTCTGACTTAGAACTGAAACACAATGAAGAAAAATAGACCCTCACATATTTTCTGTTCAAAAGTCAGCAGGGAACTAGGGAAAACCAGGGACTGGTATAGTTAAACAGTGTTTGACTTCAAAGCCAAACATCTACAGAAAACATCACAGAATAAATGCTTGAATATTCAACAGACGAGGTGAATTTTGCTTTAATGTATGTATTCTGGATGCCGAAGGTTTTAATGACTGTCAACTGCAAGACTGTGTAAGACGGAGGAATGGCTTATGTCTGGAGCAGGTTAGTTAAAATACTATGTTTCTATGTATGTATGTATGTCATACTAATTCTAGACATTGTAGAATTAGTAGTCAAAAAATAGCAGAAAAAGATACCTTATTGCTGAGATGATGGACTAGTTAAATCACATATTTTTAGCCTGAGATTAAAACCCCACAATGGTAGATTTTTTTTCCCACCTGCACAGGTGAGAAAAAAAAAGGGAGAGAATGAAAGGTATGAATTTAAATAGACCCTATTATTTTTCACTGCCTCCAACACCATCACTTTGCTGCTTCCATGTCATGTTGTCTGATACTGTAGCTTTAATTCATTTTTAAGCTGTAGTTCATCCTTCCAGTGGAATGCACAGTGCTTACAAACTACCACCTTTTTGTTAGAATAAATCCAAAATATTTCCTAGTTATGAAAGAGTCACAGAATTGTTTGTGGATTAAATCTGGGGTTTTTTTATATGGAACAACAGTCCGTAAATCATGAAAAGTAAAACCATAGGATTTAGTATAACATAATCCTGTACCTGGTTCTTTCCATAATTCCATAGTGGAGATGTGATTTTTAATAAAGGGTATATTCTCCGGATGCTTGTATAGAACCAAATGAGTCAGTTTTTATAGAAGAATTTGTGCTGCTTTGAGCCAGGATAGAGTTAATTTGCTTCACAGCAGCTACTATGGGGCTATGTTTTGGATTTGTGCTGAAAACAGTGTTGATAACACAGGGATGTTTTAGATACCGCTGAGCAGTGCTTACACAGAGTCAAGGCTTTTCCTGCTCCTCACACCGCCCCACCAGTGAGCAGGGTGGGAGCGCACAAGAAGTTGGGAGGGGACACAGGCCGGAAAGCTGACCCCAACTGGCCAAAGGGATATTCCATACCGTATGACATTGTGCTCAGCAATAAAGCTGGGGGGAGGGTTGGCGGGGGGGGCGCTGCTCAGGGACTGGATGGACATTGTTTAGTTGGTGGTGAGCAACTGTTTTTATTTGCATCACTTGTCTTTCTTGATTCTTGGGGTTTATTTCTCTCTCTTTGTTATTTTCTTCATCATCATTATTATTATTGTTGGGTGTTGCTATTATTATTATTATATTTCTATTATTATAACCCATGAATTTTCTCACTTTTACCCTTCCAATTCTCTTCCCCCCATCCCACTGGAGCGGGAAGTGAGCGAGCTGCTGTGTGGTGCTTAGTTGCCAGCTGGGGTTAAACCACAACAGAGTTTAATTAAAAATGTCATGTTAATTCCAGTGTGGCTTATATATAAATCATCTGAAACCCATTAATTGTTGAAAATGGTGGCATTTGATGATGCCATTCATCCGTGCTTCATAGCACTGTTTTGAATAAGTCTGGCTACCCACTTTGCAGTAGGTTCTTTGTGTTCTTGCTCTATCATAAACTACTTTTATAAACGCTTTTGAAGAAAACGGTGAGAAATTATGGCTGTTTTTGACCAAGAGGCTATCTGTCTTCATTTTCTTTTCTACAGTCAGAGAGATCATCACTTAGTGTGGGCAATGTTAGGTCTGTCTCCTGTTATTAGATTGTTCTGTCATCCTTGCTAATTTTAACAATCAAGCTTTTAATTACTGGGTTGTCAGGGAAGGATGAGGGATTTCTGGCAGTGGGACTTTCCTGCTGGATGGACAGAGGTTGGGAGGCACTTTGATTAGCTAGTCTCTGTTGGTCATTCCCTTCCCAGAACCCCAACTATCTAGTCAATTCACTCTTATCATAGAATCATAGAATGGTTTGGGTTGGAAGGGACCTTTAAAGGTCATCTAGTCCAACCCCCCTGCAATGAGCAGGGGCATTTTCAGCTAGACCAAGTCGCTCAAAGCCCCGTCCAACCTGACCTTGAATGTCTCCAGGGATGAGGCGTCTACCACCTCTCTGGGCAACTTGTTTCACCGTTTCACCACCCTCATCATAAAAAATGTCTTCCTTATATATATTTATACATATATAGTTGAAATCTGCCCTCTTTTAGTTTAAAACCATTACTCCTTGTCCTATCACAACAGGCCCTGCTAAAAAATCTGTCCCCATCTTTCTTATAAGCCCCATTTAATTACTGAAAGCCTGCAATAATGTCCCCTTGGAGCCTTCTCTTCTCCAGGCTGAACAGCCTGTCCCCATAGGGGAGGTGCTTCAGCCCTCTGATCATTTTTGTGGCCCTCCTCTGGACCCGCTTCAACAGCTCTGTGTCTTTCCTGTGTTGAGGGCTCCAGAGCTGGATGCAGTACTCCCGGTGGGCTCTCACCAGAGCAGAGTAGTGGGGCAGAATCACCTCCCTTGACCTGCTGGCCACGCTGCTTTGGATGCAGCCCTGTTCCTTCTTATTAGGAAGTTTTTCTTAATATCTAGCCTGAACCTCCATTGCTGCAACCTATTGCCCCTGCTTGTTCTTCTATTGGACATAGAGAACAGATTTACTATCTTTTGCTTTTTGTATGACTCATATGGTTAAGATTTTGAAACAATAGTTTGAGGATTTCGAGTAGATAGCTGACATTCAGCAGGTAGGTTGGTATTTTTGTCATGTCTCTCATGACTTTTCTTGACCAAACTGCCCCAGTTGTTCCAATAGTTTCTCATAGGTCATGTTTCACAGATCTTCTCATTATGCTTCCTGTTCTATTTTGGGTTCTCTATAGATTTCTTGCACTTCTAGAGTGGTGCAAGCACAGTACTACAGCTGCAACTTTACCGCTACCAAGAAATATAATGCTGAGTATTACAGATCTCACTCCTTTATATATCTCAGTATAAAATTTGCCTGAATGAGTCATATTCTACCTGTCCTGCTTTCCTATTTACATTTAAACTATGTTGTTATGCCTCCTTTCTCTTTTTCCCCTCTTCTGGCTTTCTAGATATGCACTCCAATCCCCTTAAATCCACACAAAGTTAAGACTGCCTTTCTTGCACATATTTGTATTGCACTCAATTCTACCTATTTTCAAACTCTCTGGTGCCTTTCTTTTCCCCCAGCTCAATTTCAAACTTCTTGATCTTCAGTATTCTGTCACACTACCCTTTCCAGTATTATAAGTCTCTGATTCTTTTATTTCCCTCCATTGTTCCTGTCAACCTTTATCTTGCCATTTTTCAATTTTTCATGCAAATGCCTTTACAGTTTTTTTTCCCATACTATCACAAATGCAAACCTGCCAAGTAAAACATCAAAAAATCATACTGTAAACTGCATCCAAGTGATTGTTGGGGGTTCATGTTTAATATTTTGGGTACCAAAAACTTAATAACTGGAGCCTTTCATAATCTGGCAGAGATACACACTTTATTTAAAAGAAAGCATGTATTTATGCACTGTAAAATGCATATCTACTATAGTATCTACTAGCTAATGTAACTTTTACTACTTATTAAGATTGTTTGACCCTAAGATCTTATTTCAGTTGCTTACAACTTTCCCACCTTTGAAACTTTTGATCTGACGTGTTACCGGCTGGGCTTCTGTCCTGGTTTGAGGTGAAAGAGGACCAATTTTGTTCAGTAACTTTACTTCTTAGCTGGGCCTCGTCTAACTACTGAAATTAACAGCATATTGTGCAGACAATGTTCGCTTCCAGAGTGATCAGACCAATGTCTATAGCTGATGCCCAGGCATGGTATGCAGAGAGGCTCTTGCGTATACTTATTGCTACAACAGCCAAGGCCAACCAACTTTTGTTACTTGCCCCGTTGGAGGGTCGGAAGCAGAAAAGCGTAGTGGGATCCCACCTGCAGGGAGGAGCGGACAGGACAGGTGATCCAAAACTGACCAACAGGGTATTCCATCTCATCTGCCTCATGCTCAGTATAAAAGCTGAGGGATGAAAGGGTCAGCTCTCTTTCTGCAATGGCCAATGTCTGAGGAGGACTCTGTCTGTTTGTCTGCCTTTGATCCCGATCCTGAATGCAGATCCGGAATCCAGTTCCCGTCCATCACTGAGTCCAGTCTGGGACTACCCCAGTGCCAGCCAGCGTTGTGACTATCATCCTCGGAGCTTGATACAATTTTGTATATATTTCATTATTTCCTTTTGTTTTATTATTAATATTCCATTAAAGTAGTTTAGTTCCTTCTAAACTCATAAGTCTCTTTTTCCCTCCTCTGCCTCTCTCTTTGAAGAAGGATAGAGGGGAGCACCTGTCGGGTCCCATCTGGGGTTCCCCACATCCCCAGGAGATGATTTAGTCTAAACCATGACAGCATCTTTTACCCACTGAGCAGTTATGGGCAACTTATACCAGCATAACGCAGCTGTTCCTGGAAAATACCCTGCAGATATTTTGGGTGATTTTTCTTTGAAAAACAGGACAACACTTTTTTTTAAATAAAAAAACCCCAAACCTCATGTAGTCAAAGGCTACATTTGCTACTTTTTTCGTAGACTAATTTAAATTTAAGGGGGGGGTGAAGACTTCGTAAAGAAATTCTGTTTTGTAAAAACAAAATGAGGGAAGATAAGATAGACTGTAAAGAACCAACTACAGGAAAGGGAGAAAACCTCATACGTTTTCTGGATTTACATAGTTAAACACAAAAGCCAAGTTGTCAGACTTGTATGAATTCCTACCTATCTTTAAGTATGTCAATAAAATTATTAATCCTTTCACTGAATAATTTCAGTAAAGCTTCTCAAACCTTACCTATGTGTACTTACCATGCTATGGAAGTCCTAGGACTAATTTGTCTTTGCTCAGGTATGATATTGAAATGAGATTACTGTCACTTGTTCTCATATTCAAACACAAACCAGCATTGGTGTTTCTGTGGCGTCTCTGCCATGTTTGAAAGGGGGTGGTATGGGCCAGTATGTTAGGCATGTTCTTTTCACCTTTGGACCACTCAGAGGAGTAAGGCTTCACCACTTTCAGAAGTGGCCTTCTAGAAGACTTGTGGAGCATCAAGAGAGAGATGGGGGAGAGGGAGAAGGTAAACCCACCCCACAGATTGTCCTGATGCATGGAACAGAAGGTTGTGGAGTCTCCATCCTTGAGACAGTCAAACCTCGAACGGACACAGCCTGAGCAATCTGCTCTGTCTGGGCCTGATTGGAGCAGGGGGAGGACTAGAGATCTCCAGAGGTCCCTTCCAACCTGAATTATTCCAAGATCCCACATTTAGACAAGCTAGCTACAGCAAGATGACCAAATGATTTATGCTGTGGTCTTAAGGGGAAGAGCACTGACAGTATAAGAGCCTCAGTAAATCTGGGAGAGGTTTGGGGAAGTAGTTATGGCTGAAAGATGAGAGGGAAAGTGGAAAGTCTTTTCCCAGTTTCTATATTATTACTTATGGATTAAATAATTTCTAAGCAGGTCATGAGTTTTTGAAAAATACATGTAAGAATGAGAGACTTAGTGACCCTTAGTAACAGCTAAACTTCTGTAGTTTCACTGCCCTAGCACAGTGAAATATTAATGATACCACAAGGCCAAATATAAATGTGGAAAGTGATTCAGTGTGTAAGATTTTCTTATAATAAATGAAGGGCTCTGGCCATGCGATTAGATTGTCATGGGATCTGTGTCAGTGTCCTGAATGCATTAATAGGCTTTAATAACCCTGACCACCCTCAGCTGGGGTGTCCCCATATCCTGCTCCCCAAGGGCCAGAGAGAGCCCCACGTCAGTTCAGCTCTGGGCCTCCAGTCCATGCATGAACTATGTTGTAGATGTGGGTGGCTCCAGCTGTGTTGCAGCTGAGCCTGGCCATGGACCCTCCTGATCTTGACCTCAACCCCTCAACCCATGGCCTGACTTCCTGCCCTGCCTCATCACCATGGAGTTGCCTAGTGATTGCTGGGTTTGTGTCTGACCCACGTTACCATCACCAGACCTGACCCTGACTTGTGTTTCTGACTTGCCTGTGGTGATGAGGCAAGTCTGAAACCTTGTTTGCTGACCTGGACTCTTAGCTGGGCCTGCCCTGCTCACCTTGCTTGGGAGCTGTGAGATGGGACCCTGGGTGACAAGGTCCCTACCTCACCAGCCATATCCTATCATCAGCTCCCTGTCCTTACGGAACAGCTGACCCTTGCTGCACCCTGACAGCTAGCTCAGGCCTTCCTAAGCCCTGAATCGAGCGCAGAGGGGCTTGACCCATGGCTGCATGGGGTCTTCTCTGGTGATTCCTCCCAAGGCATCAGCCTGACCTTGGGCTTTGGTGTCCCCACCATGCTGGTGCCCTGCCTAGCTCTAGGCTCCTGAGTGAACCCTCCTGCCAGAGCCCACCTGGCAGCCTCTGGGGGCTGGCCTCCAAGGTTCCTGCCACCCACAAGTCCTCTCTGCCATGGCCCTTTCCCAGGACCTTGTCCCTGCCCTGGCTTAGTGTCCATGAAGTAGTCCACTGACAGCACACAACAATTAAGCCACTCTACAGCAAACCCCTCCTGAACCCAGACCTCTGTAAGGTGTGAGGACACACCTTGCCTGGGAGGGGGGCTGTGGCCAGGGCCTTGAGGGCACTGACAGCCCTGACCAGCTTCACCTGGGTCCTCCGCCCTCTGATCGGGGGCTCTGTTTGAGTTCTGGCCTGCACCATCAGCCCCTGTCGGAGCTGGGCTGTAGGACTGCTGGTCTCCAGCTCAGCCACAGCTTCCTAGCTTGACCTTGGACCTCCTTCATCACTATGGACTCATCTGGTGATGCTCAGACTGTACCTGACCCTGGTTACCATCATGGGGCCTGATCCTGGTCCCCACTCACAGGTTGACTTCGTGGCTTGATCTGGGACCTGCCTCATCACTATAGACCTGACTGGTGACGGCTGGGCTATGTCTGACCCAGCTTACCATCACTGGACCTGACCCCAAGTCACATTTCTGGTCTGACCTCGGACCTGCCTCATCACCATGGACTTGTTTGCTCCAGGTTCTGGGCTGACCCTGACTCCCATCCACAGACTACCTTGTTTGTGGTCCTCAGGGTCTGGGGGACAGGGCCCCGACTGTCAGGCCAGCTTTGCCACACTGGGCTCACCACCTGTGGTCAGCCATTGCCGCTTCCCCACGCTGCGAGCACAGCCTCCACCAGCACCAATGCAGCGGCAGAGAGCTGTCAACCAGACTTCGCAGCATATCGTGATGCCTTCCTTATTTCTGCTGAAGAGACGGTGAACGCTGAGAGTATTCACACATGGAAGCGTGTTTGATCTTCAGCCAGTTCTTAAAATGTAACAGCCTCTCTGCAATAATATTCTGCTTATACATTAATTGTTCATTTTAGTGTGATTGTAAAGAGAGAGCGCTGAAAGTAGTTAAAACAGAGACTTTCATGCTGTGGCAATAACTGCATGCTTTTGAATACCACTGGCATCAGATTTAATTCTTAGACATTATAATTATGTGCAGGCTCATTCTCTGTGAGTTTGCTCTAGCTTGTCTTCCCTATTTAATTTACATTATAATATTTTGTACTTTTCCTCTAGGCTTGAATAAGAATATTGTATTAGGCAAGCAGGTGATTGGATTCTGCTGTCTGTTTCGATGAGTGTAATGCCACCAATTCTGGTAGTTATTAGGATTTGCTGTAATTTAACAGCAATCAGAATTTAATGTGTTTGGGGTTTTTTTTGTTTTTTTGTTTTTTTTTAAAGTAGCTCTGGATGTTCATTTCAAAGACTTTTTGTCTGTCAGAATGGAAATTAATGTGTTGTTCCTGTTTCTATTTCACCTTTGTATTTCAGAGCCTTAACATCCTAATAGTGACTTTATTCTCTTCATCCTCATGTTAGCAGGTAACTCAGGTAGGAAATTAAAAAGGACTGTGCAGCACACAAAAGGCATTTACAGGCCTGGTAAGCAAGGAACCTACCCTTTGAATATAAATGTTTGCATCATCATCTTTACTGATAAAATAAATCAAGAAGCATCTATTTCTTCACGTTTCTATCAGTTAACTACCTGTGAAGAGTTTTGAAAATGAAGACCTCTTGGTAAGAAATAATTTGAGATTTTTGATTTTTAATTTATGTAATTTGTACTCCTTCAGGAATTTAGTCCCCTATACAGCCCATACAGGCTGTAGTAGTTTAAGTAATTAACATTGAACTCTCACATGAATAGCATAGTTTAGTAAGCAGCTGATGAAATGAAGTAGTCAAAGAAGTGGATCATGTTAGATGCAAAATCTTTAACTTAATTAAGCAGTAACATGAATTACTTCAGACCAATATAAGGATTAAAAGTAAGAGAATGAAATACTCCACATATAGGAAACTTACACATAAGACATATACACTCATATCCTGAGCACTAGCATGCACACACATGCATGATTCTCCACAAAGACAGTCTGTACTTAATAATACAATAATGTTTAGGCACTTTGAGTCAGACATAGTACTGATGAATTTGCTCTCTGCTATAGTTCATGGTTTACTCGCATTCTGTTTCTTATACCACCCCTCTTAGTTTCAATAGATTTTTTCATCATTAAAAAAAAATACCAATCATAAGTTTAATGTGTAATGTCTGAATCTGAGAGTTTTAACTTTTTGTCCTGCTGTCTTTGAGATAGATCAAGCATGCCCTAGACATAAAAAGGAAGACAAGAATAATCCTCCATGCAGTAATTATTTTGTCCTTTTAACTCTGGTTTGATACTATGCTCCATTTTTACTTTCATATGTTAATACATACTACTGTTTATATTATCTTGGAGCTCTTGCAATGAGTTTACAATATTTTCTATTCATAGCTTATATATTTAAATTACAGCTCTAAGAAAACAACATGGAAAACGCATCTTTGTCACCTTTCGTTGAAATCTGGGAGTTTCCTGAGCTTCCTCTTCTGCACCGCGTTTTTGGCTGCCTACCATCTTCGTTACTGTGCTTCTCCTGCACTTCTCTCTGCAGCTATCACACTTTCCTTGAGAGAACCTTGGGTGGCTCTGAACTGCACAGCAGAATTCCCACTTCTTGTACTTAAAAGACAATTGAGCAAAGGTCATGCCAAGTTGTTCTTGTATGACTGTCCCAAGGGAGGTTAAAGATCAGCTCAAAGTAATCTGCTGTGATAAAGCCATTTAGCAGAGGAAGTCCCAAATCTTGCTGGGTTATTTTTCTTTTCCAAAGCAAAGCACATCCCCCCCCCCTTTTTTTTTTTTTCTCCTGCAGCATTGAAATATGCTTGTTATGCTGTGCTGCAGGAAACAGATGCATTGTTGTTATGGCCAGAGATGAATGTCAGGATTGAATAAGCATTTATGAAGAAGGCTTTTGTTTGATCTGTGCTGTCCCACAGTGGAGCTATGGCAACAAGTTCAGTTTGGTACATTAACTGTATCACTGTGTACTGGCTCAAATCATGGCATCACCTGAATGACAAACATGCCACTGTTTGTATGACAGCTGACAAAGGGTATTGTCTTTTTTTTAAATCAAAAGCATTAAAAAACAGTCAATTCAAAATTCCAAAGCATGTGAAAACTAGGTATATGTAAAATGCAGTATCACTCTATTTTTATTAAAACTGAACAATTTCATGACATTGTTATTTTATTAATGTTTCTCTATCGTAGCTTAAAAAACTGAGTAACGTGCTTAGTGATGTGATGTTGTTTTGTGTGTGTGTTTAAAAAAAAAGATAAAAAAAACAGCGGATACACTGCACCAAACTAAAGGCCGTCCGCAGGTCAGACAGGCATTCTTTCCGTAGCCATCAACATTCCCAAGGATGCGGGTTTGCTACAGCCAAGCCGATCTCATAACTAGCTACTGCTGAGAGGGGTGGTCTCACTCTCACGTGCCTGGGAATGGCCATTCTGGCTGTCGGGGTGGCTGGGGGAGCAGACCAGTCTCTTCTGGCACCGGGGAGCTGTTACAGGTGGTTAGGGGTGGTCCTTCTGCTTCCATCTAAGACTAGGTCCAGCAGTGAGAGGTAATGTTGTACTAGGAACTGGGTAGATAAGTTGGAAGGATCAATGCCTGTTAGTTTTTTTATTTCTCTTACTAATGCAAAGGAGCCCTTGTGGAGAACGAAAATAACTTTCCGCTTCAGAACCATAAAAATTCTCTCTTCTAGATACCTGAAAATAGTCAGTGTATCCAGGCGAAACAATACTAGCTAACGCTCCTGTAACAGCAGATTAGCTGTAAGGACAGAGTCTTATTCGGTCTCAAATGGCTCTTGAAGTGTTGGTGCTACCTGCCTTTGTAAGAAGCTGGAGTCAGTGTCTACATATTTTCATGAGAAGCAAATGCTCCTCCAGAAATTCTGCAAATAAAGGTGGCGAGTTCTTTGGGTAGTGACTGGCCAGCACTGATGTTTTTGGAAAAAAGGTCAAAGTTAATCTGTGGTGAAGCAGCACAAACCCCACCAGCTTCCCTGGGGGGGTTTCTTCATGAAGGCACAGGCAGATAGATCTAAGCCATTTTAGAGGAGAGGACTTGTAAAGCTTCAGTTGTCTTAACTGAGGTTTTAAAAAACATTTCCAACTATACTTGAAATTGAAATATATCTTTTTTTGGACACAGCTCTTACTTCTCAGCTGAAGGCTGGTGTGTAATACTTGACACATCCGAGTAAAGGTATCTCTGTAGGATCAAGATGAGCAGAACATACTCCACCACCTCACCCTGCCAAAATCAGGTGTATACAAGGCAAAAGCTAACAGGTCTTTTCTCTGAGCCGTTGATGCACTCAGCCTCTTAAGAAATCCAGTCTGAATCTATTTTTTCATGTCTATCAAGGAAGCAGGGGGAAAAAAAAAAAAAAGTGAAGGGATTTGGGAAATAGGATGGCAACCACTATTTTGCCACTAAACTGGCCAACCACTACCTGTTTCTGAAAAGACTAAGGAGTAAGTTACTGAAGGAGTTCCTGAAACTTTTGACAAGAGGATAACGAATTATAGAATGGTTTAGGTTGGAAGGGACCTTCAAGACCATTTAGTTCAAATCCCCCTGCCATAGGCACAGACACCTCCCACTAGACCAGGCTGGTCAAAGCCCCGTGATACCTACTCTAAATACATGAAAAGAAAACCATGGCTGCTATGGATGTTATTCATAGTCTGTGACAATCACCCTCCTATCTCCTCTGGTTATGTATGGCTGAAAACCGTGTGGGAAATGCCCGTTTCTCCCAGCTGCTACTGCTCCACTGACAACGTTGTTGCAGGCTGTCCTTGACCCTCACGCTGCAGCCTAGCTCCAGCTTTTAGACGACTGCCATCTACCACCACCTTCTCTCGATTGAGGAGCGTGCATTTAGGCTTTTTTGCCGCATTTAAGGCACCATACCACCACGGTTTATGGGCCCCTACACCCTTACAGTAGGTGGCAGTCCCACTGGAGACCCCTAACACACAACTCGCAGCACGGCGCTGACCTCCGCCGCCCTCACACCCCTTCT
>NW_009652966.1:1572547-1573439 GCF_000708025.1 Charadrius vociferus
CGACCGCTTCTGCCCCCCGCCCCACACCGCGCCCCCGCGCCGGTTTCCCCGCAGGGGTGAGCCCGGGTGGGTGCGTGGGCTGACCTCCCCCAGCCTGGGGACGCCCGGGGGTCTCACTGCTGGGGCCAGGCCTGGCCGGGCCGGGGGGTGAAAATAACGTTTGTGTGGGGAGGAGGGTGTCGCTTTAGGCGCGGGCTTATAGCAAACGCGAAGCATTGACAGAAAACCTCGTGTAAATGCACCCAAAGTGTTAACGTCTTCGCGGCTCTTCCAACCTCCGGTACCAGACAGCGTAAATGCCCCTTTTTTTCAGCCCATCCCGGCCCTTAGCGGTACAAATCCTTGCTTGCTTGTCTCTGCCACAGTGCCTATGTGCAGCTCTGTTAACAATTTGGCCTCCTGCTGTCACCAGGAAGGGACCGGCCTTCTCCCCTGGCCTGGCCTGGCCGCTTGCACTCGCCATGGGGCTCCTCTGTCTGCAGACTGGGGGGGATTCAGCCCATCACACAAAACCATTCGTCTTATTACGGGGCTGGTTGTCCGCTTGCATAAGTTGGATTGGGACCATTCATTCTCTGTGCTCAGATAAATGTGTGTCGTTCCTGCCGCCCCCCTGCCCCCCGCCGCCAAAATCAAGAGAGAGGAAAAAGGTTAAGAGAAGTGGAAGCACCTTTCTGGGGGGAGCGTTGCCAAGGGAAGAAAGTGTAAGAGGGAATGGGGCGGCAGTCTTCTGCTGTCAACAAATTACTAGTTTGTCTCAATCTAGCTGCACTCTTAAACACTGTGAAACAGCCTAAAAAAAAAAAAAAATTACCGCTTTGTAGCAATATAGGCCTTTTCTATGTCTGTCTGTTCCTGAGTTGTCATGGAGACATGCAAAATAAAAGGAGCT
>NW_009652966.1:1573485-1587312 GCF_000708025.1 Charadrius vociferus
AGATTTGAGAGGTGCTTCAGAAATCTAGGTGGTAGCTTCTTGCTGAATGTGAACTGGCACGAAGTGTGTTTATTTCTCTGTCTGTCTGACACAGTGCCTTCAATGTAATTCCAAAATTGGCTTATCTAGAGCCATCCGTGACTGTGTGCTTTTAGCCAAGTAGGTCTCTATGTTGATTTTAACAAAACTGCAGCCATCTAGTAATACATCACTGAACACCAAACACCGCAGATAACAGCAGCTTGATACTAAACTTAGTTCTTTTGTTTTTAATTAATTGCAGCTATGTATGAGTCCGGAAGTTTTGCAGCATCACGTTCTAGACGTGAGAAGAAGTCTAGAAGAGGCCAGCAAGAAGCACTAGAACGTCTGAAAAAAGCCAAAGCCGGCCAAAAAATAAAATATGAGGTGAAAATTCATCATCTTTTTAATAAAAAGTGAATATGAGCTGAGATGCCTAGCTACCCTTTATGCATACCTAAAAGTTACGGGAAACAAAAGCTACCTGCTGTTCATATCGGCTTTTTTTTTTTTAATGGTGTATGTTTTTCCGAATGTAACTGTAATTGTTTTGCAGGTTTCTGGTATCATTTATTTGTTTCTTTCTGTTTTCAAAATGAAAACAATTTGATCAACTGCAAGTCAAACATGCTTGATATTGCTTGATAACTATCCCACAGGGAATGGCCAACTTAACATTAATTATGCAATAATATTTTTAATGATAGGAAGTACTTTTTTTTTTAAACTTCAAATGATTTTAAACTATAAATTAATTTCAAAGCTTTAAATGAAATCCACTAATGAAATCTATTAATACTGATAATGCTGAGTTTCCACAAAGAAACCAAAATTCAAGTATTTAACTGGTAGAACTGAAATCTGGCAGTGTAATGTTGGTACTGCCTAATTAATTGTAATGCCAACAGGAAGTGACTTCCACATTGAGGTGGATAAATCTAAAGAAGCCTGAAGTACATAGATCATTAACATGCAAATTTACTCTGAGGCACAGAAGAGCATCTTCAGCATTATGCTTGGGCACATCAAATCACTTTTGTTTTCACTGAACTCATCTTGGTGTTTAAGAGTAGAGCCAAAGGTCAGAAGTCTCCACTGCTAGGAATTTTGGCCTTTTTTTTGGTTTGTTTTGTAATGTGAGTTGAGCAATAAAGGAAGTCAGTTTCAAAAGAAATCTCTGCCAGTGCTTCAGTTGATTTAGAGTTTCAGTATACTGTGATAACTGTAAAAATTGATAAGTTATCTTTTGTCACTGCCAAAAAAAGGAAACTTAAACTAAATTAGTAACTATGCTTATTAGTTGTGATCAGTGTAACAGTGTATGAAAACATGCATTTCTTGGGAACTTTATATTCTTACTAATGACCTGTATTAATATATAATGGTATGGGAACTGTTAATCTTCAGTATACCTTACCTGTAGGTTGAGGAGTTCACAAGTGTTTATGATGAAATAGATGAGGAAGCATACTCCAAGATGGTCAGAGAACGTCAGGATGATGACTGGATTGTTGATGATGGTACGTTAAGATTCATTTGGAAAGTTATTTTGATTATAATGTTACAACTCAATTGGGCTTCATAATGTTCATGATTTAAGGTAAGTTGTAGTTAGTACATTCTTACAAATTGTTTTAGGAGACAAGAAAAATATAAGTGTTTATATAGAAAATAATCTTTTGCATTGTTCTGGTAGTAGTGTATTAGGATGGTAATGAAAATATTTTCCCATTTTTGGAATTGGTTTTGAAATTTGATTTCCAGTTATCAATGATATAACTTCAAAAACAAGCACTGTAATTGATAATTTCTGATTAAAAACATAGTAATATATTTAGTCTAATAAAAGATACAGCTGAGAGTGCTGTAGTTTGTAACTTTTTATATTTATATAATATTACCTATATTTATAACTTTTGCTCTATTTTGAAGGGAAAAAAGTGTTTAAATACGTAAAATTTTGGATTATGAATATATTTAGAAATATCAGAAGACAGAATTCAAAATGTAGATTTTTAACAATTTGTTCTTCTACAGATGGGATAGGTTACATAGAAGATGGAAGGGAAATCTTTGATGAAGACCTGGATGATGATGCTCTTGGTTCCAATAAGAAAGGTAGGTTGAGCATAACCACTGTAGAAAGTCTTCCTGTGGCTTTTAAAAGGTACCTGAAATGGGCAACTTCTTGGCATCAGTATGTGGTGAATACGGCCAAATGACACATTACTTGAAGCTCTGTAGTTCTGTGCCTGTGACTGTGGCACTGTTTAGCCTCTGTGATGCAGAAGACAGAGCTCCACAAATTGAGGCCAAATCAATGCTGACTACTTCAGCACTGCTGGGGCAATTTTTGTGGGATATATATTTACCTCTAGAACAAATACACCTGGGAATGATCTTGGTTTCCAAAGCCAGTACCTAAAGGATGCGTGGTCTCTTGCCACTAAAATACTTGCATGCTTTTAAAGATCTGGGATCAAATGATTTTGCCAACTTCATGAAGTTGGTGGCAAACTGAGAAGTTGAGTCTGATATTGAGAATCCAAACCTATTGCCAAAGTCCTGGACACTTGTTTGTGTTTTTTTTTTCTAGAGACGTGTCCATGTAAAGTATCTTGGTCCTTTTTCTGGAGTATGAACTTGAGTATGCAAAGAGCATCTCTGACGGGACTAGGAAAGATAGGGTGCTGATAGGGCCTTGCTTTTTTTATGTGTGTGCATGACAGCCGTTATAAAGCTGGCAGCAAATGAAAGATCGTTAGGCTTCATTTCAGCCAGCATTGTAAAGGTGGAAGAAACGGACTACCTCAGCTATCTATTCCTGCTAATAGCTGGACCCTTAAACATTGAGCTTTTCTGATACAGAATTCACAATTTTATATTTTTCTTTAGGAAAAGGTGGCAAGACATCTATGGGTGATAAAAAGAACGTGAAGAAATCTGTGGTGTCAAAGCCAAACACAATTAAGTCTATGTTTATAGCCAGTGCTGGGAAGAAAAACACAGATGTAAGTTTTTACATTTTTTAATTTAAAGATTTCTAACTTATTTGCAGTGTTTTAGTGGGAGTGGAATAAAGCAAGGGCTCGTTTCAGTTTCTTGTGTCCAGCAAGACATAAACTCCCGTTACAGTCTGTTATGCATGGAGTATTCCTGAAAACGTTGTGTGTGTTTTGTAGAAACCCTTTAGTCATTTGCTGCTGGTCTCCTGATTGGGTTTGCACATAGAACTAAGAACTGTTTGGCTAATCTGTTATCTTACAGAAAACTGTGGACCTGTCAAAGGATGATTTACTAGGCGATATTCTTCAAGATCTTAATGCTGAGGTAAGTATATTAATAAAATCTGCTTGAAACACCTTAATCCATTCACTTTACTCACTGTGGAACGTATCAGGAAAATAAAATTCATCCTAAAACTAGACCATCTAAGATTGATTTCTTCCATAGCACATCTGCTTGGTAATTCCACATATGTATGTAGTCTACCTCTCATCTCTGCCATGCAGAAGTTGCAGGACTGTATTGGTCTGATAAGCCAAAAGTACTAGGTCCTGATTAGAGATGGGTTATATTAATGTGATATAGGGCCTGTGCTAATGCAGCCTTCCAGGTCTTAGTCAGCTTGGAGTGAAACAGGATTTACCTGCATCTGAATTGTGTATATCATTGTCCTGGTTCCAGCAGGGATGGGGTTAATGTCCCCCAGGAGCCGGTGCGTGGCGGTACTGTAATCGCTTCTTTATATCTCTTTATCGATGTTATTGTTTGGGTTTTTTTTTTTTTCTCTTCCCTTTTGCTGTTCTGTTAAACTGCACTATCTCAACCCACGAGTTTTGGCTCTTTCTGCCAATTTTTCCCACGGCTGTGGGAGTTGAGCGAGCAGCTGCGTGTTTTTTTTGTTGCTGGCTGAGGCCAAACCACGACAATCATATATGTGTATCACTAAGCTGCAGACAGTATATAGTAGGATATTCCCATCTGGTGTGTTCAGGTTCACGAAAGGAGCTGAGGGAGGACTGTTTCAGCAGATGACGTAGCCTGAACTTCTGTCTACTTCCTGCTTTCCACAGTTTGCTACAGAGAACCAGATTAACACTTCCTCTGAGTTAGGAGTGCAGGATGGCTGCCGTAGCAGGACTGGACTGTTTTAAATGAGGCTCTTCCTCATCATTAATGACTTTTCAATGAGTTAATACTGGTTAGCAGGATTTCTGAAAACTGAAAGGATTGCTCACATGTAAACCCTGAAACTGCTGTAGTGGTGAGATCCTCTATTGAAATATGTTGTATCATAATAAGCACATTGTTTTTACAGAGCAGTAAGAGGGGTATAGATGTTCCAATGTAAAGTTGTTGTATTGGTTTTGTATGCTTACGATTTTACTCCTCCCTATGACATGTGATAGAGTGTTATTATATCTTAGGCTATCAAAACCCCTCAAATCATTAAGCAAATGCATTTTAATGTTGTCAAATTTTGTGGAACATTGATGAGGGGAAATAATGCTAATAATTACACTATGGCTTCCATTTACTTAAATAGTAGTTAGCTATTGGGTTTTTGGTTTTGTTGTTTGTTCTCTAAAACGTCTTTTGTTATTAGCTGTTGATCAGAATGAATGTAAAATATCTCTATATGTGTAAATAAATTAAAATGGGTTTTCCTCTAGTGTGACAGTGCTGAAAGAGCACTTCTGCTTTTCTTGAGGCATGGGTGCTCAGTTTTACTGTTTCAGCAGACATGAAGAACATCCCACCAGTTATTCTGATACTTGTGCATTAAAGGCACAGTTAGCTATTGAAATGCCCACTGTTTGAAAACGGTTTCACTTATTGATGACGATCTTTCTTTCAAACTTTAACAAAAAACTTCTAGCATCTATCTTTGTGGGCTGATTGCTCAGATAACTTTTTATGTGGATGAGTTGTCTATCAGGAGTTGTGTTTTCTTGGCAAATGAGAAATATGGGTGGCCTTATTTCTGTTTGATGGAAAATGTTACTAACCAAGGCAAAAGAAAACACTGAACAACACCTCTTTTTTTTGTCACTTTCTCTTTTCATTCAGACTGTTCAGATAAGTCCACCACCAGTTATAATGCTGAAAAGGAAAAGACCTGCTGGAGTACCACTGAATCCTTTCTCTGTGCAGTCCCAAACTCCTAAGGTAAAGGAAAAATCAAAAAAGTTCTCATCACTGAGAATTAATCTTTATTTTGGTTGATTTGAATACTGTTGTCTTTTATTTCTGCTTCTAGAAATTACTGTTCTCATTAGCTTCCTTAGCAATGTTACTGTCTAACTTAATGCATTTTTCATCTTTCTCTGCCATGTTAATACAGAAACAGAATACAACTCTTTATGTATCTTTAGTATAGTATTGGTATACAGCTGTTAAATTTGACAGGTGAAACTATTTTTGTAACATTAGGTGCATTACGTGAAGGTGAGCTTCTGCTTTGTCTCTTTTTTTCCTAAGAGTAGAAAAGATTCTTATGGCAAGGAAAGGATGATGGGAAGTGAAATAAGCAGAAGAAAGAGTATTTGTCAGTGTGGAAAAGGATAAGAAACTTATCTTCTGCAGAAATGGAAAACTGAAGCTATGGATAGTTTACCCTAGTGGAAGATTTTCGAGTGAAAGGAGGGATGGGCTGCTGAGGATGGAAAGCTAATATTTTGTTAAGAGTTCTAGTAAATTAAAAGGACTTTATAGCTGGAAATAGAATGAGATATTTGGTCAGAGTATGTGGCAGACAAATGGAGTAGAGTAGATAAGTCTGACTTGTGAAACCTTGTGTAAGAGTGACATCAACTCTTATGTTGAAAATAATGACCAGTGGCACTCATCTCAACAATTATCTTGAAGGCTAGAAGTAATTGAAAAAGGAAAATAAGGGGAGCTACAGTAAGAAAGGATCTTGGTCTTTATGGTGCAAAATGGTGGTTGCTTTCGTAGGAAACATTGAGAGGAAATTAATTCCCAGGCAGGCTGGTCAGGTGATAGCTTCTGATAGCTTCCTCCTCTAGGAGGAGGAATTGGAGATTTTAGACAATGAAACAGATGAAGAGGATGAAGAGTGCAGGTTCAGAAAATAAATGGGCATAAAAAGCAAGATGGCAGTGAGGCTTTCTACTTCAGGAGACAAGCAGAAATAGAAGTATGAATAAATTCATTTGGCCGAGCTAGCAAATATTGTTGGTGAAGGTAGATAAAGTAATGTTTGCCTTCTGTTTAAGGTGAGTGAAGCGCTGAGTTTGATGTTGACCACAGCAGAAGTATCTGAACTGAGATTAAAACTCTAGAAATGATTGTGTGCAACTCTAATTTCTATGTCTGTAAATAACAGCTTTCCCCAAAGATAAAGGTTTTGGACCTTGCTGCAGGTTAAGCACCAGTAGATGCAGACACCTGTTGTTGGTCATGGTGGAGGCCACTTCATACACATCTTCCATAACACGAGGTTCTGTAGCTGCTGCCATAGTGGTATTCTGTTTAATAAACAAACTCTGTGCTTATTGCCTCAGAGTTTAGGCTCGCAGAGCATGCTGAAATGTAGTTTCTTTGTTTTGCTCACTCTCCTTGTCATGTCTGTCGCCTGATGAAATCCAGTGGAGAAACACTCTGCTCTCTAGACCCATGGAGTCTTGTAGACATCTTGAACTCATTACTGATATGAATAGGTGTAAACTGCTGTATTGGCCTGCCCTAGGTGTTCCAGGCTCTGTCCCTGCCTGGGGACAGGCATACTGTCACGTATTCAATTGACACAGAGGTTTTAATTTAGGAATGGAGTACTGCTATGTGGGAAAAATAGTGAAAGTAACCACAAGCTTAATTAAACGTCAACTATGGCCTGTTGTAAACTGCTTTTTAAAATTACAGTAGAAGCACATCACAGCAGAAATTATATTATAGAATTTAAAGTTTACTTTTGAGGAGTTTTAGCTGTTGTGCTGCAAAATATGTGGAGCTTTTCCTCTAGCTCTGGTTACTAGTTCTGCAAATAGTGAGTGCTGGTTTTTATATTTTTGTCCCTTTCTTTGCTCTTAAGAAATTTTTTTTTAACTCATGGCTAAAATGTCTTTCAGGTAATCACCCCTATATCAAAGAAAGTTCCTGCTCATCTCAGAAAGGAAGCTCTTCCTCCAGCTTCATTTCATCCTAAACATCCCAATTACACAGCAAAATCTGTCATAGTCTCTGAAAATGAGGATACCGAGTATGTGCAAAAAGCTACAGAAAATAGGGGAATTGTGAAGACAATAGAGGAGAAAGCTGTTGAAGGTATCAAAAAGAAATCAAGCCTCAGTTCTGGAAACTCTTTAAATACGGCATATTAGTGTTAAAACACTTCTTATTTTATACTAATTAGATGCTTAGCTTAAATGTGATATTTTGTTTGTATATTAATACTGTATATTACGTTCATGCATATAGTATCCTATCTGTGCATACTGCTGTAGTATACAGTGTGTCATTTTAATGACACAAACCTTTAGTTCTATGTGCAACGCTTCCAGATGATGATCAGGGAATGATGGATTTTGATGAGGAGGACTTTGATGAACCTATGGAAGCAGAGCATGTGGAAACTATACCTGAGACAGCTGAAAGCTTGAAGAGGGACAAGGAAATTGAAAAGAAAGAGACGGAGCAGCTGGAATCAGAGAAGAAAGAGACATCTGTCTTGTAAGAATCTCCTTTACTTTTTTTTTTATTCTACCAATAAGCCTTAGATTTATCTTCGTATTTGTCTTTGCCAATGAGATAATTGCAATACAGACAGAATGATGATAATGCTATGCGATGTGGTTTTCTTTTGTAGCCACGTTAAAAATGGTAATGTTGAAGATGCTGATACCTACTTAATTGAAAATACTTGATGTTCTTGGGATTTAGCACATGACAACTTAACACATATTTCAGTACATTGAGGTGGCTCAATGTGGGTGTTAACAATGAATTTTGATGACAATAAGCAAAAATAAGGAATTGCTAATGATGGTTATTCTAAGTAACTTTGAAGGTATTTCATAACGTTAGTTGTATTTAAAAGCATTGTCGCTAAAAGTAATTTCACATGGTTAACAGCTATGTCTTTGGAAATGGGAAAAGAGGGGGAGGTTTCCCCATTAATTTTTTTTTTATTGTTTGGAAGAATCTTGAATCATATGTTTCTGTACCTTTAAACTGTAAAATATTTGAATAATCAAAAAGACATTTAATGACTGAAAAGGTAATTTTTTTGAAATAATCTGTTGTTATTACTGAGCAACTTGTACAGATGGATGGATATATTTGTTATGTAAAGGCTTGAATGACCAAGTCTGAAATACCAAGTGAATGACTTTCAAAGCCTGTGTGTTGTGTACTGAGAGCCCTACTTATGTGTGGGTTTCTCTCTTTGTCACTCCATCCTTCTTTTTAGAAGAAATCTGAGGAAACCCAGCTGTTGGGAATGTTGCTCAGTACTGGAAAGAGCAATAAAAGGCCTGAGAATATAGGGCTGAAATAAAGTGAAGCAGTGGTGGTTATAGCAAAGGCACAATTTTACTTCTTGTTTCTTTCTTCTTCTGCAAAACCCGCAGAAGTTGTTCTCTCCCAGATATCTCATGTTGGGACAGAATTGATGAGGACGAAGCTGATCTAGTAGTGGCAGAAGTTCAGCTGGACCCCAACCTCCTTCCACTTGTGAATGGGGAAAATGATGATCAAGTCTTAAAATTTTATTGGCTGGATGCTTATGAAGATCAGTACAGTCAGCCAGGTAACTATTCAGTTAAAGGCAGAAAATGCCATTCTGATTCTTTCTGTGTAACTGGGATTTTCAGAGTTGCCGAAACTACGTCTAGATACCCTGTCTCTCTGTGCTTTATAACTTATATGTTGATCTCTTGTTTTTCCCACGCCCAGTCCTCAGCACAGGGCACTATGACTGGGCAAAGTAAGAATGTTCTCTTGGTCTAGTATAGTAGTAGGGAGGTACAAAGGGAGCTACTAGCACTTCTCGGTGTTGGTGACCCACTGGCCTTCTTAAAACCCTGTGCACTCCAGGAGTAAGCTGATAGTGTTAATTTCCTACTCAGTGGTACAACAATTGAGCATGCTTTCTTCTTGTTTCCAGAAATGTAACCTAAAATTCTGGTGGATAATAACCCACCAGAAATCCACAGAAGGTCTGTACAATAGCAGTTGCATGATTTTATACAAAGGAAAGGCATGCCTATCAAGGGAGGAAGGTGGCCTGAAAAATAAAAGCTCTGTCTAGATCCCTTTATTCAAACTGTCTAAATCTTGAAGATTGTCTCTGTATTAACATCTTAGACACTTGTGCGGTTGAAGTGTGAATCCTGGCTCTTACTGTCTTCAGAACTGCCGCATTCTGATCTCAGCCCTGACAAAAGAAGTCGTGTTCGCATCTGTTCTAAGCACTTCCCATCCATCCTCTCATTTCATCAGCAGCTTTAGGATCTTGGGTTTCTAATTTGTGCTTCATGTAGGTCTATCAGAAGGTTCTTCCATATGTTGTTGAAGGTTTTTTGGGTTGATGCTGTAAGCATTAAGTCAGCTATGTTTCTCTGTTACACCTTTTGTTGTGAGTTGGGGTGCCAAACTTAAATATGAGACTGTGCTGGGCTGAACAGCTTGGTGATTTAAGTGGTAATATTCATAGATATCTTGATGAAATCAATAGCTCTAATATAAAATTGCTACTTTTAAAGACCCCACTATTGTTCTTTTTCTTTTTTTTTTGTCTTCCAAGTCAGTGGTTGCTGAATGGAACATAATTATGAAAGGATTTCTGTTCCTCGCATGCAAGGAGTGTTCTTTTCTCATTATGACTTTTTCAGGATTGAATAATAAAGACTGCACCTGTTTTCAATTAGTAGTGTAGAAGGGAAAATTTTGGTACTGCTTTTTGTTTAACATGTTCATGATCTTTGTTTATGCCTCATTTGCTGTGATGTCAAATGCATTGCCTGAAGAGTAAATACTATAGCATAATCACAAGACTCTTTCAAACTTAATGATTTTTTTTGGAGGCTTACTTTTCATAACTCCCTTTACTATCTTAGGCAGAGAACTTGAGAATTGTAACCCTATTAACATTTTAAAGAAATAACAAATAAAAATTGCCCTTTCTTTCCCCTCTGCAAGACATTTTCCCTGTCTCAACTTTGCCTTTTGGTTCATTAGTAACATGATCTTTCTCTTCACAGACCTTGTATTTTATAAGCTTTACTCCTATTTTTTCTTTCTTCTTTCCATCATCAGGCTTACAAGGGATAGGTCCTGCTATTTCTTCTCTCATTTCTTGGTTTTACATATGAAATGTCTCTTGAGAACTCTTTGAAGTTAGCCCTGCGTTCATTGTGTGTGCGTGTTGGAGGGATGGTGTGTGTGTGAGGGTGTTAGGCTAGATGACCTCCAAAGGTTCCTTCCATCCTAAATTACTCTGATTCTGTAAAATTTGGGGATTAAGATCATCAACTCTAGCATGGACATATTAGTGAAGTTTGTCTTTGCAATCCAGGCAGCCTTTTACTCTGTCTTTGACTGGCTCGTGTATCCTTCTTTCTACCTCACCTGCTTATATGTATGCCTCTGACAGGTTAACTTCTCCATCCTTTTAATATTGCCAGCTGTTCAAGCGACCAACTCCTGTTTTGTGTTCTCTCTCATAGCTTCATCTTTCTGTATGATACAAACCTATCTGAGTTTTATGCCTTTAAAAAAAAGAAAAAAATAAATTGCTGGGGACAAGAACTTCATCTTCCCTGTCACTTAGATCTGTAATTTGAGCTCTTTCTAGATCCCTTTATTCAAACTGTCTAAATCTTGAAGGTTGCCTCTGTATTAAAATCTCTAAGATACTTTGTGCAGCTGAAGCTTGTTTCTTGCTCTCATCATCTTCAAAACTGCAGCATTCTTTTCTCTGTCCTTGACAAAAGTAGTCTTGTTCACATCTATTCCAAGCACTCAAGAAATGATTTTTCTTCTCCTGTCACTCTTAACTCTGTCACCCGTCTTAGTGCATCCTCACTGATTTATCTTTGATCTAATGGAGTAAGAAAGGTGCCTTTATGTCTGATAGATAGTGTGGCAAAGATAAATTATATCTCTTAACCAAGGACTTGTTTGCGCATTGTCAGACCAAGGAGAAATGCAGGTTTTAAAATCTTCCTTGTGTGAAATGCTGTTTCTGAGCCAGTCTCAGTTCTGATTATTTCTGATTTCATTAACAGTAGTGTACTGTAGGGAGAGTGTCTTTCATGTAATCAAATTCCAAATTAATTGGAGTTTGAAGAGAACTCAGGTGAAGCCAGGTTTTTGAATTGTACTTGGAAGTTTATTTTACTTGTAATTCACAAACCGTACATGAAAGTCAGTTAGCCTTGTTCTATGTTATTTCAGACTTTAGCATCACTTGATTAGTATTTTGGAGCATTTTGTGCTAATGCCACATTCTCCATGGCTCGGACATGTGCATGTACAATAATGATGTGGTCCACAGCGAAGAGTCAGTTGCGCTAGTCCTGCTGTATATAGGCTTTCTGAATGTCTACCTTGGTTACAACTGCTGTCTTAGCATCCAGTACCTGTTGCAATGTCATACATCTTTCAGTGTCATCATTTGTTAAAAATAGTTGAAAACTTTCTACAGTCCATCAGCTGCTAGTTGTTTTCAAAATGTATTTCTCCAGGTTTTATTAGTGGTAGGGTCTTGATCTCACGGTACTAAAGTGGAGGAAGAATAGCTTAATTGTACTGGTCTAGCTGAAGAATAAAAAATTGTAGATGACACATGTTTCAGCAGTGATTGACAGCACAGGCATTCTGATTATCTTCAGCTTTCACTGACTTCTCTCTCCTTCCTCTCTCTCCCCATGAATTATCAAACTAATGTAGGTAGAAATGGAGTATCCGAACAGAATTCTGAGACTGGCTGTGTGATGCCATTTTGAATTTCACATAGAATCAGGTGTTGTTACTATAGTGATGGAGGTAGGGGCATGAAAAACTATACAGGTATCCATTTGTAAAGCTGGTATTTAAAATGATTTAGAATGTGCTGATACATCAGAAAGATTTCTTGTTTAAGGACCTGAACCAGAAATGATTGTGTTTCTGTGCAAGAATACATAATAAGCTGCTTTAAGCAACATTAAGAATGATTAATTGAAGAATTGAGTATTGAATTCTTTGCTCTGCCCTTCTTCCTTAGGTGTGGTATTTTTGTTTGGCAAAGTTTGGATTGAATCTGCGAACACCTATGTCAGCTGTTGTGTCACAGTGAAAAACATTGAGAGAACTGTTTATCTACTGCCACGTGAAACAGTAAGTATGTCTTTGAAGCATGTCAAATGTAAGTACTTTTCATTCTGCTTATGGCAGGTTATGAGTTCTAGTAGTGTGCTTATGGGAACTGTTGAAGCCAGTGTTGTCTGATGTAGGTGGTAAAGTTAAGTACAACGTATACACAGGATATCACATGTGAGATGCAGAGTAGAGTATTTCTGCTTCCCCCCGACCCTAATAACTGCACACAAATTGTTGCCTTTAGACTTGCTGTTTAGGAAATAAAGTTTTCTTGAAGTATTACTAGAAAACTTATTGCTTTTTAAACACTCTGTTTCAAATAATATTTTTTAAATTTGAGTTTTCTTGGCTGATTGCATTGTAATTTTCTCTTAAAGAAGAGATATATGATTCGTAATAGCAAAGCAAAATTCAACTTGTTGGTCATGTCTGCTGGCATTTTTTGCTAATTTGTAAAACCTGACTTCTGTTTTTGAGGAAATCGACCTATCCACTGGCAAAGAGACAGAGACTCCGGTAACTATAATGAGTGTTTTCAAGGAATTTAATGACTGCATTTCACCAAAGTATAAGATCATGAAGTTCAAATCCAAGGTTTGTCTACAAGCATTCTATTTGGTCATTTTCTGTTGTTCGGGTTCATAAGGTGGGAAGTCCAGTGGGGGAGGTTATGCTGAAATGCAAATACATAACTCCTGGTGTGTGTAAGTGTACCTGCTTGTAAAAGCCACCCTGGTGTCTTCCCAAATATCCATACTCCTTTAAGAAGTGTAAATCTGCAACACTATTGTTCCACCAGAAGTTTAAACATGCTTTCTTTGAAAACAATTGTTCATTAGCTCCTTTGAAACTGGGTTGAATATCAAACTGTCTTTCTTGCTTGCTGAGGTATTTTTGAGCATACAGAACAGATAGAAGTTCTGATACCCAAAGCCTGGATATCAGCTCATGGTGTCGAAGTTTAAAATGAGAGATTGTGTTTTCCAGCAGATAGGTCAGTACAATGGGATTAGATTATCTTTGCATTTGACCAGGTGTCATATTGAACTTTGTCTTGGTGTGTCTCATCCTCCTTCTCACCCTGGCAGATTTAACTTTCTAGAATGCGTGCTGTTCGGAACATGAATTGTCATAGTGTGTTTACACAGGAGGCAACAAGTTGTGAGGACTGTCATCAAGTCTTGAAACTTAAGCTATTCTGGGTTTACAGTTACAGGCAGTAGTCTTGTAGTGTTATTTTTCTGTGTTCTTTTTGCTCAACAAATCCTTAAAAGAATATTGGAAAAATAAAATTTGCTATAATGGAAAATTTGCACATACAGTAATAGAATACTTGTTGTAAGTCTGCAGGAAAAGAGATGATACTGCTGATGGTGTTGCAGATTTGGACTGAATTAGTTTGCTAGTGTGAGAAAGCTTTTTTGTTCATTTATATAGAGCATTTGTCTCTCAGCGCGGGCAGGCAGAGGTGGGGTGTTT
>NW_009652966.1:1587329-1618175 GCF_000708025.1 Charadrius vociferus
TCAGAGTGAAGTGCTCGGAAACTCTTCTGTTTCTTGAAGTAAGATGTCATTAGTCTGCCAAAGCTGGCTTTTATTGTAATTACTGGGTGGTGTAAAAGTTTTAACTTTTCCCAGGCTGGCAATCTCGTGGCTTATAGGATTCGTTCCTGAATAGTTGATCAGGAAATGGGATGGCAAGTAAAAATGCAGGAGGAATGGCATTTAACAATATGTAAATGAGGGAAAATAAAAACAAATTCATATAGTAATTCATGTTGGGAAGACCCTCAGGAGGTCATCTAATTCAAAGCTAGAGTACTTCAGAAAGTTTAAGTTGTTAAGTGAAAATGAGCAGTGTTTCTCAAATGGCGAATTCATGCAAGAAATGACGTCTTTTCAGCAACATGTGGCATTATTTACATCATTCAGGGAAAATGCACGCTTCATTAGAACTTTGTAAAACTTTATTGTTATTTTTTTTGTTCTAGCTTATTTTCTCTGTCAAAATTCTGATGCAAATTTAGCTTTTTTCAGTTTTATCAGTGTTATTTCTCTTGTATATCTGATTATAACTTAGTCGTTATCTATGGGAATTAGAAAGGAATGAATTTAACAGCAGGTGAAAAACAAGTTTGTAATAGCTCACTGTTCAAAGACCCTTTCAGGAATGAGGGAGAAAACTCAGGGCAAATAAATTCTTCATTACAAGAGAGGATACAAACACTTGTACTCCAGAAATGGAAGGAAGAGGAAAGGCCTTTGAAAAGATGCAGATCTGCTAGCAGAATCTTAGGAAACCTCCACATGTTCCTTGGTGCGCTCAAGAAGAATAGTGTGAGTAAGGTAATGGAGTAATACAGTTTAAACTTCAAAGACAGCTTTTAAAAATCAAGGTAAACCATGTGCAGGAAGTATTTGAACTGTTATTTCTGATGGTAGTTCAAAGCTTTTACTGAGTTTACGCAGAGCTTGGGATGAAAGACCCAACTGTGTTGTCTGGACACATGACTGCGGTGCATCTGGGGTCCTTGAGTGTAACACGGGACTCTTATCTGCTAGTGATCCCTAGCAGGAACAGGGAGGTACCAGCACTAAGGCACTGTTCAGGTCTTACCTAGAATATTTTAACACTCGATCACCGTGATGAGGAAGGATTAACTCAAGCGACAACAGGTACAAAAGATGGTAATTAGAAGAATGAGACTGTTGTGGTTTAACTCCAGCCGGCAACTAGGACCACGCAGCCCTTCACTACCCCTCTGCCGAGTAAGATGGGGAGAAGAGGGAGAAAAAGCAAGAAAAAAACCAACTCGTGGGTTGAGAGAAAGACAGTTTAATAGAACAATTACAGGAGAGAAAATAATAATAGTAATAATGGTAAAAGAATATATAAAATGAGCGATGCAATACAATTGCTCACCACCCAATTGCCTGGCCTGTCCTGACCAGTGATTATGGATTCCTGCCCCTGGCCACCCCCTGTTCATACACTGAGCGTGATATCTATGGTATGGAATATTCCTTTGGCCAGCTTGTCCTGTCTGTGGTCTCTCTCAGCTTCTATGGGAAGCTAAAAATGTCCTTGACTTAATATAAGCATTACTTATGAACAACTAAAACAGTATGTGTTATCAACATTATTCTCATACTGAAAGCAAAACACAGCAGGTACTAGGAAGAAAATTAACTCTATCCCATCGGAAACCAGGACAGAGACAAAAGGAGAATCAGTTATACTCGAGGTAACTATGAAAGAGCTTCATTTTTTTTGCCTAGTAAAGTGAAGAATGGTGATAAGACCTTTTTGCTCTCTAAAAACATTAAAAGGGGATGAGCAGCAAGAAAGCTATTTAAAGGACAGTTTTAGCAAAACAACAACTTTATAAATTTTAATTCATGAATAAATTAGGCAGGATAGTTGGAGATGCAAAGAAGCTCTGGAATAACCTACCAGACGTGTTTCTAAACTGTAAGAATTCAAATTCTGTTTGAATTCATCAGACTCTTCAGTAAACTGTATTTTACTAACATGGTAAAAGGCTATCCAGCTTTATTTGGTGGCATAATTTTCTGCTGATTTTGATAGTTACTGCCCCCTGGAATGTTAATGGTTTAATGGGAACTGGAGCTAGCAGGAAGGTATCGTGCTAGTAATGTGGGGGATAAGAGAAAAGATAGGATTGGAGAGCAGGGCTGTTGGTGGGGCCTTTGGAGGACTATTCAAGGAAAGGATTACAGTAACTCAGCTATTCTAGCTTACCACAAAATTGACCGAACAAGTGGCACCAAATCTGGCCAGGCTTACATCTCTGCAGCAGGGGGCCCTTTTGCTGCCTGCAAGATAATTGTGAAAATAGTGAGGTTGTCCCATTACTGCACCCTCCTTTTCCTTTGTTGCCCTCTGAGAGACCTCAGTTTGCCTGGTTATATACCTTATTAATCTGTTTTTCATAAGGAGTCATCATCTCTCTTTTCATTGCAGTCATATCACCAGAGACGTGGTGTTATACAGCCCTTGCATCTGTGTTCCCATAGGGGTGTGCAGAGCTCTCAAATTGAAATGGTGGTGGCACTCGGCTGAGTGATTGCTCCAAAAAAGCGATCGTCACACAGTTGGGACTGTATGTGGTTGAGAGCTAATATGCTTTAGAAGAACTCCCCTGTTCTGTGATGTGCAGCCAGCGTTCTGCTACTGTGTTTTTAAGTGTTTTGAAAGATTTTTTAAAAGGCTAATGGCAATATTGCTCAGGTGAGCAGAGCACACGTCAGCAATGCATTCAGAGTAAAACTAAATCTCAGTTTTGGCATAGTACTGTGAAACTGAGAAACCCCTATTCTTCCACCATTAGCTGGAAATCTGTTTACTAGCACACCTGCCATGCACCCAAAGTTCTTTTATTCAGAATATCCAGTTTTGTGATGATGTAGAGAGAGCCAGTATTTATGCACTGAGACAAGTTGTTCTCTGTGCGTGTGCATCTTGGCCTTGCCAGCACCAAACTTGGTCCCTGTGAACAGATACACTTAAGCCATATCATTTCCTCCCGCACCTGCTGCTAATTGTAGCTTCAATGGGTTGCACTGCTGCCAAGTTTGCAAGTCTTCACAAATCAATTTGAAAGCAGCCTTACTCCACTTAGGAACTTAGCAGCTAATCACTGCTGCTCATTTCTGCTCTCTGAAGGGCCACTTGAAGGGCAGATTACTCTGCAGCAAAGCATTCATTCACTGCAGTTATGACCAGACGCTTGTGTAATTGAGCTGAGCTCTGTGGAATAACGCAGATGAATCACTGCAGCATACTATTTTTACACTATGTTCAGCTTGCGTTTGCAACAAGAACTTGTTTGAAGCCTGAGAGGGTTTTTTTAAATGAAAAAAAAAAAAAAAAGAGGAGCGGGGTCACCAGTAGTGTGTGCTAAAAGCAGTGCAGTGCCATCTGTTATGTTACAGCTATGATGTGCTGCTCGTGTGAGGTGCTGCTTTGGCTCAGCCGTTCAGATCTACATTTGCATGCTGATTTGTAGTGCTGTTCTGACTTCACAGTGGTGCTTTTGTACCAAGTTATATTACTCTTTTCTACTTCCACGTAGCTGTTGATGCCATAGTTGTTGCTGGATTTGCCCTCTTCCTTTTTGTAGCAGAGGGCCCTCTCCTCTCCTACCCAAGCTTTGCAGCCTTAAAACTGCAGTGTTATGAGAAGTAGCAAGCTCAACAGCTCATTGTAGCGCTCTGAGGGAGCTATTGCTGATGCTGTTAATAAGGAAGAAAACCCCACCCACCCAACCCTAAAACTAAATAACTTTGAGTTTACCTGTGCATGTATGTTGTTTATTTATAAATTTTATTCCAATTTATAGTGACTTTGTCTTTTCTTATTAAATTTACTCTAGTGGTCCGTTATGCTGACTCTGTGTATAATGTGCTGAGCTTAGTGCACTGTCCAGTGAAAACATGCTTTTTAATTTAAGGGGCCTCTAGGAATTCCTGTAGTAAGAGTAATGTTCTTGCATAGTTATGGCATAACACAATAGCAATAATAATATAACAGCAGTGCAGATAGTTTGTGAAATATTACAGGGCAGAGCATACATATTACAGGGTAGAGTATGGCATTTCAGCAGGTACCATAACATTGTTGCACAGGATATTGTAATTATTTGGAAAATGAAGGTAGTTATTCTTAGAAACTGACAAGCTGTGTGTGTTGTTGAAAATCATTATTGTTCTTGAAGAAAGCAGAAGTGATACTTAACTTTCAGTAAAGTTGTACTGAACTGGAGACTGCTTTAACTGTCTTTGTTAGAGATTTGTAAACAAACTTGACTACTTTCTAGTAAAACCCAAGTCACTTAGTAAAACCCAAGTCACTTAAACTGAAAAATACAATACTGTCATAGAAATGATTCTGTTCTAAGCACGTAATAAAGTAAACAGCTGGCAGATGGTTGGAAAATCGGCTCTCTTGGGTGCCTCTCTGAAGTGCTGGTACACTAAAGCATGCAGGATAAAAGGAGGAACTGTGTGCAGTTACAGGGCTACAATCTCATTGGGATCATGGGCACGTGGTGGTATAGGATGTAGTTAAGAAGGACAGGCTGGGGTGGTGAGGAGAGGGGAGTCCTTTTACGTGTAAGAGCAATGGAAATGCATGGAGTCCTGCCTAAGGATGGGTAAAGAGCCAGTCAGGATTAAAGGGCAGACCAATGGTGCCTATTAGAGGTGCCATCATGGTGGAAAAAGGAAAGCGAAAGCCCACCTGGAGTTGAATCTTGTGAGGTAGGCAAAGAGCGGTAGGCAAGGCTTCTATAGGTGCAGGAGGACTAGGGGAAAATGTGGGCCTGCTGCTTAAAGGGACAGATTATGTGGTGACAAAGGGCATGGAAAAGGCCAAGATACTAATTGTCGTCTTCACCTTGGTATTTACTGCTAAGTGCAGCCCTCAGCAATCCCTGATCCCAAGAGAACAGAAGAAAAGCCTCAAGCAAAGACTTGTCCTTGGAGGAGGGGAATCAGGTTAGGGAACATTAAAACAACTTGGACAGGCACAGGTGTATGGGACCTGATGGGGTGCACCCATGAGTGCAGGGGGAGCTGGCCAACATCCTTGCGAGGTTGCACTTCATTATCTTTAAAAGGTCGTGTTGATCAGAGGAAGTTCCTAAGGACTGGAAGAAAGCGAATGTCAAAGCTGAGGTGTCTATACTGGGTCCAGTCCTGCTTAGTGTCTGTGTTAATGACTTGGATGATGATGCAGAGCGCACACTCAGCAAATCTGCAAACAGTACAAAAGCAGGAGTGGCAGATGTACCAGATGAGCGTGCTGCCATTCGGAGGAATCTCGACAGGCTGGAGATATCTCATGGCCTACAGGAATCTCATCGAGTTCAAAAAAGGGAAATACTAAGTCCTGCACCGGGACTGGAATAGCCTCAGGCACCAGTAGACGCCGGTGGCTGACTGGAAAGCAGCTTTGGAGGGAAGGGCCTGGTACACATAAAGTTGGAGAAGAGCCAACAATGTACCCTTGCAGCAGAGATGGCCATGGGCACCCTGGCCTGCAGGAGGCAGAGCATTGCCAGCAAGCTGAAGGGAGGTGGTGCTTCCCCCTTATGCAGCCCTGGTGAGACACATGTGGAGTGCTGCGTTCAGCTGAGCTCTCTGGTATAAGGAAGACGCACACATACTGGAGCAATTCCAGCACAGGACCACAAAGATAATTACAGGGCCTGGAGCATCTGTCATGTGAGGTGAGGCTGAGAGACCTGGGACTGCTCAGCCTGGAGAAGTTTTGGGGTGAGGGATTGGTGGTGCAAATCTTACCATTGTGTACAAACGTCTGATGGGCAGGAGTAAAGACAACTCTGGCAGACTCTTCTCATTGGTGATGCCCAATGGAGGACAAAAGCAATAGGTACCATTTGAAACACATGAAATTTATCAGAACATAAACCACTTTTTTACTGCAGGGGAGGTCAGGCACTGACACAGGTTGCCCAGAGAGTAGTGGAGTCTCCATCCTTGTGGATATTCAGAACCTAACTGGAGAGGGCCCTGAGCAACCTGCTCTAGTTGACCCAGCTCTGATCGGGCAGATGGACTAGAAAATCTCTGGAGATGCCTTTCCATCTTTGCCATTTTGTGATTTTGTGGTGGTCTGCAATCACCAATTCTCACAAGTATGTGTGAAGCCTGTGAATTTATGGAATGTTTCTGAGTTGCCTTAGCTATTAAGCTGGTATGGTTTTTATTTTTGTAATGGTTAGTATACGTGTAAGTCAATTCTGTAGCAACTCTTCATGCTAAGAAAACCTAAAGAGAATTAAATACAGGTACTAAAACACTCTTTACTATCTTTAGATGGTTATGAGTTGCAGAATCTGTAATGTATGATCAAGCCCATGATATTTGAGATGTATGTTTTTGCTGGCCTTTATTTCATTAGCTTTCATATTGGACAGAATGAATATTCCATTGGGAGATACTGAAAAAATAATATCTTTGTTTTATATAGAAAGTGGAAAAATATTACGCTTTTGAGATCCCGGATGTTCCAGCGAAATCTGAATACTTAGAAGTTAAATATTCGGTGAGTATAATTAATCTGATGAAAGGCCATAACCTGCTTTCTTACCTATTTAAGAATTTTATGATTTTACTAAAAAAAAAAAAAAAATTAGGAATTTGCAGGATTTCATCTTTAGGGGCTAGTGGCTTTACCTCTGTTGCAGTGTGTAGTTAGTTGCCTATTGTCTTGTAATAATAAAAAAAAAAGGTTAATAGCTAAGCTTGTGGCTTTTTTTGTTATTGTTTGTATGTTGATTTGTTCTTAACAAAACCGGTTCATTACCAGGTAACCTACAACATACTGATTTGGTAGCGTTAGCTCTATTTCTGTAAATAAAGCATGAGGGGGGAAAAGTACTTCGTACGACTACTGCATTCCTCCCCTTTTCTCCCCCAATTATAATTTGCTTATAGATTTACAACACTCTATATTCCCAATTATCCTGCTTTATTTTTTCTTGCCTTGCCACTGAATCAATTAATCAGTCAAACAACCCTTTAGCTGTACTGGATCAGGGCCCAAAGCACCGTAAGATGTTTTAAATTACTTACCACCCTTAAATGTTTTGTTGAAGCCATGTCCAGAATATAGCTGATATCTCTGCTTATATGGCTCTTGCAAATAGCAGCTGGGTGAAAAAGACTTTCATTGAAGAGCTGTAAAACTGAGCAACAAAGATGGAAAAAAATTCCCATGAGAACATCAGTAGCTATTCTTCATAAGCAAAAATACTTGATTTGGTTTCAAATGTAAGAGACTCGGGGATCTTGAACCTGTTGGGTCAGTTGCTGAGACAATGCCTTTTTAAACCATTTTTTATGCTAGTCCTATGGGCAACAGCAGCATCCCATAGAGATTTGCTGACTATCTCAAATTTTTCTTCAGCTGTGCAAAAATACTTTATCCAGTCTTTATACAACAGACAAGATTAAAGCTGTAACTATCTGGGATTACAACATGAGCAATTTCTGTATAAAAATGATCATTGAACATTGTTGTAGTCTTGGCTGACGATAATATTTCTGTCTAGATCTAGTATGGATGAAGAACTTTTGCTTCAGTGCATTTTTACATTACTGTCCTGATTTTGATATGCACCTGTTTGAGTCAATAGTGTAATTTCTCCAATTACTTTAAGGTATTATGGGTTGAGGCTTTGCTTGTGGGTTATTACAGTGATTTCAGATGTCGTGTAGTTTTGTTAAGGCGCTGTCTGAATATAGTGTGTCAACCTTGAAGACTTCCATGGGGTGAAATGACTCACTGCTTTCTGTTACTTGTTAGGCTGAATGCCCTAAGCTTCCTCAAGATCTGAAAGGACAAACATTTTCACATGTATTTGGAACTAACACCTCGAGCCTGGAACTTCTCTTGATGAGTAGGAAGATCAAAGGACCGTGCTGGCTGGAAATTAAAAATCCACGTATGGTGGTTTGCATGTGAAATACTTAGTTGCTGGAAAACACACGTAATTATAGACTGGGGGGAGGAGGGGAAATTTAAATTGTACTGATAAATTATCATTTTGTAAATTAACCTTGCAATTTATCTGTGTAATTTTCATTATCTAGCGCAAATTGTAACTTGTTCTTCCTTTTTTGAGTGAGAGTTCTATCCATATAAAGTTGCACGTTGTACCAATGAGATTATAACTTTGAATGGCAGTGAGAGGGAACTGCTGGGAGTAGCCTAGCAGCTACATTTTGGTGCATACCCTAAAGCCACATATACTGAGCTAAATTCAGTTTGCTAGAAGTCTATTCATATTTCTTTTCTTGATAACTTAAGATTCATGTTTTTTCTGCAAATGTATCTTTTTAAGAAAAAAACACTGCTAGATGGCTTTTTTGTTTGTGTGTTAGGGTTTTTTTCTGGCACTTAGAAGAGTTTGTGGTGTGGAGTTTTTTTAGTTTGAGATCTTTTCTGCCTCATGAGTGGCATGTAGCACTTACAGGTGGTTAGCTGCCTTATTTTTGGCTTGGTTAGAGCCCTTTATTCAATGTGTGCTGTGTATTCCCAAGAACGTAGGGAAGTTGATCATACTGGACAAAAGCTATATCTATTAATGCAATCTCCTTGGAGCACTTCAAATGTAGAATTGACAGTACGAGTGCTGATGTGGGAGGATTCTCCTCTTCAGCACCTCGCTCAGTTGCTGACCAAGCTGATACCAGTAAGGATTTTTAGCTGGAACAGACAAGACAAATCCCTGACTGCCAAAAGATGTATTAGCTGTGATAGGTTTTCCACCAGACACTGGCAAGTATCAGTGTACTTTCTGGCACTGATTTTTCAAGACCTAAGAGTGGTTTTTCATCTGCAGTCTTTGCCCAAGAATTGACCTTGTATTTCTTTGTTGTTTTCTTTATTCACCAGGAAAGAGTCCAGAACTGTTTTGTTTCTCATATCCAGTATGACAAATGTTATGGCAATGATAACCAACAGTTCAGGCAGTATTCAATTTTACTTAATGATGGTGTGTGTTACCTCCCCTTATAACTACCTTGCCTGAGCTGAGATACTGATTCCATGCCAGAATTAAATGGTAATCTGAGGGAGCTCTTTTTTCCCACTCCCACATCTCTGTTACAGCCTTTAGGTTCCAGAGAGAGTCCGTGTCTTGATACCAGAATTGCTCATTTCAAAACTGTGGCATGCCCACTCTGTTGAAAATTGTCTATTAAGCTAGGTGGTTATATTTATGTAAATTTCTGTAGTAAAGAGAGTATCTGTTGTTCATTCAGTGGCCAGTCCAACCCAAACCCATTATATGGTTGCACTGGATTTTGTGCCCCAAAGCTGGGTTGTTGGGGGGTGGTTTTGTTGATTGGTTAGTTTGTTTGGTTTTGGGTTTGTTTTTTTTTGGGGGGGAGGTTGTCTAGTTTATCACAAGGTTTGTGCTCTCTTGTGTAGCTTCCCTTCCACAATTCTCGTAGAGGGTCTTAGGGATTAGAAGTATACTTGGAAAGTTTAGAATAAGCAAGTTTCAAACCATTTGCTCAGAATTCTACAACTTCCTCAAAAACAAGTCATCGTTATTCATAATGAAGCTGTCTTTGCAGTTGGAGTATCAGTGCTAGATAGCACCAGAGCTTTCCTAGAGCAGTGGTCTCCAAACTTGTTAGATTGTGTACCCCTGTCAGTAAAAAATAAAGCATTTACCCCCAATATATAGATATTTATAAATTATATATGCGTACTACTGTACTAATATATTAGTGTGTTATAAAATAAGCAAAAAAATAGAAATTAAAAAAGGATGAGGTATGTGAAATAAATACTTGAAAAAATGTTTATTTTATTTATTAATGGTACAAAAAATACTTTCTTCCCACACCCCTATGCTTTGTCTTATGTACCCTACTTTGGAGACCACTGCTCTGTAGAGTGCTAGTTGAAGCTCTGGATGTTCAGCTATTGGAGATCAAAGAAAAGAGGTGTTAAACAATTGATTGCCTGTCGTCCTTTGGGGAGATCATCTGTATTTTATAAGTGAAGATATTTTAGTCAGTTACCTGTTTGCATTTAGAGCAAGGATAATGAGAGATGGTAAAATATGTGGGTTTCCAGATAGGGGTCAAATAATTTTGCAGGGAGTAAGATAACTAGGTCTACCAACAGCTGTCTTCAAAAGGTTAATCTGTCAGAAATGTAACCTCTGCTTCTTACTGCATGTAGTGAGTTACCTCATCAGCATCTTTTGCAAATAATCACTTCTCTTTTTTTTTAAAGCAAGTGAAGCATTACAGACCAAAAAATTCACTTCTGTTTTTTTTTTTTTAAATCAAGTGAAGCATTACAGACCAAAAAATTCTCAAATGATAACATGGTGAACGTTTTTTTTTTTCTCCATCTGTCTGTACAGTTTTTTAACTCTTGTACACTTGATGTCTAAATAGCTTTCTGTGGTCTCCCTTACATTTTAGGGTAGCTTATACTACCAGGGTAAGATGAACTCTCTTATGACATCCCCCATTTCCTTATTTCCATAATCGCATTTCTGAAGGACTATATCTAAATGAATTAATTATTTGGTGCATTTCAGTCAGTCATATGTTCTTGTTCTCCTTCGATCAAAAGTCTTTTGATTAGCACTCTGGCTGCCTTTTCTGTAGTGTTTGAGAAATTTCTGAGTATTCTTTCATTTCACTTGTATTAATTTAATTTTTATGAAGCCTTCTCCCTTTGGACTGACTACAAGATTAGATGCTAAGAGGTGGTATATTAATTTTGGTGGAGTTATGCTCACTTGGCTTATACCTTTCTCTACTATGACTCTCTATAAAGCTGCCTGAAGCATTTTTTTTTGCATGACACATCTTCCTGATCTCAATACAAATCTTCCCTCTCTTCTTTGGTGTTAAAGAGCCCCTGGTGTGACTAGGTTTCTGACGGGGGTGTCAGGGCCCAGGGAGTTACCAAAAATCGGGCAGGATTAGTCTGGATCTTGGACTGTCCCATGAGGGCAAAACATTAAAAGGACATACTCTGTGCAACAGTGCCGTTATAGAAGCCTTCCCTGTGGTTCCCTCCAGAATGAAGGTCGTGTGTTGTTTCCTCAGAGCCTTCAAATCAGCCAGTCAGCTGGTGTAAGGTGGAGGCTGTTGCCATGAAGCCTGGCTTGGTGAATGTGGTTAAAGATCTCTCTCCTCCTCCTCCTCTTGTGGTCATGTCCCTCAGCATGAAGACCACTCAGAACCCAAAGACTCACCAGAATGAGGTAAGTAATCTGCTCTCATTTCGGTTTAGTTTGATTTCGTTCTTTGGCCTGTAGTAAAAATTTTCTAAGGCTTGGAAGAACTTTGCCTGATAAAACGTGTCTAAATATATTTACTGTTGAATAAACTTTCTGTGCCATGGACTCTTCAAAGAAATTTTTACTAGGGCCTCACCAGCATGTGAACTGTGGGTTTAGGGGTTCTGCACACTGTGATAGTGGATCCTACGTATTTTTTCAAGCCTTCTATTTTGTCTGTTGTGCATAGTAGTTATAAATGAAACTGTCCCAGAATAGCTGTTAATGGATTATATTTTTGGTAGAGCTAATCATAGGTTCTAGGTAGAATGACCGGGGTTTTCTGCTGATAAAACTCATTTTGAAATAGAATGAGCATTCGGTCTAAATCTTGTAGGACCTACTATTCTGCTGTGAGATCTTTCCTTTTCTCAGAAAGGAGTAGAGATGTAGGTGGCCACTCTGAGTTGTGGACTGCAGACCACAGTGTGTATTTAGGCACGTTTATCTGTTTTTTTTAATATAAGCCTCCCTAGCCTAGGAAGAGATTTAGTATTCACTAATACGATAGCATAGTTGTTTCTGGCTAATTGAATGGAAGAAAAACTAGGCCTGCAATTTTTTCAAGCAGAATTAGTCCTCTTGGTGAAGGTAAATTTTTGGGGGGGAGGATAGTATGGAAAATTTCTGGTTTCTAGCCAATGTAATGAGACATTCACCAGGCACCAACAGGACTTGCCAAGATGTTTCTAAAGCCTGTCTGCTTTGTCTTCTGTTGGGTTTTCCTGACCAGTGTCTGGGGAGCCAGGATGCCCTGCCAGCAAAGCAAGCAGAAGGATCAGTAAAGCTAATCACTTCTAAACACTAAAACCTTTTGGCTTCTTAGCAGCCTTGACTGTATGCTCAGGGACAGCCCTTCTGGAGGACAGCCCTTCTGGAGGCAAGGCTTCTGCATGTCCTGCCCTGCTCACATCTCCCGTGCACTTCATAGGGAATCCTTTAAATTGTGGAATTTGTTCAGGTTCAGAACAAAATTTGATAAAAGCAGTTTTCCAAAATGAATTATTTTTCCTCTCATATTTCTAAGATAATAATTTAGGAGTAAGTTCTGCTTTATTTTACTTGAGATCAATTGATAACTTTTCTTTAACTATTTATAGTTAGAATTATTTTTCAAAAGATCTTTTGTAGAAACAAGAGAAAAGAGATGAGGAAACTTTTTTTTTTTTTTTAAGAAAAAGGTGAGAAGAAATGGGTATTGATAGCAGTCATACTTATGAAGTTTTGTGTTTTGTATCTCATTGGTATAGATTGTGGCTGTTGCAGCTCTGATTCATCAGAAATTTCCTTTGGATAAGGCTCCACCTCAGCCTCCTTTTCAGACGCACTTCTGTGGTATGTACTTGGAACAGGTTATCACTAGAAAAATAATTCCTTCAGAGTTTTTCATTTGTTGTTGTGTTATTTGGTTGTTTGTGGGTTGTGTTGGTTTGTTTTTTTTTGTTTGTTTTTTTAAATTAATTCTGCCACTTCAGCAGTAATGGCTTAGAATAAGTAAGTGGCAAAGTTTCAACTCCGAGGCAGGCTTTCCTCTCTTTTTAACTTCTCTGGTTGCTGACTTTTTATTGAAGACTTTCTTGAAAAAAATCTGAGTTTGAGATGATGCAAAGTAACCCTGCTTTCTATAGTTTCCTATAATTTTTATTAGTTTTACTTCCGTCATGTGTTCTCTTGGATTACTTTCTCTACCTGTTAAATAAACTTGTCACATTTATTTATAAACAAGTTTCTTACAAGAAAAGAAATCTCTTGCAGCAGTGTCATTATAGTAAGATCAGCTAAACCTTGAGATTCAGACCCCAATTGGAAGTGATGAAGGGTGTCGAATGCTTGTGACAAGTAGTTCTTCAGAAGGTGTGGACCATAGTTTTAATCTCCAATGATGATATTAAGATCAAAACTTAAAACTGTTTTGCTAATTACTCAGTTATCTTAAAGACAAGTATTCACATAGGACTAGCATTTTAGAATTAGAGGTTAGTTTTCCTTTGCTCCCTTTATTGTGGGTGGATGCTTACAGGGAGGGTACAATTAAGAACTTGTATGTAAGAACAAATATAATTTCTTTTGCAGTTGTTTCCAAACCGAACGATTGCATTTTTCCTTATGACTTCAAAGAAGTTATTAAAAACAAGGTAATTTCATTTTGTTAACCTTCTGATTGCAGTATGTTTTAAAATACAAACTTCACGTTGCTTTGGGTAAGTTGTGTAAGAGGCATTTTCAAAGGAATGGCATGGCTGTTTCATTTCCAGTCTGCAAACCTAAATCCATGTTTATTCTGGATTTATTCTGTCTTGCTTGTAAAAAAAGGAGGTGTGTGCTCTGTGTTATTCAGTACTGCTGCTAGTTGTGCTCATAACATAGGCGAGTTGGAAAGGTTTTGCAAAGAGGCTGAACTTGTGGTTCGTTTTCATTATACCTGACTATGTACTCGTAAACTGGGAGGATTTGTTTCTTCTTTACTTGGAGGGTAAAGTCTGTCAAAATTTAGAAGACATCATTTCTAAAGGGCGCTGGGAGAGCTGACAGCATAGTAAAGTAACCTGTTTTTGTTTTTCTTCTGTTTCTGTGTAATCTTAAGTCTGTGAGTGCAGGATGCACATGGAGCATTTGCCTGGTGTGCTTGATTCTTAGGAGGCTCTTAAAATATCACTAGACACCTGCATACAAAAGCAAAACGGAAAAAAGCCTCTGAGAAAAGCTTTCTGTGTCTATGGGAGTGAGAACAAAAAGCCTTGAATTATGGAAGGAAAGGGAGAACTCTGTGGTGCTTTATTATTGTCTTGTAACTAGTAGGGGAGAGGAGATGTTTCCATTTTAAACTTATTGGGTCATTGAAATCAGGTGCTCTCTTGCTCCTTTTAGAATGCTAAAATAGAAATTGCTGCAACGGAGAGAACACTGCTGGGATTTTTCCTTGCGAAGATTCACAAAATTGACCCAGATGTTGTTGTGGTGAGTAGTTCTGAGACTTTGAGAGTGAAATTAAAGCATATTGTCAGTTGGTCAGCTTTGTTCTTTTTCCTTTGTCCCCTTCTAGGTTTTTTTTAATGCTTATCTTAGACTGCCTTATGAATTGAATTTGCTTATAAGACAGCAGGTATACTTTGATACAAAGATGATACAAAATTTTCCCTGACAGCATTTTATACATCCTATTATTTCCCGTAGTATCTGAAATAGGCAGTATTTCCATAGTACCTGAAACAAGTTGGGTTTTTTTCTTTACTCAGAAAGACAAAATACAAAAAAAACCCCTTGTGATTTCCTAGAAAAATGGGAACTCTTGGTATACTTAAGAGTCTGTTTCAGTTCAGATGTTCATATAATTTGCCTCACCATTTAGATAGTGTTTATGCTGTAAATCAGAATGATATGCTATACAAACCCACAGGATCTGAGCAAAGTTTTGTAATAAGCATTCTTGTGTTTTCTACTGTATTGGCAGCTGAGAATTTATTATAATTACTCTTTTTTGGTGTTGTTATGTTTAATTAATGTATAGTCCTGACTTTCATTTAATGAAATTTTGAAGACAATTTGAAGTTGTTTATAAATCTAAGGTTGGTTATATACAACCTGTTATTTTTCTGTAGGTAAATACAGTTAATTAAGTGGTGGCAATAGGATGAAATGAGCAGTCAGGCTCCTGATCTTTACAGCTCACTGCAGCTCGTATCCGGTGTTCTCCCTATGAGCTGAGCTTACTGGTGGTTATGGGAAAGAATCAGGAAACACTGCAGCCGATGGTTTTAAACTGAAGATGTAGGGGTGCTGTACAGGTGTGAGAGCTCTGATCCTAAAACCAGTAGAGCTGTGTTGTTGCAGTTTAATTTGCAGCTGGTTTAATTAGTGCTGTTGAAAAATAAGCTATATCAATACAGGTAGGACCCCTCTACTCTGGCTGTAAGGCTGCTGCTGATTTTAAGGAGCTTCTTCTATAGCACAGTATTGCACTACACAGTTGTATAGTGAACCTGCAGTTCCTGGTGACTGACTGGTCCACATAGACTCATGTTCATCTGGGTCATATTTTGCTTTCAGCTGTGGCTGTAGACCAGTGAATCAATGTCCTTTTAAACTTTGCAAATACTGCTGGAGTACTTTGATAGCTAAATATTAGTTGCACGGTCTTCTATGCCTGTTGTAGTATCAAAAGAAAAAAAACAACAACATTATTTTGATATCAATATTGAGACTTTCATGGATGGAGAGAAAAGGAATTAAATATGGCTAAGTTTATATGCTGTATAAAGAATGTTGTGTTGTGGATTTTTTTCTAGAAAGCTTTAAATCCTAATCTCTGGGATCAAAGCATAAAGCTGAATCGTGTGTGCTATGAGCCAGTTATAGAGCTTATTTTGGTATTCTGCTGAACAGCATTATTAGTGTTAAGATTAATGAGTGCTGTTGATGAACGTTCTCTTAGAAAGTGCTTTCTATGAGAGAGATAATGCCATCAATTAGTTGGAAAAAAACACAAAGGGCAAAGGAATACTGACTGTGTGAAAGTAAGTCTTTCAATTTGCATTTGTTGTAACCTTTTTTTGTTATTTTTTCTGCTGCAAGGGTCATAATATTTATGGATTTGATCTGGAAGTGCTGCTTCAAAGAATTAATGTGTGCAAAGTCCCTCACTGGTCCAAGATAGGTCGACTGAGGAGGTCCAATATGCCAAAGCTTGGGGTAATAAGATTGCTCAAGTCTTTTAAGCCCCTTTATGTTGCATGTGATTGAAAATAAATTAATTTTGCTGAGGAATTGTAAATGTGACACTGATGTATTTTGACTGTTGGTCATGCTGAATTTCATGTGTCCCAGATCAGAAATGATGAGTGTTTATATGACTTTTATTACAGTAATAAGCTAAACTAATTTTCAAGTTAGGCTAATTTAGTTTACATATCTCAACTAGATGATGGTAATGACAGATTAATTGCAATAGTCTTTACTGTAACAGTCTTTGTCTGCTATAACTGTAAAATGAGAAAATGTAATTTGGATTGATTGGTGAATCATCCCATAGAGAGCTGCTAAGTTAATAATTCTGTAGTTCTTAGTACGTATTTGTTCAGAGGCCAATGCGTGAGGCTTGGAGTGTTGAAGTGCTGAACGTGGCTGTGTCCTTGCTTGTTCCTGTCCTTCCTAGAGGCCAAGATGACTATTTGTGTGTGGCTTGTTCTGTGACTTTTTCATCCTGCTGTTAGTACACAAAATATCCGCGGAGGAAAAACAAAATCCATACACACGTTTTTGTTGGCACTGTTGTAATTATTAAAGGGGAAAAAAATTCACGGCAGCTTAAGAATGAAGGTCTAACTAGTAATGAGAGTTAAGTATCTACTTCTTCACATCTGCATATAATGAAAGAGACCGTGGATTCCTTTAGGGCATAATTATAAAGCTTGAGTTTTAGTGGTATTTAGTACAGTATTTAGAGTATTAGAATATTTAGTGACCGGCTGACTTGACTGAGTCCTATAAGCATGTATTTGGGTAGATGTTCTTTATTAATGTTTGTATGTTTCGTTTTGTTTGGGTTTTTCTCTCCTTGTGTGGTATGGTTAAGGGTCGAGGAGGATTTGCTGAAAGGAATGCTGCTTGCGGTCGAATGATCTGTGACGTAGAAATTTCGGCTAAAGAATTAATTCGTTGCAAAAGTTACCATTTATCTGAACTAGTCCATCAGATTTTGAAAACAGAGAGGATAACAATTCTACCCGAGGAAATTCGAAATATGTACAGGTACATTGCTGATTCATGTTTGTAATCCTTCACTGGAAAGTATAGAGGAGCTAGTTTCCCACTGTACAATTTCGTGCTTGCTTATTTGATTTGTCATGGAGATGCTGACTTAGCATACTGGTATTTGAAAAGTAGAATACTGTCTTAACAGTATTTTGTAATGTTTCAAGCTACTCGTGGGTGGTGGCTTATTATGTGTGAAGCAAATTGATTTGTGAGAGCATTAGTTTAGATACACTAATAGGATATGCAAGCTTGTGTTTTGGTTTTGTTGGGTTTTTTTGTTGTTTTTCTTTTGTTTTTCCAAATAAAAGAGCTTACTATATAATTCAACACTGCTGTGCCAGATACCATGTTCCATACAGCATATAGGTCTAAACTACTACAGAGTACAAAGGAGGCTGATTTTTACTTCATCCCCCTTCTTTTCCCAGTGATTCTCCTCACTTAATGTTTATGCTGGAAAACACCTGGACAGATGCCAAGTTCATTCTCCAGATCATGTGTGAGCTGAATGTTCTGCCACTGGCTCTTCAAATAACAAACATCTCTGGGAATGTCATGGTATGTTTGTATTACTTTCCACCCCTGTCCATTGTCCCTCCAAAACAGTTCTGTGTGTTCTGATTTGCTAGTTCTAATTTGTAAAATCTAATTAAGAATACATGGTGCTGTAAATTTTTTGCTGACGTATGTGAGAGTTTGATGATCTAGTCAAGTAATAATGTAAAACTTCCATAAAAATACTACGTTTGAGTTTCGTGCATGGTGATGATACAGCATATTAGTAATTCTAGATGAACTTCTAAATAGTTGAAGGACATTGCTTCATCTTTTCTTGTATGTCAGTGTTTTTCTGTGCTTTCCTTTGAATTCTTTTTTTGCCCCTCTCTATAGTCGAGGACAATGATGGGCGGACGATCTGAACGTAATGAGTTCTTGCTGCTTCATGCATTTCATGAAAAAGACTATATAGTGCCGGATAAACAAGTTTTTAAAAAGCCTCTGCAGAAGCTGGTGGGTCCAGTTTTTCTCTTTCCAAGAATTTTTATTAAAAAGAAAAAAACGTTCTTTTATCTTTTGTGTATTACTGTTCTGTGAGAGCAAGGAAAACCCAAACATATGTGAGATATAACTTAATGTTACAGGTCATGCTTAATTCGAAATTAATTTTTTTTATTAAGTTGATAATGTAGAAATGCTTGGTTTTAAAGGGACAGTGTAATACCTTTTTCATTGTATCACAGATCTGTGGAAACACAGTTGCTCTTTTAGTTTAAAATTGAAATAAGCTCAGTACTTGGCTGTAAAAGGGAAGAAGCTAGTTTGTGTTGCTTCATAGGTGCACATTTGCCCTACAACTATTTTGCTGATGAACAGTATTTCAAATATAATTTGTAAGGTGGGTGATTTAAGGATGTCGATAAAATATCCAAGGATATTAAAAAAAAAAAAAAATAATCCTTTGGATAGTAGCAGTGTAAATAATATCTATAGAAGCATCTATATGTTTGCTAGTTAAAAAATTTAAATTTGAGAGTGTATTTGTATTTTACTATATTTTACTTTTTAATTTTACTTTTAAATAAGTTCGCAGCAAATTCCAAAGCAGTAAGTTCTGTTGATTGTATTGATGCATAAAAGCAGTGCCAGAATCTTAAATTATTCAGAATAGCATTGAACGACTGGGAGAAAAACTCTTATTACAACAAAACAAATAGCAGAATACTGTCTAGGTCAGTAATAATATATTCCTTTTTTTTTTTTTTTTATTAAAGCCCAGCTACATTTTAATTGGGCAGAAATACTTCTTCTGGGTCATGAGTTGATTTTTTTTTCTTTTTTTTCTTTTTTTCAAAAGCGTTGACTTTTACAGCCAGACAGACAATGCATACTAGCGCTATGTTGAATGATGACAATTACTTAAGGTCTTTGTAATCCCTTGTTAGCAGTTTGTTCCTATAGGACTTGGTTTAAATGCTGTTTTGACATGTAGAAAGCTTTAATAAGGATCATGATGAAAACACCATGTTTTGCATGTATTTTAAAAGGAACTCTATGCACTGGTTCCCAGTTTCATATTTGATTTGCCAAAAATAACTCCTCCAACAGTACAGAAATCTTGGAGACTAGATAATGACTTTTTTAAATGCCAAATGTAGGTGGATGAAGATGAAGATTTTGAAGAGCAGAATAAATCAAAGATAGGGAAAAAGAAAGCAGCATATGCTGGGGGCTTAGTCTTGGATCCCAAAGTCGGTAAGATGTGGCAACTTTCTTTCTTCTATGAAGTTAGAGGCAGGTAGGTTATCTTAATGCAGAGAGATTGCAATGGGTAATCTGTGTATCTTGTGGGAGTTTGGTGTAGTGGTTTGGTGGGAGGGGGTGGGGTGGTTTTTCATACAAGAAAATTCCCTACATTGACTGTGAAATTACTTATTCTTGGGACATTTTTTTCTTAGCTTTTTGTGAGAAGATTATGGTCTTGCGAGGAATCAGAACTGTATATCTGTATAATTTTCTAATGGACACGGAGTTTTCTTTCGGTTTCTCCTCTATGTGGGGAAAACTGTACAAGTGTCCTATAGTAACACAGAAGCTATCTGTTCAACTCTGGTGAGTTAATGGGGTTGGATCGTTCCACTTCTGACAGCTTTCTATAATGTGTAGTGGTGCATCTCAACAGCTATTTCAAGGGATTTAGATGCTGGAAATGTGGTACAATGTATTACTGTCACTTAAATATTGTGGAGTTGGATTAAGTGCTTAGCAAGACTGAGTAATTATGACTTTTGTTTTAAACTCTGTTTTAGGTTTTTATGACAAGTTTATTTTGCTTCTCGACTTCAACAGCTTGTACCCATCAATTATCCAGGAGTTCAATATCTGCTTTACCACAGTGCAGCGACTGTCATCAGAAGCACAGAAAAGGGCAGAGGTTTGTGTGCTTTAACTTGTGACTTACGTTACACTGTCTAAACTTCAGTGTGTTTTCTGTGAATCAGCTCTTTAAGAAACTGTTCTTTTTCACTGTTTAATGGGGTTTTTTCCCCCCTCACTCACGTGAAAAAAAGTGATTCATGTTTAAAGATGCATAATAGTAAGTTTTGGTTTGGGACGTTTTGAATATTGTATGCCTGTCATCTTCCTTTCAGTAATACTCTTCTAGAATCTTGGTAAGTTCTCTCTCATCTAAATAAAATCTTGGTATCCTCATGAAACAAGATGTTTAGTGAGGCTCTGTTGGCCCTTTTCAGCTCCAGGTCCTCCTAGCAATATCTGAGCCCCTTGACCAGTTTCATCCTAACTTGGTAGAGGCTTCCTAAAGTTAAGTTGCTGCAGAATTCATGCAGACATACCTGAGACACGAGTCTCATGCTTCTGCCTGGGGGAAAGAATGCAATATGAGCTCAACCCCTATTAGACATCAGGAAAACTATGTGTGTGTCTTGGGGGTGTGTGTTAGGGAGTGATACTGTGACTGTGTCAGCTGCAGGAGCAGCTTCATGGAAATTCATGCTGTTTAATACAGCATTAAACTGTATTAAATGCAACTGAAAAACCTCCTGAAGGTGTAGTTCCACGTACTGTTTTCTCAGCAGCTGTGTTGCCCGTGGTTTATCTGTGGCTGCTTGTTCTCATTTCCTCAGCTGTGCTGGCACAGTTGTTTTCAGAGCTGTGCTGTAAACTGAAGCAGTGAGCTGGTCAGGTCTAAAGGTTAAACCTGAGGCTTTTATTTTTAACTGGTATCAGCTCACAGGTTGGAATTAGTCTGTTGTGGATAAGTAGTTATGGGACATAGTTAGTCCTGTAACAACTGAAATACCAGTACCGTAGCAGAAATGAGGAAAAAAGTATGTGGAACCCAGTCAGTAAGTTCCTCCAAACTCCCTGTGGATCTACTTTGCCTTCTTAAGTGTGCTTCAAACTGAGGCAGCTCATTTTGATTTCTATAGCAGTATGATATTTAATCAGGTTTTGGTGTAATTTCTTGTTATGGTTCTGCCCAGACTGCTTTACTAAACTTTCCAACCTCATAGTGTCTGTATTGCACTTTCTTTGTATATTTCTGTCTCTGTCATTGTGCTTGAAGTTTCTTTCCATTTTTGCTGAGCAACCATTTCTTCAGTTATGCTAACAAGAAGAATGTGTGCCTTCTGTTAGGTTGTAGTTTGGCTATAATCAAGAGTTGCTTGGGGTGGAGTTTTCATTCTATTGTTACTGACAATTTATTTTTTGTCAGTTACCTTATTCAAAGTATCAGTTCCATAGAGCATGTGCTCCATTTTACAGTTCTGAACATCAAAAATACTTACACAATGGATTTTTTTCAGCATCGAAAGAATTGCTCATATGTGCACTTTTCTTTATATTTTTGTATCTTTCTGTATATAACTAAGAGTCAGTGTGTGTTTTATTTATCTGTATTTATGTGTATATGTACAGATTATGTGTGTGTGTGTATATATAAAAAAGTATACACGCATACATTAAAGAAAAAAAATACCTTCCTGCTACTGGTCTCTGTCTCTCTTGGGTTTCTTCCAGAGACAGGCTTAGTCCCTGTCCTCCAGCAGGGACTAAATAATACAGTTAAATACCACAAAAAAACTCTTGTGCTTGTTTTAAGCTGTGCTTTGGGTGCTCTGCAGGAATAGATACGAGCTATGTGGTTTGGGTTGTTTTTTTTCCCTAAGCTTTTCAGTTAACACATTCAAATCTAATCTTCGAGCAAAAAAATGGTAAGCAGTGGTGATCATTTTGACAGGTCAAAGAAGAAGATGAAATTCCAGAGCTTCCGGACCCATCTCTGGAAATGGGAGTTTTACCTAAAGAAATCAGGAAACTGGTGGAGAGAAGACGCCAAGTTAAGCAGTTAATGAAACAGCCAGATTTAAATCCTGACCTTTATTTACAGGTGTGTTTTGTAGAACTCCTTTGATTTTCCTCCCACTCCCCTTCAGTGCCCTGATCAGCCTTGCAGAATAGGGATGATTAGTAGTGAGCAGTGATTGTAATGTGCTTTACTTGTAGCCCATCATTGCTGCAGACTATATAAAAAGCTGTGAATGTAACGGTGAACATTAAGTTCTGTTCTTTGTTGGCTATAGTTGTATCATTTTTGCTGGTTATGTTTCTTTTCAGTATGATATCAGACAGAAAGCTTTGAAACTCACTGCTAACAGTATGTATGGCTGCCTGGGATTTTCCTACAGCAGATTCTATGCCAAGCCTTTGGCTGCTTTGGTGACGCATAAAGGGAGAGAGGTGAGTCATTAAACAGGTTATACACACATGTAAAAAGGATGAATTTAAGCTACCTACTTTTTCATTTAATAGGAAAATGGTCTTGGTTTTGAACTTGCTTTTGGTTTCAAAACTGTATTTTTTGTCTGTCTTGTACTGTGGAAGGTGGGAAAAAATGAATCTGGTGTCTAGAAGAGAATCAGATAAATGTCTCAAAGTATCACAAGCTGAAGCTCTAGCTAGAGCCTTATTTTGAATTAAACTGCTTAGTTTTAAAGTGCCAGATTATGGTGACAAAAATCAAGGCTGCTTTCACATTTTCCATGAATTTCCAGTTCTGCTTGATTGGTCAGTCTTTGGTTCAGTGGCATGTTTCAGCTTTGGATGAGCTTGTCTTTGGCCAGACTGTCCTGTGCCCAGGTGTGTTGAGTTCCTGAAACCCTAAAGTTTGTGACAGGGCTAATTAATCACATGGTGACAATGGATTATGTATCAGGGCCTTTTTTTCAGAAACTTTTTGTTTGTTCCTTAAAATGAAGCTTTGCATTAGCCTTAAAAGGTCAGATTTTATTTTAAGAGTTGTTCTTTAACTTCATAGGCAAAACTACTCTTGCTGTTGATTAAGATGGCAATTGAATGCAAACCACATCAGTTTGGTCCCAGTGGAAAAAATAATCATTAAAAATCCAAAAAGTACCACTAATGTACAGTGTCTTAAAACATGTGTTTTCACGATTCTTCATATTAGTTCTTTATAGAAGAGAATACCAAGCAGTAATCTGCAAAGGTGCCAGGAACTGACATGGTCAACCTTTTGGTTGAGTTAGAGCAGGGAGATGGATGAGTTCACATCTGCGTTTAGAGGCACATACTCCCTGTGATGTGAGGGCACAGCTCACGTTGATGTGGACTACCCAATGCACTGATGGTCCATTTACAACCCCCAGCTGATATGCATAGGGGCATTTTGTTTCTGATAGCACATCTTTGTTTTTAAAAGTCTTCCCATCTAAGCAGTTCTCTAGAGACAACACATTTGCTGTCCTCCCAATTTATGTAACCAGTATGTTTAACCTTACACACATGCTTAACTAGGAAATAATTTCTAGGTTTGGTAACTGTGTATGTGCTGTGCATCCATGTGAACTCAAAAGCTAATGTTTCCTTTAAGGAGGTAGTATCTTTGTTGTTGTAAGATTCTGATATATTTATCTATAAGGTTGGCATGAAAAGCAGCTGAGTATCATAGCTTTGTATTTTCTAGCAATATTTTACAAGCCATGAATTTGACTCTTTTTTTTTGTGATTTCCATTAGTCATATGGAGCACCTCTCACGAACTGGGTATTGTATGGATAATTGAGCTTTTGGCCTCTGTTAAAGGGGGGAAATAATTTTTATTTGCACATACAGTTTATTCTCAATTTTCTGTGACTTATCAGTTATGAGATAATGGTGCATGAAATTCTGGTGTTCCTGCATTATGATCGAAAGTGACGGTGGAATGGGAAAATCCTAAATGGGTAGTACAGGATGTGCTAGGGACCACTTTGAGACACTTTCTCTTATGTAGTTGATTTTTGGTTGGAAAGGATTTCTTGCCTCTTAAATTCTGGTGGTGCTAGAGCTGGGCTTGCTTCTGCCAAGCCTTTGCGCGCATTTGAATCTCCAGTTTTGTAGTTGCTCTGAGTTTGGGGAAAACCTTTATGCTATGGCACAGTATCATCTGAAAGTATGTTGTACCCAGTGCAGGTCTAAAAGTTCCTCTGTGAAATGCAGCTGTTGGGAGCACAGCAGAGAGATGCCGGTGAAAGCCTGTGGGAGCCAGTTTGCCTCTGGCAGCACTAGTGCTGAGCTCAGTGGCGCCTTACTGTCTTGGTAGGTCTCTTCTGTGCAGAACAGCACCTCCCGTAGAGCTAAACCTTTCTTTTTTTCCCCAGTCTTTGAGGTAGATTAGTATTCGTTACTCTGGGTACTGTGGAGATAACAAACTTTTGGAAATTTGAGAATTTTTCAGGATGACCTGTCATTTTGTGCTGCTGTGTAAGTGTGATAGATTCTGATGAAATACGCTGCATATGCTCTATTCTGAAAACTTGCATTTTTAGGTGGGTAGTCAATAAACAGAAACAGCTTTATTAGTTCCTAGTTTCTTGAGTAGTAGTTTTTGCGTTAAAAGATGACACAAGGGGACACCGTAGTTTTCTGTGGGTTTTTTTGAGTTGAAATACTTAATCTAGAAAAATAATAATTCGAAATTTTATCTTAGCCTTTCTATTCATAGGTTTCCTCTTACCAGTAAATGCTAATATAAAAGAGGTGAACATTTAAGTATCGGGAGATTTGGGTTCTCTATATGAAAAGGTTAATTAAAAAGTAACTATTATGGAAAAATGTTAGTGGTCTAAATTGAAACGGCCTTTTCTGATGATCAGTAATTGATACCTTTTTTTTTTTTTACTGTTGTGGAGGAGATCTGAGTAAACGCAGGTAGGCTTGTAGATGTCTAAGTGGTAAAAATACTGTGTGGGATGAAAACTGAACTTAGTATTTGCACTAACACAATTACAGTTTGATCGTAAGTCTTAGCAGAATAATTGAAAGTGGGAAATATGTATTTCAAGTTGAAGAAGTTCTTGAAACTCATCATAGCGTTAAGTTTTAACGTAGCTGAGAGAGAATGAGTTTTAATGACTTTTGTAAATTGCTGCTTTCTAATTGTGTGCCTGAAGACCCTTTTCACTGAAGCTGTAGGAAGGCTGAATATTGCAAGTGTCTGATGCCGAGTGCTTTGTGCTACTTCTCCTGGACTGTAACTTCTCTTCGTGGTTTGGTGATGGCCAAGGCACTGAAAGTAGTGGAGCTGCCGTGGTGTTCCTTATGGTGACTAAAAACCTTTGTAATTACACATTGCTGGTTTAAAAACTTGCGTATAAATATGCTAGTGTTTGACATGTTCCCATCACTTTTGGTAGCAGAAGTATTAAATATGATGTGGAAAGGCCATTTATAAAGCCAGAGCATAGCTCTAGGATAGAGCGTAATCCATAAGAGCTCAGTTCTCTTTGGTCAGCCTTAGCAAGATAAGAGTTAGTGCTTGACCTTTATTTACTTTAAGACATGCAGTGGAAATGTAGCAAAGCCTTACAACTCTGGCCATAGTGTAGGCTGGGTCCAGCAGAGAGGTTAGCGTGTGTTGTTACAGCGGAGGTGTAATTTATGTGGGTAGTGTAGTAATGGTAGTGAGTTTTCACTAGATGGCGATAGAGACCTGGAGATCATTAATCAATTAAAGACTTTCATTTTTGCCACTAAGTGTTTTAAACCTTGACTATCAGGTTTTTTCAAACGGGTCTTCCTTGTTTATTTTTTTCAATTCTGGGTAATCTCTAACAGGGAAGATGGGGCATATGAATGTGAATTTGTCAGAATTTAGTGTGTTGTGTATCACAGGTACACTGGTTAAGTTTTGTTGTATTTTGGAAGGAAAAAAAAAAAGGCAAAAATTTGGGGTGGGAGGGAATTAAAACTATAGCTCAGATCTGTTTGACCTTTTTGGAAAATGTAGATGTCTTCCTGTTTTGATCATTAGAAATGCATCAGTTCTTGTTCTTGCAACAAATTACAAAAAAAAAAATCTTTCTGCATTTGCAATCCAAAATGTTACCCTATCAATCTGGAATGTGTTAGAAGGATTCCTGGACCTTCCCCTCACCCCCCTGTGTTACTAAGCGTTTGCCTGGACATTGCTCTTGTTGTAACTACAGCAGTTGCTTGCATGGAAAAGTAATAGGAAAATATTTAATATATTTTTAGCTGTCCTTTAATGTAATTTAACAACTGGAAACAAGATGAGTCGGTGTTGTACAACCAGTCAGCTCTGCACTAGCAGGCAGTGTAAGGTCATGCCTTTCTAGCCGCTTTAAAGGACAACACTTTTGATGAAGTGTCAGTTGTCTGATTTCCCAAACTCAGGATGCCCTCTGCTGCAGGATTTTCCTACAGGACATCAGAGTCATTGAGAGAATTTTATCAGTAGGCAGCTTGGTTGCTAATGGCTGTCACTCAAAACTGAGGTCTTTTCCAGGTACTTGCTTTTTTCCAAGCAGCTAGAAAACTTGCCTTTGAAAGGAAAATAACACACTTGCTGTTTTCAGCAGTACTAACAGGTAGATCTAGTGTTATAGTATGCAAAATAAAAGGGAGGGAGGCAATTGGGTTAATTCCAACTTTCTCATTGAGATCCTTTAGATACATTCTCAATTAATAATTAGTTTAAGGCCCTGGCAGTCAAAAGGAAAGAATAAAAGCATGTTATTGCTGCAGTCTGGGAAAAGAATGGATGAGGGAGGAGAAAGATGAAGTGGAGAAAGATGAGCTCATTTAAAAAAAATTAAGCAAGGGTAGGTAAGCAGGTTAATGGCCATCTATTGTAGTTGTCTTCTGTAAAGAAATCCAGGTATCTCTTTTTTTTTTTTTTTTTTTGCATTTTTTTTGAGTCGTGTTCATCCAGGGAAGTTGATCATAAGCTAGTTTCTCTTAATTGCACCTAAAGCATTGGTTATATAGTCTACAAGAGTTGCCGTGTGAATGGGGCAGTTGTCAAGACTCCTGGTTTCTTCCATTCTGTAGTACGAGAGAAAGGGCATTAAGAGGGAAAGGAGACTCCTAAAGTCTCATTTAAGCATCCTGCCTATATTTAAACAGGGAATACAACATCAATATAACATTTTGGGAGACATGAAACCTGATGGCAAAAGGGTAGGCAAAGAGTTTCTTAATTGTTTTTAAATATAAAATGGCAAACTGAAATTTTACAATAAATAGTGCCGAATTGTTGCAGTGTCCCCTAAATGGAAACTGTTGGGGTCAAACCAGTTGTCACTGTTGTTAAATTTGTAATTATGTATGCAATTGTGAGCCAGTGAAAAAGCTATGTATGTTACTCTGCATGCTAATAACCAAAATGAGTTAGAATAAACATTTCAAAGGAGAGGCTGCTTACAATCTGAAAATGCGAACTGAGTACCAAGTAGTACAAAAATTATGGAACATCTTAACATTTGTTGAAATGAAATATTATTATTGTTAGTCAAGTGCATGAGATGACATCTGGTCTGATAAAGACTTTTGCATCTCCAAGGGAAGGAAATGAAACATTTCAATTAAGAAGAATGGCCAGAATATTTTGGGTGAGGAGGAAATTAGTCTGGAGGAAAAAAAATTATTTCACTTTATTTTGGGTGGTGTGGGTTGATGGGTTTTTTTTTGTTTGTTTTTTTCACTAGGCAGAAAGGTTTTGTTTTATGGATATTGACAGAGAAATGTGTAGGAAGATTGATCAGAGTGAGGTTGATTGTACAGCAAGTCAGATAAATAGAGAGGCTTTCTTTTTTGTGACTGCTTATTTTAAGATTGCGCTACCATGAGAGGTGTGGTGCCTCTCGCTTCCTGACTACTGATTTCTGTGGATGGGTTATAGAAATTGCATGGCCCCATGGTGAGCTGGATCAGCCTGGTGATCTTAGTTGAAAACTAACTCAAGAGAAAAAACAAATTGATATCTGTTGGATCAATGACTCAGTGACTTACTGCATGCTCTTAGAGCTGGTGGAAAGGAGGAGGCTGAAAAGTGGGGGCACACCCAGTATAAGGGGTCAGGCATGACCAGCCTTTTTTCAGCTCGCACCCAACTGTGAAACTGTAGGGTTAGTGTTAATAGGATGAACATGTTGGGGGTTTGGTTGGTTGTTGTTTTCCTTCTTCTGTACTTTGGTTTTTTTCTTACGGTTTCCTATCTTGTATTTTGTTCCTGTCTTGTGAAAAGACACAGATTTTGTTTGAGTCTTATCTTAACCTGGCCAACTAGGTAACAAGAAGATATTCCTCATCCAAAATTGTGGTAAAACTGAAAAAACAGGATACTGGGGGACCTTAAAGAGGAAGGTCTCTGGCACGTTCTCCGTTTATGAAATGTAACAGTACATTCCCTTGTAAAAGCCATATGTGTTATGTAGAGGGCTGATACCTCAGGATCAGGAGAAGTAGAGATGTCTCTCCACATCCACTGGTAACAGAAAAGACTCTCAGGTGTGCAGTAAAATATTGGGGAATGAACTTGAATCCTGCAACCCCCAAAGTCTGCCATGCTTTGGCTTTAGATTAACTGAAGAAATCCTTTAATCCTATCTAGAATACTGTAGGGATTATGGGATTCACAAGGCAGAGATCCTTTCATGGTTCTCTCCTTCAGATACTGCCATAGAGATGCCTCATGAAAGGAGCACAGGAGCTCCACCATGAAGGTGAGAGCTTTTGCAACATCACAGCACCATTTGTAAACTACTTAGGTTCTGTTTTCAAATAAATTCATTTTTCAATAACTGCTGTTAAGGTTGGAAGAATTCAAATGCTAACTGCTGTCTTAATGTTTTTCTTCAGCCTGTATATTTGTTAGCGCTACACGTCTTTGCAGTATGCATTTTCTTAGTTCATTAGTAGCTTGCTATAAAATATTTCAGGTTTTGAGACTTAATAGAAGTTGTTCTTCAGGATGAATTGCCTCACTCATTTGTGTCATGCTTTTATCTGAAATTTGATATTGGCCTGTTCTAGAAACCATGGGTTTAGATACCTAGATGGTAATAAAGTTTTCAAAATAAAAGAGGCTTCAAATTAGGGGGGAAAAAAATCATTTTCCTTTTCAAGCACTACTCCTAAGAGTATAGAAAAATGATCTAACTGAAGTGTCTGCCTCCCACGAGACTTAAATAAATATTCATACTGTCCTTCAAAGATACGACACCTTCATCTTATAATCAAAAAGTTTAATGTATTTCCTGGGAATGTTGCCCACTGTGCAAAAGCTCACTGTTGCACAACCGGCTGTATTAGAAACTTTTTGTTCCATCCAGAATTGCACGATTCTTGGATGAATACTCATTTGACCCTACTAGATCTGCTGTTTTCAGGTAATGATTTAAGTGTGGTGATGATCCTACTCTGACATACAGGGAGAGGCTGAGACGTGGGTTTCTTTAGTCTGGAGAAAAAAAGCTTAAGGATGGAATTAATTGTTGTCTTCAACAACCTAATGCACAGCCTTGCACCACGCGGGTATAGCCCCGTCTTGGGCAGGAGGTTGGGTTAGGTGATGTCCAGAGATTGCTACAAACCAAAATTGTTTTATGACCATCAGTTTAGAAATTTGACTAATTCATTTTCTGATTTATTGCCAAGGTCAGCTAGATCAACAGATGCAAGAGTAGCAACTTGTCATTTGAAGTGGAGAAAACTAGAAGGATGAAGACACTTCAGCAGTGATACTTGTCTTACCAAACTGTTTTGATTTCAAAGCTAAAAAAAAAATAAAAATCTTTGCTCTGAGTCCTTTGAATGCAGGTTTTGCTGTGTAGATCAGGTCGTGTGGTCTCTTGCATGTATGTCCTTTCACTGGGCCTGTGCCAAGATTCATTGGCTTAATTTAGAAGATATGCATGAACGGCTTATGCTATTTTCAGCATTGAAATATACTTATGAGACAGAGGAAACAGTTTGTTCAAGACTTTTATTTATCTGTGGAAGGTGGACTGTCTCTACTACTGCAGGTACACTGCCTTGTAAGGATATTGGAGATCTTGGTGGGCAACATCGAAGAATTCTGCTTGGGACAAAGGGTTCTTGAGAAATAGATGTAGTTTAATGAGCTGGGCATACCTGATGCAAATCTCTTAACGTAAACAAGCAATGTTAGAAGCAAGGAAACCTGCAAGTCAGGCATATAGCCTAAGCTAGTTTGTTCAGTCCTCCTTCGTAGTAGAAAAAGGGCAGTGTCAAAGCTGGATGAAATAAATCCCACCAAATTTTAGAGTAGGATAGGTGATTGAAAGGCATGTGAAACCTTAACTTATGCTTTCTCTCTGTTTGCTCTCCTTCCAGTGGTTATATGTAAAGTAATGCAAGAGATGTTGCTGGTGGTAGCGTTGTCTTTAGCTTCAGGCTATGCCCTTTATCAAACTTACTGGGTAAGGTTTCAGGGAGAAGGATTAAATTATATATGTTGATATCTGCTCTACAATTTGATACTCTGTGCGTTTGCTGATTTGAGCCACTAGAAACAGTTGTTCCATAAAACCCTATTTCAACACCTGGATTAGTCAAAAAAAAAAAAAAGAAAAAAGAAATCCTGTTACCTTTACGTTTCATGTTTAGTCTTTTACGTTTTCCTGTGTTCTAATTAACAGCCTTTAAAAAGAGAAAGAAGTAGTTTTTTTAGGTTGTTGGGGGTGGGAAGTTGTTACCACTTGAGTCACTGAAATGCAGTGCTCATCAAGCAGTGCTCATCAAAAACAGGGAATGTTGGAATGTCATTTGAACCTTACTATGGGGATTAGTCCCTGGCAGTCATTTCTGTGTGAGCTTGTGCTAGTCTTGGTGATTACATGGGACGGGAGAAACTTTTTAAAATTTGGATAATGATGGTTGATAAGCCCTGTTTTGGTTTTGTGGTG
>NW_009652966.1:1618276-1637198 GCF_000708025.1 Charadrius vociferus
TCCTGCTGAGATAGGCGCAGACAGCCATAGCCAAGCAGTTGCATGGCTGATTTGTCTCAGATTGATGATGCCTTGTTAAGTTAATGCTTTCTTTCTAATTACTTGCCTTATTCATGAAACAGACCAGAAATCGGTGAGTTTAAACTATTGAAAGTTATCAGAAAAGCAGGACTGTGTAATAATGTGCTTTGATGAAGTTCAGGGTCACATTTCCTGAAATGCCTGAGTAAGAAGGGTTTCTGTGATAGAGATATAGAAGACATTGAGGTACAAATGCTTTTTTTTTTTTTTTTTTTTTTTTTTTTTAAACCAAGGAAAGCGAATCTGCTGAACAGTTGCCAGGGAGAAGGGTAACTATGGTAAAGTAATGACACTATACATGGCCTGTTTCGCCCTTCAGTTTGGTACTTTGAATTGTTCTGTGTGCGGCTTCATTCTATTAGGCAATACCACAGTTGGCACACTAATAATTTATTTTCTATTTTCTCTGACTGACTTCAGTGCAAAGAATGTTTTCAGTGTTAACTTCATTCTTCTTCCTTGATACTTTTAATTTTACTGGGATATCAAACTGTCACAGGATTTGTTGTACTGTAATTTGGAATTGGCATGTGGAAGACTGCCACAAAACTGCAGGGGTGTCTCAGCCCTGGGCTCAAGTGTATTGCAACCTTCCTGTTCGTTTTTCTCTGGTTGGAATTTTACTTGTTGAATCTAGAACTTCCTTGGCTGTACCCTTGGATTTTTGAACAACCCAGATATGTCAATGACAGCTGATATTTCGTTTTCTGTGTGACCTCCTTTTTCCCCTTTTCTCTTCCCTTTTTGCCTCAGAACTCAACATCATCAGCATCTTTGAATTAGGCAAATACCATTTTTGTATTTGCTCAGAAATCTATTAGTTTCTTTAAATCATAATAGCTCCTTTGCCTTGATGTTTTAATATGTATCATAACTGGGGTTTTTGGTTCAATGCCTAACTTCGTATTTTTCAACTTAGAGTTGAAGTAGTCATCCTGGAGCTAAAGAAAAATCAATGAGAAGCCTGCACTTAGACTGAGAACCCCTGCAGAAAGCTTTGATTAGAGAAAAGCTTTAGATCTGACTCTTATACACAATTGTCCATCAGGTGGCCAGTCCTTTTGGCACGTACTACTGTATACCACAGATGCTACAGATGGAAAAAGGTCTATTACATCACGTAGTTCATCTTCCAAAGTATGTATATAGTTACTTCAGCAGAGACACAACTCTTCATGGTTTCGATTTTTTGTTGTTGTTGTTGAAGACTGTTGTCCTTCAAGAAGCCGCTTCTAATTTTAATGTTGCCATGGTTTTTGATCTGATTGCTCTTTGTGATAGCTGATTTTTAATAGATTTAAAGATGGAAGACGACCTGGCCTTCAGTAGGAATGTGTTAATTGACAGGTGTCCTGAAGTTCCATGTTCTTGGCAGTGGTCCAGGATGACAGAGCAGTAATGATGTAGAAACTGCTATTCCTTCCTGGTGAAAGGATTGGAGGAAATCTGTGAAGCTATTAACTACTACTCTCTTCTAACAGATTGTGAGAAGATCCTTATGGCATCTAATTAGTTGAGATTACCTCCTTTATGGAGAATGTTTGGGTGTGTTTTTAAATTCCTTTACGTGCTGTCTTATGGCTTGCACCAATTTTTATTTTTTTTTCTTCTCTCCTCTTTAATGTTCTGGATGGTTACTCTGAGGATTTGAGTAAGGGATCGTGTTCCTGTCTCTGTGTGGTGTAATTAGTACAGCTATTTAAATGTTATCTGGAACCCATTTACCCTATCTGTCAGTTGCTGCTTAGTTCAGTGGAAATGCTTTTATGTAAATCACAGAACAATACTTCTGACTTCTAACAAGATTGGGCTGAATTTAGGGGAGTGAAACACTTCATCCTCAAATAAAGTATCTTGCTGAATCAAAGGTAGAAGATCATAAAAGCTGCCACTTCTAAAAAATCTATTATGCTGACATATGTATAAATTGAATTAGCTGTGATACTCCTACAGTGGGAAACTTCCCACTGACTCTAGAAAATTTAGGGAAAAGCTGGCACACATGAAATTTTCCTCCCAATTTGCATGCTGTTTGGTAAGTTGAACCAATGTTCCTTGATATCTTTTTGCAGTTGGCTACAATTTCTCTTTCTGTAAGACCAGCTCTTCAGCTGTTCTTAGAATATCTGGAATTGATGCCTGATAGGGAAGGCGGGCAGATGCCCCCCTTACTTTTACTTCCTTTCAAGGAATTTCTTAATGAAAGTGGTTCCTTTTATGGCTAGGAGATACTTGCACTTTATAGGGATCTCCTACTGTTCTGCATGATTCTGATTGCTCTTCAGCTTCTATGGAAGATTCTGTCCTAATCTTGACTTATTTTATAACCACATAACAAATATGAATTTTTTTCTTCCTTTCAAATAAAAACAATGCTCCCTTTCCCCCCATCCTTCATTAGTGTATAGACCTTTTGTCATCTGATACTTTGGGGGTGGATCTTGAAGTTTGATTATTCAAATATTTAAAGAAAATTATTATGAAGGTATCTTTATCTTTTATATATAAGCGAGTCATCTAGTTTTGGTTTTTTTCCAGGAAGATGGGCTTCTGACATGCTGACCAAGGGAAGATTAATAAATTGTGGCTTTTGTTTGTGTCTCTCAGTTTTCAGCCTGGAGTGTAAGCTTGTGTCACTTTGCTCTGTCATAAATACTGTGTTAAATTGCAGCAATTTTTTTTAAGAAACTGTTTGATTTTTTGCCAGGGATTCCTGAACCCTCTAGTAATAGTTTCAGGGATCCTATTCCTTCTCTGAAAATCAGTGCCAATTTTGGACTGTGCAGCTGTCCCAGTTTCCTTTTCATTAATTTTCACTGTAGGGATAAATGTTTGTTGTCTGATGTTTATTATATTAGCTTATTAAAGTCAGTTATTTCCTTCCCCACACAGATCTTCCTTCACTTTTTTTTTTCTTCTTTTTTTTTTTTTTTTTTCTTAAAATGGAAAAAGGAACAGATCTGCCAGAGGAGATCTGGATGGTAAAGCAGTATGAAGTGGCATTTATTTGACTATTCCAGAAATGATCCTTCTGTTATTCCATACAGTACTGCATAGCTTTTGGCTCAGCTGGCCTGCATAATAGGGGAGAGCCTCCCTGCTAAGCCAAGCAACTCCTTTTTGCTTCGAAGAGCATGTAAAGCATGCATGGTAGTAGATTATCACAATTATCAAGTATCAGTACTGACTTAGTATTTGTCCCTGGCCTTTTCCATCTTAACTTAAGGAAAGCCTGTTTTGTGACTGTGTGTCTACCCCTCTCTCTGAGAGGATCTGGGCTTAATAGTTTATTAATAGTTTGTGTATGCTCTTGGGTGGGTTGGTTGGTTTTTTTTTTTAATTTTATGTACCATGGTGCTTCTTTCACCATTTCAGCTCTTCAGACAGACAGTATTTCAAGCAGCATCATTAATGGAGTTTCGATTTTCAGTCTGATAAGTTTTTCTTAAATTAAAAAAAACAACAAACCAAAAACAAAAACAAACCAACAAACGTTTTGCATGCTTTGCATAACATGGAGGTGTTGGGTTTTGTCTTTAATTTTCAACATCTGTGTCATGGCCAATAGTTGTTTTAGAACTACAGTTATCTACCATAAAGAGACCACTGACTCTCATTTGTTCCATGGAAGGAAGACTTGGTGCTCTCTGAGGTTCTGAGCCATTGCAGTGAATGGTGGGGGAGATGAAGTTTAGGAAAGCCTGAGCCAATATGCATACCCATAATAAAACAACTACTTTACGTGTTTTGCTTTTAACTGCTTTTTAAATGCAATGCACACAGGTGCTTAAATGTTAAGTCAGCTGTACTTAAAAGTGTTTGGGGAAAAAGACTAGCATGAGCTGCCAATAGATTATTTTTATTTAGACAGCAAGTAATAGATTTCCTTTCAATGATTTTATTTCTGTTTTCCTCTTTCCTGTTTTCCATGTTTCTTCCCAAACAAGTACTTGAATCATCCTTCTTGGTGTGTGCTTACTTGGGGATGGGGGTAGAACGAAGGGAGGGGTGGAATTGTTGATGGGTAGTTCAAGAGGCAATTAATTGTCCAAAAATACTAGCAGCTTGTCTGATAACTGCAGAGCCTTGAAGTTAAAACCTGGAGCAGATACATGAATATGACTTTTACCTCAGTGTTTAGTTCCGTCAGTGTGTTAAGAGGTTGAATGTCGAGAAAAAAATAAAACGATCTGGAGAAGATAGCTTCAAGTCACAAAAGTAACCTGGAAACACCAAATGCTCAGAACTGGTAAAGAGAAATACTGCGTTACACTGAAGGGCAAACAACTTCCTCTACGAGTTCATTGAGTCCAAAAGTGTGCAAGAAGTCACAAAAGCATGGATAACTAGTTCTATTCTGTACATACAATTAAAATATCAAAAAATATTGAACGCTCTGTAAGTCAAACTTCAGAGTCAATGTCTGGATTTAAACAAATTCCTTTTTACAAGGGGCTGAGAAGGAAGCTTCTCGTAGAAGGGGCTTCAGCTGCCTTGCTGTGCTGCACTTGGTACTGGACTTCCTGGGAAAGAAATGCAGATGGGCTACATGTGAAGTCTGTACATTAGGATGAGAATCACTGCTTGACTAGGTTTTGGTTTTGGTTTTGTGTTTGGGGTTTTTTTCTTCCTCTTTTTTTTTTTGTTTTTGCTACAGAAGAGAGCAGCTGGGTAAGATCTGTGGAAGTCATGCTTCCAACTCTGCTCCTTTTTTTGCTGATGCCTTGTGTTGAACTCTTCCTGGAGGATGAAATGTCTCTTGGCACATTTGTTGCCATCTGCTGTTTGTCTCTGTTGATAAGCCTTACTTAGCACTTTTCCTAGGAAAGCGCATGACAGTTTCAAAAACTGCTCCATTTACCTGTTGCTGTGGGACTAGGCAGGCCCTGTTCTAAATGTTTTCCAGCTGGTACATATCATTACTGTTTCAGATGACTAACATGAAAAATGATAATTGAAGCTACAAGCCTATTACGTAGTGAGCTTTAATTAGTTGAACTGCTTCGTATTCGTTTACTGTTGGTGCTAATGCTCTTGAAATTAATTGGCACTAAAGGGGGTTCAAAGTTTATATGCAATCATTGCTGTTATAATGTGCTATATTACTAGGTAACTTGGCTTATTAGGTGATTTCATTCTCGATTATTGCTGCAAGTTAACAAGGCCAGAATAATTATCTCATAAACAATAGCCTTGCTCGCAAGACAGATGCAGCCAGGCCCTTCCCGCGGAGTTCGAGTGCCTGCTGTATTCTAGCGAATAGGCAACGGAAGGTGATCCACGTATGTCACCCAGAAGCAGATGGGGAAGATTTTTAGAAAGTGGGATAGCACACTTTCAGATCCTCTGTTATGCTAATAAAGTTTTTGTGTGAGAAGGATAGCAATGTCAATAGCCATAATCTATCAATGACATCAACCCCTGGCATGTGCAAGCCATCAAAGCAAACACAGAATGCCTTTGTATGCATAGCTGGACCGTATAAACCAGTTGCTACTAGACTGAAGGTCATCTCTCATTTTCCTAGAATAGACTAAATACCTAGTATACACATTCATTAAACTTGTTTTGACCAGTAGTTGTGATTTGGGTAAAATGGGAGATTTAGAGTCATGGGAATTGCTAGACTCCGTAGGAATTTAACACCTAAATAGTTTTTCTGTTGCGTGCAACTGGTGTACTATAATGTGGCTTATATCAGCCTAGAAGTGTCTGATAGAAGAAATAATAAGTTTACTGGATTAATATTATCTAGTGAGTGTAAAGCATTATTAAATAATACATCTTTAATACCTAAGCTCATATTTAAGATGGTACGGCTTATATGAGAAATTAATTACAAGTGAAGATGACTTTCATGAGTGGAAAAGGGGAAAATTACAATGTTGAAACTGTGGAACAGCAGTATGACTGAGCAGTGCCCATGTGTACCTCTTGTTGGTCGCTCTGCAAAAATGCCATCAGGAGAAGGTTCAAGTGCTGAATCTCCAGATTTTTAAGTGTCTTCATCCGGGTTCTGATACTATTTTAAGTCCCTCTTTACAGCCAGCATGCAAATCTTTATTTAGGACCATCTTTCAGGAACTGTACACAGCAGGTCAGGTATTTATTCCATCCCAGGAAACTCCTATTTCCAGGAATGAAAAAACCTAACTGCTAGATCTCCTTAATTTTCTTTTTCTGTCACTTACATTCTTAAAGTAGAGACTGAGAAGAAAATTAACACACTCAGGAATGTACCTTCTGGATGGACATGTGTCATGTATGAATTTTAAAGGTGTTGCTGTGTTTCAATTGAAAAGTGTGGATAACTACTTTGCATGGTAGGCTGCTTAGTATGTTTTATCAGAAGCATCTGTGGAATTTTGCAGTGGATGGTTCTTTGTAGCCGTAGTAATTTTGCCCTTTTTGAGTAGTATCAGCTTACAAGTTAGAATCTGGAGCATGCGGAGACATTATAAAGACTTAAAACACTGACGCACATGCAGTGGGTCAACTTCATGGGAATAGTTCTGAAGACAGGATTTAATTTTTGGTATTTAAACTAAGATGTTAAACTTACTGTTTAGGGATTATTTTTTTTTATCTAATCTTTAGTATTTACAATTATGACATTTAATTTTCTCCTGTAAGAGATTGTAGTTGCCCAGAATCAAAAAGAGGAGTGCAGAAAAAAATATCCTTATGACTTTCTCATAACCACTACTCTTCAGGTGAGGAGTTATAAATGCAGAAGTACAGGGCACTGCAGCTTAATTTATATGCAGCCTGCAAAGATACAGAGGAACCTAAATGACTGTTTCACACTTTTCAGTAAGTAAGGAAAAGTACGAATACTTTGTTAAATCATTATGCTGTAGATGTGATGCTTCTAGTGGTATCTATCAAGTGCATCTATTTGATAACATAGAGGGTTCCTCAGCAGTGGATTAATTCTGATTTCAGCCTTGAAACTGAGTTTCCGTGTTTGAGTCTACTAAAATTGTTGGTGTCATGTGTCTAATAACCCATCTGCTTGAATGATGATAAAGCCTCCTACTTAGTCTGCCTACCTCAAGGGAATAATCGAGCAGCCATCGTGACAATACTCCTCTGAGCCAACAAAACACATTTTTCTCCAGGAGTTCCCTTTGAAACATAAATTATTTTTATGGCAATAGTGATAGGGGCCCTGAAATGAGGCTCAGTGAGGAACAAATATCTATCTCAAACTGTCTGTCATGGCCAGTGAAGTTAAAAAAAAAAAAAAAACAAACCAAAACCACCAAACAAAACCAACAACAAACCCCAAAACCCCAACTTCACCTTATTTCAAAGGGCGCCACATATCTTTATGAATAGGATTTTATGATGTGTTTTTTTATGGGGCTGGGCTTGATGACTCAGTCCTGGATTTCTTAGTAGACTGCAGGCTGCTTCAGTTTTGCTCCATAAAGTATTGAAGCAATTGTGGTGTTTGGGTTTCCTGCTGTGGCAGAGACCATCACTAGCCAGAGAAGCCAAGAATCAAAATTCGTAGATGTCTGATGTCCCAATGTGTGTGGTTTGGTTCAGCATCTGTAATTCATCTCTTCTTCCCCTTTCCTCCTCATTTGTCTTACAAGTCCTCTTACTGATCAGTTCCTTGTGTTCGTTGGTGCAGATTCAAAGTCGCTGCAGTTGGCAGCATAAATGAGCCATGTTTCAGTTCTTCGTTAACTTCACGGCAAAGGAGTTGCATAGAAGTGGTGGTGGATTTCCCATCATTTGTGTTAAGTCAAGATCATATGCTTTGGTTCTAAAAATTATGCTGTCACTCAGCTTGCAGTTTACAAGCTTGAAGTAGAGACTAGTAAAATTTTATGGCCCATGTGTTATACAGGAAGGTCAGTAAGGAATCGCTGCAGTCTTGTGCTATGTTGAAATCTTATAATTTATGTGACAGATGAGTTGGCTAGAATTTGAATGAATTAGATATCTTTGATGAAGGTAATTGTATGCAGTTATAAGAAGTCATGTGTGGTCAGCCAGAGAGGAACAGTGTATTACCCGTCTGGCACAACATAAAAATATTTGTACTTAAATTGGTGTTCAGTAATCCCTTAGATTGGACCTTTCAATACTTACCTTGTTTAATGCTCAGGGTATTCTTTGTTCCTGTACTTGACGTTTATAAGAGGTTTCCTGTAAATCCTTCCCAGGTGTGCATGATCTGGTATCTTTGGTTTGTTTTAAGGAAATTGTTTGCTATAGTCTACATTTCTGTAAAGCATTATGCAAGGAGAAACTGATGCTTTACTTGTCTCAGTTCAATCTTGAAATGTTTACTGTTTATTGTATAGTTATAACTCTTCATCAGTTTGTCTGTCTCTTTCCTCAGACCATAGTCATTCTTAGAAGGGATCAAATTACTTGTGCTATAATTAATTTCACCTCTGGATATGTTAAGAAATTTTGTGTGCTTTCATGTTTTCTGTTTTCTGGATAGTACCTCATGTCATGAATTTCTGAAGAGATTAAATAAATTTTATCAACAGAAAAATTCCTAATGGAATAAACAGAAATATCTTAACATTAAGGAATCCCTGCAGGTTTTAACTGTTTTAATGCTTTTTGCAAGTTGCCTGTCTTTTGGGTTCTGAGATGAAATAAGAGGTTGTGACCAGCAGATATGTTGGACTGTAGTCAGTTTAGATAAGCTTTTTTGTACAAGCTAGGGAACATTTTGGAAGTATACATTGGAGACTCAAGAGCTGCCGCTATTGGGGTGGTCCAAGGTTTTCTGGATAGCAGATATGCCCTTGTGAAGAAGGGTGAATTGCAAGGATCCTGTGGCATTGGTGGTTGAGTGCTGTGCCATGACTGAGGACTATGTTGTCCCACTGCAGTGGGCAGAGCCCTCTATGGCATGGCAGGTTGCATCTTCTGGTTGTAGTGGTTGGCCAGAGACATTTCCTGATGTGCAGCAAAGCCTTATCATACCAGTGCCTGAACCCCAAGGGAGAGTCCTGAGGAGTTTATCTTCGCATTTTTTAAGACTCTGTCATTACTGAGAAAGTGGGTGAGTTGAAGAAGGTGTGTTCTTCAGCTCTTTGTTCTTGTCTGTAGTTCAAGGTAATGTTCATATCCCTACAAAGCTCAGGGTCTTCTGAGGGATGTGATAAGTATGTCTATTGCTAATCTATTAAAAAATGTGAATCAAATGTCTTTTCTTCATGCAATATTATTTATTATCACAATTTCAAATGATTGCTTGAAGAGTACTTCTTAAGAGCATTTCTTCACTATATTCCTTGCATGAAAAAATGTTGAGGTTTTGACACCTTTCTAAGCACATGCTTCTGAACTGATCGGCAGGCTTTGGGGTTAATTTGTGACTCGCATAGGTATTAGTATAGCATCAAGGTGTGATTGTATATTTCTTAATGTAAAATAGCTTTTATAACTATTGGACTTATGCAATTTTAATTTGCAGAGATGTGATACAGAAAATACTTCATCTTGATCTGTATGTGCCTCAGTGGCTTTTGCAGACAACATGTGTGCATATCAAAAAATTATTGCCTGGTACCTAGTAGGAAGATGGCGAGATCATGAACGTGTGAATGAAGTTATGACTTCTGACAGAGTTCTGCTTTTGTTGGATTGTGTGACACAGTGTGTAACTGATTTTTGCTACAACGTGCCAGTTGGATTCAGTTTCACTGAAGACAACTCATTTGCTTTAAAAATGTCTTCATGTACAAATTGACTTTATTAATTAAAACAAAGAAAACCCCTTCTTGCATCAAAACTGTATGATAGATATGGCTGAGAACAAATGCTGGACAATGTGATTGTAAGTTTTTTATGACTTTCCTCCACTTTCAGCAGCTTGTGCTGGCTATCTCATGTCAAAAAAAAATGGCAGTATATAAAGAATGAAAGATGTTTGCTTGCTGATGTCAAACCCTGTGCTTGCAGTTTCTTTGGAAACCCCTGGAGTCCACACACCTGGAAGTTTTCCTGCGTGTGGGGCACAGGAGATGGCTTGTGTGCAGGCAGTTTTGCCTGTGAAGTAGGTCCAGCTTCCCCAGGAGACTCCGTCTCTCTTCTGCATGCTCAGTCTGACCACCCTAGCTTCTCCGTAGTGGACCTGACCACCAAGGCATGGAGAGAGAGAGGCCTCGTGGGGCCCAGGCATGATCATGTTATGCTCCTAGTAATTGTAGTCTTTCAGGTGCTCAGCAGATGTGCTTTACTTCAGGTTCCAGTGTACTTTTGTTAAGCTACTGAAAACTAACAGTGGTCTGGGTGTATTGCACCTCCTTATTCAAGTGTCAGAGAGGTGCGAGTGCCTGAGCATGGTTCAGACAAAAAGAAAACAAAGGGCCCTCTTAGTCCTAGTGTCACGTTGTCAAGATCTAGAACAAAGTTGTTCAAATTACTTTTTTTTTTTTCCCCTCCTTCCACTTCCCTACTTTTCTTTTACCTTAACGTACTTTAGTCAGGCATTAACTCTTGAAGTGATTCTTTGACTCATATGTATAAGCATATTATTATAGAGTAATTTAGCCATGTCACTCTAGTAGATGATCTTCTGGATGCTGCTTGTTTGGCGGTTGTTTGGGGGGTAGGTCTTTTGTGATTTTGCTGCTGTTTCCAGTGTTCAGAATATTAAAAAAGACTAAATAGGTGAAGGAATAAATGAAGAGCTGAAGACACAGGAAAAAAAACATGTATAATAGACACAGGGGAGCCAAAACTTCCTCTCATATCTCCTTAATGGGCAGAAAAAGGAGAAGAGGATGCCACTGACTCCATAGGGGTGGGATATTTTTTGAGGTAGAAGAAAACATTTTGGAGTAGGTCTTACATACTTCTACATGTATAAAGATACTGGAGGTGTATTGTACAAGTGGATTTTGTTTCTTGCCAACTTCCCTTTCTTACAAATTCTTGTTTCTTTTAATAGCTCTCTTTCTCCTTCCCTCCCCTGCCCTCCCCTCCCCAAAATGTTAGATGTCTTAACTGCCAAAGCATCCACATTTTGTGTTTCCAGTCACTTCCCAAACTCCTCATCACTACTGCTCTTGTTTTTTGGCCTCTCTAGTTGAATACCAGCTAGACAGGCTGGAGTATCCTTGAACCTGCCCTCTCCCCTTTCTAAAGCGAAGGATGAAAAGCCTTTAAGCAGCTTAAGTGTCGGCTCTGTCGCAGCTGACAGGAAACTGATCTGCCGCTTGGCCCCGCGGGGTGCAGGCTGACTTGCCGGTGGCATGTGCCCAGGCTGCGCGAGCCCTGCGAGGGCCGGGGGGTGCACGCCGTGGGTCCCCTTTGCGCCCCGGCCAGGTGGAGCTCGGATGTGGACGTGGTGGTGGGAAATCTCTGTCTGTCCCAAAACGTCATGGCCACAGCTGTCTGTCCTGTCAAAACAGCAACTCCTCTTGGGGTTAAAGGTTGATGAAAACTGTTGCTAACTTGAGATGATTGATGTTGTAAAAGCTAATTAGTCAGCAGGGGCAATTAATTTGATCACTAGTAGTGTAGTTTCTCTTCCAGGTTGTGAAGAACTTGGCTGAGGAGCACCAATGTTACCAGCTTCTTTCTTTTTAATTGAGGTAGGGACGTATTTTCAGTGGACTGCTTCCAAGAGGAGAGACAGGGTAAACGAATAAACAACACATGAATTTAGTCGTGCAGGATTCCTGTGTGACCTCCAAAGGGTGGCAAGGCTCTTTTTCCTTAGAGATGGAAATGTCAGATACCCTGGTGAAATTGTCAAATGAAATATGTTGTGACAGAGTTGGGAGCTCATCGGCTGTGCTCCACGACGCGACAGGAGGCGGTTCTCTGTAGTTGGGGAGGAAAATGAGTTTTAAAAGGGTATTCTGGTGACATTACTTTGGCTTATTCAATTGCCGATGACAAGACAATGTGTTTCCACTTTGGTCCACACTGCTGAAGTGTAATATAATTATTTGTATTAGACACCAGCCACCTGTTAATATCGTTCTTCTAAAGGTCATTGTGTGGTGCCTTGCTGTCTGAATTTAACGGCCCGGTATCAGGTTTGTTGGTCACTCTTTTGTGTGACATCGGACAAGTGTTTGTGGGGAAAGAATGTGAACCCGATACCCCGGCGGCCAGGGGAGAGGAGAGGACCGGGGGAGAGGGGAGGACAGGGACGGGCTCTGCTGCTGCTATTGTTGGGCCACCGGGCTGGAGCTGGAAAACAAGCAGCTTCCTTCTGAGGTGCTTTCATCTAATATAGCCCATGTTTGGAACAAAAATAAATTGTAGTTGCTTCCCAAGAGAAGCAGTGTGATGTCTATAAACCCTAAATTTTTGGTACCCCTGGATGCGTAGGGGCACTGTGTTCCTGACCTGGGCTGTAAAGGAAGGGAGGGGAGGGAGCACGGCTCGGCTGGCTGGCCGGCCTCCTAACGCCACGAAAAGAAAGTGAGGTGCTGATAATGTAATTGTGCCTGGTGACAATGGGTAGATGCTTAATAGGTTATTTTTAAACATATGGTGTTGGCAGTTAACCTTATTCCTGGTGTTGGATTCATTTATTAATGTCTGTACAGTGACCTGAAAATGTAAAGCACTGTATCATTGAGAAATGTTGACCTTGTTATCTGGCAATTTTTAATTAATTTTGCTGAATATAAGCGTGGCATGCATTTAACTGGAACTTTCACTCTTCCCAACTGACCTGGTATTAGCTTTTGGGAGAGGGAGAGGTGGGGGACAGGTAGGACTTATAGATGAACTTTTTCTGTGCCTGTATCTGGTGGATGGAGGAGATGCCAGTGACTGCTGCTGCAGGGGCTCGGCTCAATGACTTTGTTTTCAAATTTCCAGAAAATGAAAGCTTCAACTGCCAAAAGAACAAACCCAAGCACCTGGTTTACCACATGGTGTAGGACATTCCAGCACTTGCAAAGAGGGAGGGTTGGCTTTAAGCCATCTATATTCCAGCGTCATTAGTAACTGCTACTAACTGTTGGATTGAATTGCTGGCTGAGAAAGAGCAAGGGCTTTTGGAGTCTTCTTTGCAATTGAAAATATTCATATGAAGAACTCCATTACTGCCAATTTTATAAGGAATAAGGATCTCACGTTTATCAGTTGCATATTTATTGGTTCAAACCATTCAAGCTTCATTATGCGCGTGTAGATAGCTCGTTGTGTTTGTTTGAAATGGGTCATCAGGGTCTTCAAGCATTCTGGCTTTTATAAAAGTCTAATTGATTATTTCTGACATGAAAGAGTTAATGAAGGATCACTTGTGGCTTTTAATTTTCAGCTAATTAAAAGAACGGCTGTTTTTGCCTTGGCACTCATAGTTAAAAGTGCAAAATATAGGATTTTTTTTTGTCTGTGAGTTGAAGGGGGAGGAGGAGGAGGAGGGGGAAAAGTTACATGTAAATCATTTAGCCGTTAACCTAATGTGGTGGATTTATAAATCCTATTACTATAAGCCCTTTTCATTTCCACTGAGGCCTGACGTGTGCTTGATCCTGCTAATGTAAAATTCATTCTGTCTAAGTGATTGCTGAAGTAAGACACTTTTAGTCAATTTTAATCAGATTGTGTGAAACTTGCTTGAACACTAATGTTAAGTAAGACATGGACACAGTTTGGCCATGTCTTAATTAGCCTTACAAATCAGTTAGACTAGGAGTCAATCAGTGAGCCAAGTCTATGAACCTTTTGACACCTAATGCTTTCTGTGGGGGGAAAATCTTTGCTGAGGGCTGAAAATACAGAGCTTGGAAGCAAGATTAAGATTGTAATTTGGTCGTCTTGTTTTATGGTGTGCTTGGCAGTCGCTCACAGTGTGCTAGTCCTTTATGATGCAGCCTTCAGTGGTGTTTCAGAGTTGAGGCCGGTGGGGTGCTTCCCGTAGCCCATCATAAATTCCTGTCTCCGCAGCAGGAGCAGCAATTGGAGTATTTTTCTGAAGCTGCTTCCGCTCTAAGATACAGCTGTTATTTTGGCAGAGGGAGGCAAGGGACAGCTTATCTTAAAATGTTGTAACCTCTTCCTTCCAAGCCTTCACTGCAAACTACCACGCTTCTTGGGTATAGCTCTCCCTGGTTTTTCTTTAGGGAGACATTAGTATGGAAGATATCTGCCTCAGAAGCCCCTCAAATATTGCTCACCATTGAGATCAGAGGTGGCTTTTGGAAAATGTCATCCTTTGAAAGACAAATAGAGTTTGCCGTTATTAATGTTTCTCCTGGATTGTTGAGTTTTAAGTAGGCTTGGCTCTGAATACGAGCCTCAAACTGACTTTCACTCCATTAGTTTACCCAGTCTTTGAAGACTTATTACTAGCCAGTATCTTTACTGTTCTCATCACGTAGAATTTCTATATTGGTAACAACTTTTGGTATGTCCTTTTAATATATGAACCATTTCTTTTTATTACCAAGATGCTTGGAAAACTTGTCATGTCCTTGAAGGATCCCATAGAAGTCTTTGGTTATTTTGGTTTTCTGCTGCTGCTTATGGTATCTTCTGCAGCACAGTGAAAAGCCTTAGGAGAAGAGGATGCTTGCAGTATATGGAAATAAAAGTGTTTAATACCAGAGACAGCAGATATTCTCTCAAAGTAGGCAACATCTTTTGCAGAAGTCCCAACTGCATGTGCATTGTGACAGTGCTGGGGTCTTGATTCTGTAACCTGGTGGAAGACAGGCCCATTGTAAAAGATGAGCTTAGACTGGAGATTTTGTTCTCCCGTTGTAGAAAAATTACCTGCACGATGATTTTGTTTTTAAGCTTTGAAAATTAAACCACCAGCAGTGTCAGCGAACCCTTTTCAAAAGTCACTCTGGAAGTCTGTATGCTACAGGCTTTGTAAGTTGTTTTTATTGCTTAACTTCCAGGCAATTTAAATATCTTTTCTCCTCTATCTAACCTGTTAAATTACCTCTCGCTGTGAGGGTGAGCATACCTCATTTAGTCAGATGTTACTTAGTTGATGATATGACTTCAAGCACATGTGGAAGAGAGTGGGGAACATGTTTTTTGCTTGATCTGAATGCGTCTTTGTCTTCTGTTTTCTCTTTCCTATCGTTACTGTTGGTCTGCCAGGTGTGCCTTTTTGAATGAAAATGAGAAACTTCTTTAGTGTAGAACTCTTACAGTGTGGTTGGGATGAGGCTCATTTGAAAAGCTTTGAAATTAGATGTTAATTACCTTTCTCTTCTACTGGATAATCTTCTGTACTTTAACCAAATAAGGATAATCTTCTATACTTTAATCAAATAAATATTCAAATACTTTGAATTTGCCATATTTCAGCTTTGTGACAGTTTTTTTATGTGATGGATTGTAGCAGAGCAACTGCTTGTGAAAAAGGAGAACTGAAACAGAAAAATCACAGTCGCTCAGGTGGGTAGGACATCTGATCCATTATAGACATGTAGATAAATGTAGTTGATCTCAATAACCATATGGTGATGGGCTAGTAGATAAACCGTCAAGGTTCACTTCAGCCTGTTTTTTTTTCTTCTTCTTTTTTTTTTTTTTAAGATTACAGCTGCCAGTATAAGGTGATCATAAACTTGAGAAAGATGTAATGAAGTCCATTCTAGATAATATTTTAAAGTTCTTATTGGTCTCAGTCATATTGTGGTTCGTTCTTGACTTTGAATGTTAAAGTGTATGTCTTCCTCTAAATGTTTATGTGTGTACATATGGTCAAAATAAATGCCTAGGTTAATACACATAAAAGACTCCAGGATACCCTGCCTCAGGAAAGAACATGACCTATAAAAGAGAACAGATGTCTCTTGTCAGCCATATTGCATGTATATTTCCTGGGAAAATCCTTTCAAAATCTCTTGTTTTGCAGCTCATCAGGACATACTAAAATTAGTGTTGCCTATGTCAGAAAGCAGCAATATCTATTCAGTGTCCTGGAGGTTGGCGGGCAGGTGGATTTTTTTACTCAGCAGATTTAATGTGTTTTCTACTAAGTAAAAATTTTTGTATTCTTGAGTTTTTTAGGGGCACCTGATATTCTTCTGTTCTAAAGGGAATGTGTATGGGCTTTTTTCATGGTGTTTGAGTCATTTTAATGGTAAGACTGATAGATTTCTTTGTTTACTGAAACATTGGAAGGCACCATCTGAACATCAGGAAGTGCTTTTTCACTGTGAGGGTGACCGAGCCCTGGTACAGGTTGCCCAGAGAAGTTGTGGAGTCTCTTGAGTATCTTTGGAGATACTCAAAGGTGTCTGAACATGGTCCTGGGCGATCAGCTTTAGGTGATCCTGTTTGAGCTGGGGGGTTGGACCAGATAGTGCTTTTTCACTGTGAGGGTGACCGAGCCCTGGTACAGGTTGCCCAGAGAAGTTGTGGAGTCTCTTGAGTATCTTTGGAGATACTCAAAGGTGTCTGAACATGGTCCTGGGCGATCAGCTTTAGGTGATCCTGTTTGAGCTGGGGGGTTGGACCAGATGACCTCCAGAGGTCCCTTCAAACCTCAACCAGTGTGTGTATTTTTTGTTTTAAAGTTCAAACCAGGTCTTAGAATACCAAAAAATTCCTACAGGGATGTCTATTCTTGTAATGTATCCCTAGCTTTCCTTCTGGTTTGAGTGTTGGTTAGTTTGTTTATTTTAGGCACCTATAGTAATCTAAAGGCATTAAAAAGAAGCTTAGCAACATTTGTATCTGTAATAGCAGTGGATGAAATGAAGCCACTGTCAACCAGTGCTTGTGGTTGGATTATTATGTTGGCACTAAAACTTCTCTCAGGGCCCTGCAGGTCTTGTTTCAGATATAATTCTAATGAGGCTATTGAATGACTAGTGTGACAATAATGTAAATTAGTGCTGGTGCCTTCTATTTAAACTGAAAAGTAAGAGCAAGAGAGAGCTTTGAAAGAAGGCTTCCATGGCATATGAGTGAAAGCTGAGTTTTTTATTCATGATTCAAACTCCTGTAATAAGAAGTAGGAAAGCTTGTTAGCTATGTTTTTAGATTAAACAAAACCTTTAGGTTGTGATGTTCTTTCTTTAACAGAATTTGTGGGATGAAGAATTTAAATGAAAATTTCAAAAGTCAAAGATTGATTGAGTTAAAGTATGTAGCATGAAATCAATCCTGTCAAATTGTAGGGCTACTGGATAATCTTCTGTACTTTAACCAAATAAGGATAATCTTCTATACTTTAATCAAATAAATATTCAAATACTTTGAATTTGCCATATTTCAGCTTTGTGACAGTTTTTTTATGTGATGGATTGTAGCAGAGCAACTGCTTGTGAAAAAGGAGAACTGAAACAGAAAAATCACAGTCGCTCAGGTGGGTAGGACATCTGATCCATTATAGACATGTAGATAAATGTAGTTGATCTCAATAACCATATGGTGATGGGCTAGTAGATAAACCGTCAAGGTTCACTTCAGCCTGTTTTTTTTTCTTCTTCTTTTTTTTTTTTTTAAGATTACAGCTGCCAGTATAAGGTGATCATAAGCTTGAGAAAGATGTAATGAAGTCCATTCTAGATAATATTTTAAAGTTCTTATTGGTCTCAGTCATATTGTGGTTCGTTCTTGACTTTGAATGTTAAAGTGTATGTCTTCCTCTAAATGTTTATGTGTGTACATATGGTCAAAATAAATGCCTAGGTTAATACACATAAAAGACTCCAGGATACCCTGCCTCAGGAAAGAACATGACCTATAAAAGAGAACAGATGTCTCTTGTCAGCCATATTGCATGTATATTTCCTGGGAAAATCCTTTCAAAATCTCTTGTTTTGCAGCTCATCAGGACATACTAAAATTAGTGTTGCCTATGTCAGAAAGCAGCAATATCTATTCAGTGTCCTGGAGGTTGGCGGGCAGGTGGATTTTTTTACTCAGCAGATTTAATGTGTTTTCTACTAAGTAAAAATTTTTGTATTCTTGAGTTTTTTAGGGGCACCTGATATTCTTCTGTTCTAAAGGGAATGTGTATGGGCTTTTTTCATGGTGTTTGAGTCATTTTAATGGTAAGACTGATAGATTTCTTTGTTTACTGAAACATAGGAAGGCACCATCTGAACATCAGGAAGTACTTTTTCACTGTGAGGGTGACCGAGCCCTGGTACAGGTTGCCCAGAGAAGTTGTGGAGTCTCCACCTTTGGAGATACTCAAAGGTGTCTGAACATGGTCCTGGGCGATCAGCTTTAGGTGATCCTGTTTGAGCTGGGGGGTTGGACCAGATGACCTCCAGAGGTCCCTTCAAACCTCAACCAGTCTGTGTATTTTTTGTTTTAAAGTTCAAACCAGGTCTTAGAATACCAAAAAATTCCTACAGGGATGTCTATTCTTGTAATGTATCCCTAGCTTTCCTTCTGGTTTGAGTGTTGGTTAGTTTGTTTATTTTAGGCACCTATAGTAATCTAAAGGCATTAAAAAGAAGCTTAGCAACATTTGTATCTGTAATAGCAGTGGATGAAATGAAGCCACTGTCAACCAGTGCTTGTGGTTGGATTATTATGTTGGCACTAAAACTTCTCTCAGGGCCCTGCAGGTCTTGTTTCAGATATAATTCTAATGAGGCTATTGAATGACTGGTGTGACAATAATGTAAATTAGTGCTGGTGCCTTCTATTTAAACTGAAAAGTAAGAGCAAGAGAGAGCTTTGAAAGAAGGCTTCCATGGCATATGAGTGAAAGCTGAGTTTTTTATTCATGATTCAAACTCCTGTAATAAGAAGTAGGAAAGCTTGTTAGCTATGTTTTTAGATTAAACAAAACCTTTAGGTTGTGATGTTCTTTCTTTAACAGAATTTGTGGGATGAAGAATTTAAATGAAAATTTCAAAAGTCAAAGATTGATTGAGTTAAAGTATGTAGCATGAAATGAAAC
>NW_009652966.1:1637217-1664664 GCF_000708025.1 Charadrius vociferus
TAGAAATCTAGTTTTGTGCAAATGTGTTTTGAATTCTTTCCAAATGAGATAACAGTAGGTCTAAATGACAAATTAAGGATTTAAAAAATAATCAGCATGCCTCTTTTGCAGTAATGGATTTATGGAGGTAGCATGCTTTAGTTGCAATTGTAATTAAGGTTTTTCCATCATTAGAATAGAAACGTATTCCTGTTGAGCAGTATCATTTTAGGTGAATTATGTGGATTGAATGAGTGGCAAAATCCACTACTTTAATCCGATATGTGGCTAAAAGTCAGTATGTGGATTGGATTCCTAGAGGGTCACATTGAAAGGTTGAATACATTTGTTTGTTTTCCTAGTCTTCATATTTCCGTATTCTTTACAACTAACAAACAAATCCATATCCTGTGGTATTATACAATGACAACTTAACAACTTAGCTTCATTAGCAATGAAGCCATACTGCTATTAATTTTGAAACTCTAAATACTGAAATGGGTGGGCTGTACGTGGAGTGCTTAACGACAGACTAATGCATAGAAGTAACTTCTGAAACTGTCATTTCTTTGCAGGAGTTCATAGTCCTGAAGAATTAAATCGAATGCTCCGATAAGCCTCTAACTTTGTTCTGTTTTTAAAAACAGTGCAAATGTCCTGGATTATGAGACAGGCTACAAATGGTATTAAAAATGCCCTAGAATGTAATTCCAGGTAATTGGCCAGTTGACCGTTAACTGCTGAAATCTTAAAGGCTGATAATAAGGCGGTCCCTTTCAGGAATTTGCTTTTGCATGAAGCTGAGCTTTTCTCAAAAAGTACTCACAAAATTGTGTTATGGAGCAGTTTCTGTTTCTACAGGAGCTCCATGACATCAAATATGGTTCCATCCTTAGCTCCTGTGTCTATAATATGTATGTTATAGTGGATGTCTGTGGATAGGCGGTAGTTTCCATTGACATGGGCTCTTTTTTCCTGTATGTCCTTACAGGAAAATCTGGAAGGTGAAGTTGCCCCAACCTACCGTACAGTTCCTATTGCTGACTTACAGTTGCAAGCCCTATTTAAGAAGCAATTTAGGATTGTTAACTAGTAATTTTCTTTAGCTATTTTTAAACCAACTACAAAAAACCTTAAATGAGCTTTTTTTAAAAAAATAATGTATTTTTATTTCTACATTGAGATCTAAGTGTATGGCAGAAATTAGCCATACATCTTATAATCATTTGGTACGCCAGTAGATTTTATTTCTGACATGCTTTGAAAGTGCTTACTTTGTTTTTTGAGGGTCTTTTATGTCCTGAGGAGCTCTTCATTTTTTTGTGAGACATATCTAGAGGATTCAGGAAGCTCATTTTGAAGACATAATCTAAAAAGGCTGTGTCTGACTGACAAACTCTCTCAGGAGCTCTTTCCACCTGTATCCAAGCCAGCTTCATCAAGTGCTGTTCAGAGGTCACACTGAACAAATAGGAAATCTGACTGAGACTTCATGCTATTAACCACGTGTGTTCCTCGTTGCCTTTTCATGTCCTGGAGCAATCACTAGATCCTGCCCGAAGCAGGAAAGGTTAAGTGTCCCACGTAGAGTTGAAACGTTTCTTTCCCTGATACCACCTAAGAAGGCAGTTAAGAGCTGCCACAGGAGCTAGTCTGAAGACACTGTGTAGGAGCCACATCAATACAGTGGCTGGTGAATGGACGTAGTGGAGATGGTACCTGCCCTGCTCCTGCTTTTTCACTGCTTTGATCAGCACCAAACGTGGTTGTGAACTTCTGAGACTTGAGCACTGAAATTTTAGTCCTGCGTGGGTACCTTGGTAAAAATCTTCTTTTGTTACAAGTGCTCATATCATTCAGGTTTCATTGTTCTTTGGAATTGGAATAATCTTTGTGGAACTTCTTTCAGTTATATGCTGTAACCAGAAAAGGTGGCACAACGTCAAAGACTAAGCTAACGTTTCTCTACTTGCAGCAACAGTTTTTCTGGTTTCCAGCACTTTTTTCATCATGCAGAGGCATAAACACAACTTATTCTGTTACTTCTCTTTGATGCAGCTAGGTACATCTTATAGCAGCTTCTCTTCCCCACCCCCTCCTCCCTTGCTTGTTTGCAATCCTAAAAGGACTTGCTTTCACCACATGTGTTGTTTTTTAAGTACAGTTGTGAACCCTTTAGGCATTTGTGTACACCTGATCTCTCACGTTTCTCATTTGAGTAGGTCAGCGGAAACCTGAACATCCCAATATATAGTTAGGAAGCTGAATGTACAGGAACTTCTTCCTTAATCAGAGAGACTTACAGTATATCAGATCTAGTACAGATTATTTTGGAGGCTTTCAGAATGTGTTTTTTTCTTCAGAGTAGGAAGATGACCTAACTTAAAGGTGGCAGTGAGTCACTCAGGGCGTCTGTCTATCAGGAGATAGTGTCTTCTGTCAGACTTGGCTCTATGTGAGACTCAAAACTGCATGTACTGAGTTCCCTTAGTTGAGGAGTGAGCTTGTTTTTACATTACTTGATTCTTAAAATGGTACCTGTAGAACACAATCTAAGCTATTTTAACTGTAAAGACTATGTAAGGATAGATCTTTGAGGATTGTAGACTCATAAAATAGCTGAGGTTGGAAGGCACCTCTCAAGGTTGTCTAGTTCGACCCTCCCTGCTCAACTACAGCAGGTTGGTCAGGACCATGTCCAGTTGGGATCTGCATATCTCCAAGCATGGAGACTCCACAGCGTCTCTGGGCAACCTGCAGTCAGTACAGTAAAGAAGCTTTTGCTTGTATTTAAACAATGCGAGACTTTGTATTTCAAGGGATTTTTTTTTTATTCAATTTATGCCTGTTACTTCTTGTCCTTTCACTGGGCACCAATAAGGAGAATCTGCCACTGTCATCTTTACTCCCAACCACCGTATATATATAGACAGTGATAAGACCCTCCCCTGAGCTTTCTTTTCTCCAGGCTGAGCAGTCCCAGGTCTCTCAGCCTCACCTCACACGACAGATGCTCCAGGCCCTGTGATTATGTTTCTGCTCCTGTGCTGGAATTGCTCCAGTATGTGTGCGTCTTCCTTATACCAGAGAGCTCAGCTGAACGCAGCACTCCACATGTGTCTCACCAGGGCTGCATAAGGGGGAAGGACCGCCTCCCTCAGATCTGCTGGCAATGCTCTGCCTCCTGCAGCCCAGGATGTCCACGGCCGCCTTTGCTGCAAGGGTTGCATTTGTTGCATTGTTGGCTCACGGTCATCTTAGTGTCTGCCAGCATGATCAGGGCTCTTTCTGCAAATCTGCTTTCCAGCCAGTCAGTTCAAGAGTCCACGGGGTTATTGCTCCCCTGATGCAGGACTTACTATTTCCCTTTGTTTAACTTGATGCGATTCCTGTAGATCATGAGACATCTCCAGCCTGTCAAGTCCCTCTGAACAGCAGCACACCCATCTGCTGTATCAGCCTGTTTTGTATTGTCTGCAGACTTGCTGAAGGTACGCTGTGCGCCATTATCCAAGTCATTAATATAGTCTCTAAGCAGGATTGGACGCAGTATTGACCCTTGGGGTACGCCACTAGGGACTGGCCTCCAGCTGGACTGTGTGCTGCTGATCACAACCCTTGGAGCCCAGCAGTGCAGCCGTTTTCAGTCCACCTCACTGTCCACTTACCTAGCCCATACTTTATTAGTTTGTCTTTGAGGATGCTGTGGGAGGCAGTGTTGAAAGCCTTACTGGTGACAAGATAACAGCAGCCACTGCTTTCTCCCCTTGTCCATCAAGCCAGTTATCTCCTCGTAGAAAGCTACCAGCTTGGTGAAGCATGATTTCCCCTTTGTAAATCCACACTGAAGACTGCCAAGCAACGTCTTGTACTTTGTATCTGGAAAGCAGTTGTTTTCACAATTAGTTGTTCCACCACCTTTTCCCAGGGCTTGAAGAGAGGCTGACCAGCCTCTAGTTCCCTGGAATCTCCTTCTGCTTGGCCATCTTGAGGATAGCAGTGACATTTACTTTCCAGTCCTCAGGAACATTCCATGATCATTCTGTTTTCTGCCGTGTTTCCATGATCCCAGTGAAGTCATAGCCCTGTAACTGCATCAGACTTCTAATTCCTCCTCTTTGTTCCTCATGCTGTGTACGTTAGTGCACAGGCCTTTCAGAAAGGCACCCAGTCCTGCTGACGCCCTGAAAAAGTGCGAGAGCTTTCTCTGTAGCACTGTCCTGTAGGCACCCCCTTATTTACATGGATATGCTTGAAGAGGGCCCCATTCATCCTTATCTTGTTGATTACGAGGTCCTTCCCATTCACATCATGCACCACCCTTTGCTTCCCATTGTGGTTTGCAACTTCCTTATGGACATGGACTCCCCGCCATCAATCCTAGTTTAAAGCTTCTCTTACCAGGTTGGGCAGCCTGTTGGCACAGATCATTTTGCCCCACGTAGTCAGATGGATCCTGCCTTGTCCAAGCAATTCTTGGTCCTCAAAGGGAAGTCCGTGAACATAAAAACCAAAACCTTGCTGTCAAGACCGGCTGTGCAACCATGGAGGATGAATGAGTATTGTTCAACTTTATAAAAACAACTGTCATGTTGTCTAAATATATCTAATTTAATGAAACAAAATTATATGCTTTATGAAAATCTTGCATGACACTTAAGAAATTAGGTAAGAGAACTTTCTTTGTAGGGTAATTAGAGGCTAAAATACTTTTCTGAATTTGAATAGATACTGCTTTGATAGACAACCACTTAGGCATGATGAAAGAATAGTTTAGTTTTAAAGCAGTTCAAACCACTTACAAAGATTTTTTGATGGACACAACGTTCACAGACAATCTATTCATTACCAAGACTAGCATGTCCTCTCATCTATAAAATTTCAGGATCATTTTCAGTGAATAAACCTGTATCTAGGCAGAGGTTGCCTTGCTCTGTTCAGTATACCTATTGCAAAATGCCTGTGGTTCTTTAAGAAAGAGGGTGTGTTTTTTCACTACAAGTCCTTTTTCTTTTAAGAATACTCATCAGGTAGCAAGTGTTTTCTGCATCTGTTTTTCTCTTTAGCACTTGCTTGTCTTCCCCCAGCCCCTCCCTTTTCTCCAAGCACACAAGTTGTGTTTATTTCTTAAAAGATGCTGACCAGGAGAACCTTAGAAAAGTAATCCATGTTCAACACACCTTTTTGTAATGAAATTTTCTTTAACAGTTGGAAGATAAGGGAGGGCCTTGTGGAGTTGTAAGTCCTGTTTCCTGCTTTTTACTCAAAAAAAAAAAAGGGGGGGGGAATTGATTCTTAAAGAATTTGTCATCATCTTGAATAGTGCACTGAGTTTATCCACTGCTTCAAAAAAAATTTCAGTCTTTAGAGTAATGACTTTGTTTCTTTTTCTGGTTTACAGAAATACTTGATCTTTTTGAAAAACTGTCTTCACTATTGATTCTGAGACCTAGTCCCTGATTTCTCTAGGACTTCTAGTTACGTGGCTACGAGAGTAACTTGTCTGGGAGATGAGACAGTACTTACATTCCTATCTCCTCAAGATTGAGAGACACGCTTATATATTTGAAGGATAATTTCTAAAACTATAGTTCAACTTAAACCTGATGTGGAGGATAGTATGGTTATTCATTCCTACTCAGGAATAGATTTTGCTGTTATTTGGAGGAAAACCTCTGTGCTCCATTTTAAACCTTGAGTGGATTCTAACTTGTCTCACCAAACAAACATGAAACCTTGGTTTATAAGTAATTCATTTCAATTCTTTACTGTTCTCGTCATTTTATTTTTTCTACTGAAAGACTGACTCTGTTGCTGAATGCGTTAAACCAGTTCAGTTTGGGAAACAAAGCAAAATAAAGCTTTTCTGTCTAAATGTTGTTCATTACACTGAAACAAATGCTGCTGTTTTCTCTAAGGAGGTTATACTTTATGCATTTAAATATTGAATAACTTAAGACATGTTTTTATTAGGAAATAGTAAATTATTCTTGTCATATTCTTGCTTATTAAAAGTGAGTTTACTTGTGGTTTGTGATACCGTTAGCTTTTGATGTAGTTGCAGTGTACTTGAAATGCACAAAGGATTTTCTAATCAAACAAAGCTACCTTTGTGTCTTATAGTTAAGTACAAAATATTCATCAAACATAGATTTATTTAATGGATTTAAATAAAAAAATATTCAGAAGAGTTAATGAGCTGAAATTGATTTGAGTACCGTGTTCTTCAAGGGGTTTTAGGTGTTGAGAATCTTGTTTTTTCATGGAATGAAATGGAAAAAATTTCCCTGCTCCTTCATTCATTTTAGGTTTTCAGTTTTGAATGAGTTGGTCAGAGCGAAAATAATTATGTGGGTGGGCTGTGGAGCCCTTGTGCTTCTCTAGGAACTGCCACTGGTACTGGTGTTTGGTTTCTCTGGAAGGACCATTACTGACTCTGGAGAGTTAGGAAATGCCCAAGCCATACAGATATCTTTCATAGCTAGTTATCTACCCGGACATTATATTCTTATTGCTTCTGGGAACATGAAGTGGGGTCAGAATTGGGTCAGTTACCTTCTGTGCATTCAAGTGTCCAACTTTGTTGGTGAACTCTCTGTTTCTCCATTTCCAAGATTTTAAATAAATTTCCAACACAGAAGTTTTTGGGTGTTGTTTTTTTTTTTTTTTTAAACTTTTGTCCAAAGCTGTACGAGTATGTGTCGTTGTTTTTTCTTTCATCCTAGTACCAAAATAATCCTTTGCAAAATAGGCAAAATTTGCTTTAGTATAGCATGGTTAGTAATATGTTGTGCAGAATAGCCAATAATTGTACAACTTAGTAAGGGATTAATTCTGTTTTTCCTGTTCTCTTCAGGAAAACTCACCACAAATACTTGAAATACTATAGAATTTTAAAGATGTAGTTGTTTCTGGCACCAAGGGGACATTGTCTTCAAGTTGTGATTTGATTCACATCACCATCTTCAGTGTTTTACTGTCATCTTTGCATTCCTTGTCAAAGTGTGGCGAAGGTGCACATTATTTCTGTCGTGTTCAGAGTGTTTCTGTTGCTACCTTTTTTTGTTCATTTTCTGTTTCTGAGGAAGAAGATCCTATATTTTGTTGACATATAAACATTTATTACTGGATCTTTGTGTACACTGCTTCAGCCCTTGGAACCATCTCGCTTTGGTTCTGGTGCACCATCCAATACTGGTTTTATACACAGCATCTATGAAAGTTGTATTAATGTCTGTCAAGTTTGTTGGGTGGAGTATGGGCAATTAGTTTCAGTGTTTCTGAAAAAAAAAAAAGAAAATTGGAAGGGAAAATTTTGGCAGCACGGGGTGTATTTCTGATGCTGTTAACATTTCCTAAGAGTAAATTTTTGGGAAGTGTAATTTTGAATGCATTGCCTAAGTAAAGCAAATACGAGGTAAAAACTCTTTGAAATAACGTATTTATTAACTACTTGAATCTGGTCACTCAAGCTTCTCTAAATCAAGTCCATTGACGGATGAAAAGGCTGTATTATGATGCTTCATTCCTTGTGGCAAACAAGGCTTCCATCTTTGTTTCACTTTTGCTTATGGCACATATGCCTTTTTGTCCAGTGATAGAAACTTTTTTTGAAAATCCTTCTCAATAAAGTCTTTTTGCAGCATCCTGTGGCTGTGGTTTATCATTGCTAGAGGCTACTTATCACAAAATACAAGCAAAGTTAATGAATAGGTTGCAAAAATGCAGAGGTTCAGAAATACTTCTTATGTGGATTAGTGAGTGGTGTTACGTACCGGAACACAGTTTTTCCTGCCCACTTTGTTCCTCTGTGTCATGGGAAGGACTAGCTAATATGATTTACTAAAGCTAATGACAGAATTATTTTCTTACTGTATAGTTGCACAAGTAAACAACTGAAGTGGAAAAAAATATCAGGTCTACACTAGGTAACTACAGGTAGTCTTCAAAAATACAGTTTTTGCCAAGTGTTAGTTTTTTTTCCTTGTGCAAAGTGAATGCATAAGTGGGGGTTTTGTTTGGGGTTTTTGGGTTGGGTTTTTTTTTTTTTGAGATGTATCTTCAGTATTTTTGTGATCATTCCGGTCAGTCTTTTCAGTCTGGTCTTAAGTCTCCCTTTCTTTTCCTTTCATGTCTGCAGCCCCAGGAATTTACAGAAAATGTGTGTCTTCAGGACAAATCTTTGCATCAGCATGGTAGTTTTGTGCCCTATTCCATTGTTTTAACTCGAGTATCTTAGCTTCTTTTCACATAAGCATCTTCTTGTCAGAAGGTATTCTTCAGTGGTTTTTAAATAATGTACATTTAAAAAAATATAATAGATAATGATAAAGCTGTTCTTTGTATATTTCTTTATTTTAATAATTCCCTTTCTTAAATCACGTCCCCATTTAATTAATTAATTAGTGAGTTGAAGTAGAATTAGGACAAGGAATTTTGCAGTTTGATCATTGCTTGTCTGCAATTACAGCCTATCAGTTTATATTGACTCTCACTTCATGGGCAATAGAATATGTGTTGCTAGTCTTGCTTTCACAAGAAAAAAGTTAAAATAGAATTTCACAGATGTTCACTGTGATGAGAAGTTCACAGGTTTTTAGAAGTATATATTTGCTGGGGGGGAGGGGGCACGGCTGTACAGATGGGTTGCCAGGCAATTAATTCTTCCTACTTGGATTGCCTGCAATAGGAGACAATCCAGCTCTCACGAGCAGCGCAATATTATTTGCAAAGGGAAACTACCAAGTAACAATTTTCCTATTCTCTTCCTTCTTTCTTCTGTCTTCCCAGTCTCACTATAAACCTCCCTTCCTTTGCTGTGCATTCTGATAAACTGCTAATGATTGATATGATAGCAGTGCTGTCATTCTTTTTAACAAAAAAAAAAAAAGTCATTTTTATTCTAGGTATTTTAATAGAGTCCCATTAAGGATGTATTGCTGACTGAAATATTGGCATGAAGGGCTCTCACTGAGCTGAGCTGAGCCCAGGAATTAAGAAGTCAGGAAATCGGCTGCTGCATTGCAAAAGAACCTTGTGTGACACAGTATCTCCTGATTGGGGGGATCATTACTGCTATTATGACTCGACTTGCGTAGGAATTTTAAATTTCATCTGAATGTCAGTAATAACCCTCTTAGCAAATTATCCTGAATAAAATCACGAAGGCATTTTATATAATAGGTGTTGAATTACTGGATAGATTTGCTAATTAAATACTCTTTGTTCTGCTGCAGTTGACATTACAGGGTAAGATCTTGAACAATTATTCTCAACAGCTGTACTTTGTTAAGGGAAAAATTAACTACAAAGTTTATTTTTTTTCTACACTTGAAGTTGGCAGATTTTTGAAATGTGCTTGAAAAAAATTCCATCATCCAATTGGTAATGAGAAGATAAATATGCAGGTGTTGCTGTGAAATCAGATAACTACCGACTGCCTTATTAATGAATTTAGCAAGCCTTTATAACCTTCTGTTTTGTAGCTGTTGGCACTTACAAGTGATCTCCTGTCAGAGTGGGTAGCACTAGCATATGCCAGTCACTTGATGAAGCTAACTTGTCTGTGACCCTCTTATTACCTACATCCACTGCTGTCCTTGAAGACAATTAAGAAATGGTCTTTGCACAGCCAAGCAGGTTTTTTTTAGTAGAGGGTAATCCTATTTTAAAAAAAAGTTATCTTTCTAACTGTTAGTAGATAGTGTTATTTCAGAGAATGAAGTAGAAAATGCCAGAAATTATCAAGGGAAAAATGGTAGGCCTTCTTTTCTTTTACATATAAAGTCTTCAGTTCTCTGTGCAATTTTTTAGTTCTGTTTCAGGGATTCCTGTTTGCTTTTGGAGTATTAAGAGAAAGGTATAACCTTTCTTTGTAGGAGTTAGCTAATAAGTGAAAGTGGAGGGGGGGGGGGGTGGAATTCTGATTATTGTATATGAAATTTGATGTCATGTACTAGTGATATGTTTCTTTAGAATAATTTCAAAACTCCATGAAAAGGTGCTGGGGCGGTGCCGTCTGAATCACTCACTAGGAGATGAATAGGAGTTGAATATCTTTTTTAAGCTTAAAATGGAATCGGGTGCGTCTGAGCACATACAGCCTAGAGTGGATCTGCAGTTAAGACTCACAATTTTCATCTTTGTCTACAGAGAAGATTGAGGCCAGCTGAGCTTTTTGCAGTTTGGGACTTCAGCAGAGTTCAGGCATCACATTTTCAAAGTACTTAGTTTGCAGCATCAATGGATCATCTTTAAACCAACTGGATGTTTTGAACTAGACCCAGAGAGTGTAAATCCCCATAGGTATTCATATATGCTTAAGGAATGACCCTGATAAGGACATTCATTGTGAATCGGCTACGTCACAGTTACATTGTTGTGTGGAACCTAACCTTTCCTTATTTGCCTTGAAGGGAACGGTATATTGTGTCTGCTTAGTTCATGTCTTTGTACTTTGGAAGAGTGAGTCCATCCTTAGGTGCATCAATTTATCTTTGAAGATGAAAGTGGCTAGAAAAATGGGTCTGAACAGAAACTACGTTTAAACAGAATATTAAGTTTGCAAAGTCAAGTATTGTGAAACTAAATGCTAGGGGAATATAGCTTTTGTAGCATAATTCTGTGGTGCATAGTTTAAAACAAATTGAAAAGCGTAGTGGAGCATCATACTTCAGTATTCATCACTGTGGTTGTCTAAAGGTTCAGAAATACTAAAGAAACTTGCCAATAATGTTGAAGGAATGACAATGTTATCCTGTTCGTGTACTGTGATGTAGAAGTGGACGTCTCAACTTTGTTCCAGAATTGCTTCCTGCAATAGCAATAGTCAATATTGTGATAGTCAAGACTCTTGGATTCATTTTAGGCTCCTTGGCTTTATGTAAGTCATGAGATTTCCCTGAAGATGGTACTTTTCCCACTGAGTATGGCCAGCTCTTCCCTGTTCATCCTTTTTCTTTCCTCATCCCTGCTAATTTCTACTGCTCAGCTTCCTGTCATAGACTTCTTGACTACAGGTCATAATTGTGCCTTTTTGGCAAATATGGCCAAGGAGTATTGCAATGTAATGTATGAAAAATAATAAAACTTAGACAAGGTCACTAAATTTAATATAACCTGTTAAAATAGTTTGTTGCCTGACTATCTTTAAAGCTAGAGTACTAAATTGTTCGGATTCACCTAATAGTCTGGTCTATTGCTGTAATGAGTGGTTCAAAGTAATCCTCTTTAAGAAAATTGAAAGTATAAACGTATATGAGTAGCAGGACTAGCTGAAAAAGAACTGAGGTTTATGCTGAGTGGGGACGGAAAGGACTGAAACGAGGGAACTGGGACTAACCAGGTGGAATCTGGAGCTGTGTGCTAGAGCAGCAGGATGCTGACGAGAAAGGAAATGGGGAATGCCGTGGAAACATGGGCAGGTGACTGAAGGAATGGACCAGATGTTGGTTCTCATGCAGCTGTGCAAACTTCACTAATCCCTTGCTGCTGCTGCAGCTACAGGTTTTGTTCATAGAGCTAGTTTTACTTTGTCTTTTCTGTGCTACAGCCATATCTGTGGCTTTAGGTGATACGCTCTTCCACCTCTCTCAGCTATGCTGACCAGTATTAGAGATGCAAGGAGCAGCCTACTCGTGTGAGGTCTCTCCCATTATTTACAAGGTTCAGAGAGTTGCTGTTCAGAGCATTCAGGGAACTTGGGATGCACTCTTGGCTGAGGAACAAACCAGGTTACACACAGACTTGCCCATTGATCCAACATCTGTATCCTGTCTATCCCAGCTCATTGTCCCAGTTCTAGTTTCCCTACGGAGTTTGCTTTTTGATGACCCGTTTTGAGATGATTACAAGGGTAATCAACCTTTTGACCAGGTTCTTGTTGAGTGAGCCCCATCCAGCCTGCACTGAATAAGGCAGGATGTTTTTGGGGAAAAAACTCAATGACATCGAGAGATTAGATGATGGATATGAAGGAAATGACCACTGACCTAAATTACTGAAAGAGGCTTAATTCTGGCACTTCCTGATTAAGTTTTATTTGAGCACTGGATTCAATGTTCTTTTTTTCCTAAGGTAGAAATGTGTGTGTGCACATGCAATTTTGAGATTTGTTTTAATCTTGTTTTAGGGGAGTTAATAATAGCATTAATACAAGGTCAGATGAGAATTTACTCATGTAATAGGAGTATTGAGGTGACTGTGTGTTGCCAGGAGAGAGGTGGTTTGCTTTGTTTTGAAAGGTGAGAGCATTTGGAGTTAGCAACCTAATGAATATGTTTGCATGTGTTAGCTTGTAATTATATCATACGCTAATCTTTGATTATTTTTTTTCATTTCAGATTTTGATGCATACCAAGGAGATGGTGCAAAAGGTAATGCTGAGCATTTTCATTAAACAACAACTCTTAAAGAGCACACCTGGTGAAATTTTTTTATTCTAGGAGAACTGTAACCCAAACAGACCTGAAATCACTTCTTAGGATGCCTGGTTTACAAATGTAATCCTTCCTAATGGATTATAGCTTTTTTTCTTTTCCTACCACAGATATGATCTGGCCCCTGCTTGAAGCCTATGTGTGGCTGTTTCAAGCAAATTAGCAACAGTGCTAATTAGAGTTTACTCATAGACCTGTTACACCATGTGTTCTAGTGTTTTATTATGGTTTATTTTTTGGCATCTTTTAAACTCTGTCACAGGGTGGTTTTTTGACTATATGGAGTTTAACATGGACATAGCCATGCTGCGGTTTTTACAGCTGCATTGGTTTTCTGCTACTGAAGACATCAGGTTTTCATTTTTTCAAGTTAATATTATGTAATTGGATGCATCTGCCCATTTTTGGGTGACATTTACTGGTATTGACAATTTTTCTTTTCACCTTCGTTCTTGCTATGCCTTTCATATACACCTCAGGCTTTTTTATGTGCTTCAATTTGTCTATAGAGTTTGCTCTGTTGTCCCAGAGTATTATGGCAGTCTGGCTGGTGTTTGAACGCAGTCTTTTCCAAGTAGGGCATTTGAATTGTTGCAAGGATCAGAATGAGATATGACGTGAAGGGCAGAGTGTCAGTCAGAAGGATTCAAGTAGGTGTTTGTATTCATCTCCAGGTGTGGTTGTTCAGTAGTTCAACCCAGAGGTACAAAACTTACGGGTCACAGTAGTGAGATCCTTATGCAAAAGGAGAACCTTGTTCTCTGAAAGATCTGCTGCCCAGGGGAGGACTACCACAGGTAATTAGATTCCGGCAGAAGAAAACGTACGGGAATGGGAAGATGGAAATATGAAGCCAGATATATAATCTGGAAAAGTGTAAGAAGAGCAGCCTAATCTGGACAGCACTGTGGTATTCTCAGTTACTGTATCCACTAGCCAATACTTTCACTAGATTTGTTTCAAATGGAGTATTTAAGTTCTGGGTTTTTTTAATGCAGGATGACTTTTTTGTAATAGTATTGTGATGGCTACAGATGGGATAGGATACCTGACTGTAGTATTACCTTTCAAGCAAATTAGCTAAATGTCTTGTCTGAATAGCCTGAATTTGTCCAGCAGTCTGAGCTGAAGTGATCTTCTTGTGTCCTAGCAGTCCAAAATTATTTCGGATTAGAATTCCTTCTGTTTCTCAAGATTAGACTTCTTCATTGACATTCATTTAGTAAAACTTATATTATGTACACAACTGAAGAGTGATTTTTTTTTTTATTATTTTTTTTTACATATCAATGGTGTAAGTTTCATTATTATCTTTAAATTCAGATATGTCTTAATGAAATGTACAGACTTGCTCAGTAAAACCTTACATTACATTTTTCTGCTTTTTAGTGTTTAAGGGATAATATATGGACAAGGATCTCTTTTAATCTAGAAAATGAGGAGGGACTTTAAAGAAATGGAGTGGGTTTGGTTTGTTTTTCAAAGCAGTTTGTTTCATTTAGATGAATCTTGAAGTGATTTATGGAGACACAGATTCCATTATGATAAACACTAATAGCACTAATTTGGATGAGGTCTTCAAGCTGGGGAACAAGGTAAGGAATTTTTTTCTTTTTAAAGCTTTCCTACATGCCTGTGTTGTTGTACCACTGGGAGTGGAGCAGACAGTATTAAGAGAGGACTCTGTGGCATAAACAGAGAATAGGTTATGAGGAAGGAGAACTAGACCATGTTTGGAAGCTGTGGAGTAGTGAAAGCTCAGAGTGCCCTATCTTCAGGTGTAGCTACTCTGTACGTTATCAAAAATGATTAAATTAAATGAAACATTTAATGGTATATTGAGCTTTTTAACCAATGCTAAGTTACCAGGAGACTATCTGAATACTTGATAAGCCAACACAGAACTAATGTGGAGGAATTGTACCTTGCAATTACAACGTGAACACAATTTTGATTTTAATGATTTTTGTTTTGACGTGAGAAATGTTTGTCAGTTTAGTTTTGTTTAGTTACGTAGTATGTATTACACGGTATGTGCCATCAGATTTCCAGTGGTAAATTCAAATTTTAATTCCCAAGGCATACTAGATACAGAAGAGATGTGTTTGATTAGCAGTTTGCAACTGCCACTGTGGAAGTTTTGTGGCTCTCTGAAATTGTGGTAGAGAAGTGTTTCAGGAAATTTTAAAGAAAAGATGTGAGAGAAGTTGCTTTTGAAACGTAAAAGAAATTGTGATGAAAATGAGAGCTATGGAAGCTCTGAAGAAACAAAGAAAACATAGAGGCTTTTTTTTCATTATAGTATTAAGCAAGAGTCATTTAGCTTTAAGGCAAGAGTGATTCTGAGGTTTTTTTAGAATACTTCTGCCTCCATGCTAAGTTGGTACTAGAAGTAGATGTATCTTAGGAGCATGGAAAAAAGGAATAATATCTTGATGTCATAGCCAAGTAGCAGGAGGGCTGATGGCATTGAAGAAAGAAATCTCTCTTCGTTTGCCACATGCAAGGCCAGATATAGTTTCAAGTGTGTATATACACTAGTGTATAAGAAAGTTTAATCTTACTGTAGCTGTGTGTGTGGTTTCATTCTGGTTTGGTTTTTGTCCCTGTACTCCCATTGGCTGCTAAGTGATACAGAGGAACAGTTAAATAATACTAACTTATATAAAATCTGACGGGATTGTCATCATAGGTTAAATACTTCTGACTAATTCAGATTTACTGGGAGAATAAGTGGGTTTTTGAGCTTGTTTCGTGCTTAATGATTCTTTTTAAGAATCAAATCTTAGGCTTTTTTATCACGTGTACTTGTGTATCCTATATCATTTTTTTGTTGTTTTGGGGTTTTTTTTAAAGGACAGACTGTTTGATTACTATTTTCATATCGTACACTTGATTTTAAAAGTGAACAAACTTATGTCTGTAAATAAGCACACAGTCAAACCTACCATCACAATCGTGAAAGTTGTGGCTCTCAGCATTCTTTCTGTGGCATAAAAAAGTGGTTCTTGTGTTTCTTGTTTGTTTCTTCCTGAAGAAAGTGATAGTGACTTTTTTGCAAACACTTCTATCTTTTAGGTTTTATTCATTTTGCATAATTCATATAAACAATTTTCAGGATAGAGAATTGTATCTGTTGATGAGGAGCGTTCTAAGAAATGTCACTGTTCTATTGCATAAAAATTTCTTTCCAAAAGATCATGTTCAGAGATGGGGGATATTTACATTGCATTCGTACTTCTCCTTTAATATAGACTGTATGGAAGGCACACAGGTTTAATGCAAACAATTACTGTGTGAGCAGTTAGTGTATGTACCGCTTTTCTCATGTAAAGTGTGAATTTTTAGGTTGTCTTCAGCAATCACGTGTTACTCCAAGAGACTAATTTGTTTTTCTGTTGGAAAGAATTCTCTCATCCTCTTCCTGAATTTTCCCATCTAATGCCTCTCAGGTTTCTGGGTGTGTTCACTCCCACCCTTTACCCCTCATTATTTAAATCCATGCCCCTTTTGATCATTACTCAGCAGAATTTCATATGTTTCTCATTATCTGTGCATCTTTGTGAATCAGATTTGCTGGTACATTTAATACTGCACAGTTGCTGGCTTTTAAGCACTTGATTAGTATGGTGTAAAAAAAAAAATATGGAAAAGACTTTAAACAATAGGAAAATGTTTGGAGGAATTGTTTGACTGTTTTGCTTTAACAAACAAAATATGAACCTCTTGGCAAAATGGTTTTGCTTCATATTGTCCTTCATAATTTAGAAATATACAAGGGATATAAAACTCTAAGGATAGACACAGAATATTAGAAGTGTTGACAGTTTCTGCTATAGGAAAAATGGAGATCTGAGTAAGAAAATTAAATACACACACACACTATATATGTAAAAATAAGGAAAGTTTTGGTCAAAACTGGTAATGTGGGCCCAAAGCTAGATAGAAAGCCAATGAGATTTTATGCTGGCAATACTATTCCTGTCTTAGTGGAGGTATGTGTTAGATGGCAAAAGAACTTTAATTTATATAAAACTTCAGTGAGGCCTAAGAAAAGGATAGTTCATAGCTGGTGATCTCTGACAAGAGAACTAGAATTAATGGAGGAGTAAGAGTGGATAGGGAGATAATGAAAGCCAAGAGGGAAACAGAATTGTAGAAGACAGAAAATGAAGAATAGAACCCATGAAGATAGAACAGGATGTCTGAGAAGTGATGTGCAGATACTCTGTAGAAGAAAGTAAAATAAAAACGTATGAAGAAAGAAAAATGCAAGTAGGGAATATTTAGCCAATATTGAGGCTAAATATCTAGGAATATACCTAATATACCTAAATATTTAGGAATATTTAGGTGGGTGAATGTGTACTGGAACCAAAGTTTGTTGTTGAAGGTATGTGTTGTTTTGAGATGCTGCATCTCTGTCCTCTTGGAGTAGAGGAAAAGAGAAGTGCAATTTCAAGCTTTTGTATGCGGGTAAGACATAGCCTGTCTGTAGAAAAACAGCACCTTTTGGTCTCAAAGAAATCAGGCTGTAGAAAATGTAGGTGTGTTGTGAGGAAGGGTATAAATAAACACTTGCCCATTTGTGCGTGTTTTTCCTGAACATACACACACAGAGCTCTGGTCTGCAGTCATAGTTCTGCCTCCCCAGTTTAGGGGCGGGGGGGAGAGAAAAAAAAAAAAAAGAAAAAGAAAAAAAAGCACCTTTGCAAGGCACCTCTTTTAATAACAGCTCATAGTTACTACTGTGTACTTAATTTAATGATTAATGGTATCTGACTAGTCTTTAAAATGTGTATGCAAACACACTAAAGCAATTTCCATATTCTGTCTAAGTGACTGTCTCTTATCTTTTCCTAGTAAGTGGATCCCTACTCTGAAATCCCTTGTTTGCTTTATTTATGTGAGAGGTTAGATGGAGTAGCTGCCCTAGTAAAACAGGCTGGAGTCAGTTATCTGCAAGGTCACGTTTGGTCCCGTGCTTCTCTGGCCTGCTTGATTTTGTTAATAAGTTAGATAGACCAAGCTGTAAACCCTGAAGAAGCCAATGGGTGAGCCTTAATTTTAATAACAGCTCATAGTTACTGCTGTGTACTTAATTTCATGATTAATGGTATCTGACGAGTCTTTAAAATGTGTATGCAAACACACAGTGTGTAATGTTACTTGTTTCAAAAATTAAGAATGATGCATCTCTAGATGGAAGTTAAGTTTGTCCATGGTTATTAAGGTGTTGCATTTGGATCTAATGTCAGTGCATTTGCAGATCAAAACTGAAGTGAACAAGCTCTACAAATTGCTGGAAATCGATATCGATGGAGTCTTTAAGTCCTTACTGCTGTTAAAGAAGAAGAAGTACGCTGCTCTGACTGTGGAACCAACAGGAGATGGGAAATATGTAACAAAACAAGAACTGAAAGGATTAGATATAGTACGAAGAGACTGGTGTGATCTTGCAAAAGAGACTGGAAAGTGAGTTTCTCTGTGGCATTGTCCTCTTTGCTCTCTTTCAAAGAGTACATGCTTCATAAACATTTGATATCACATGGCTGTTTCCTGAACAGTGCAGATTGGTGACTAACATCAGCGTTAGGGCTTCTTAACTGATTTTTGTAGGAGATAGTGAGAACGTTACGTTTTGGGATTGGTAGCAGATCATACTTGCAGAAGTCCAAATGTCTCTTAATTTCATTACCTCTTTTTGCATCTTCTGTGGAAGCTGTGCATTTGAGTTGTCCCAGTTTTGTATATGCAGTTTAATAAACCACAGCTGAAGTCTTGTGGAAATGGTAGGTGTCATTTAGAGTAGGCCTTTGGTGTCACAGGTTTTAAGTCAGATTTTTTTCAAAGACGGTTAAAGAAGCTGGTGGTCAGCTCTTTCAGCATCCTCTAATAAAGCTGCGAGTGCGCTGAGTGTAGCCTGAGGAGATGATCCCTTCCCCAAAGACTGCTTCTCTTCCATTTTTCAAATGAGACTCACTTGATACTTCATTATGATGGATATAGGATTGATGATTTATTAATTGTCATTGCACAAGGCATTTTCATACTTAAATTCAATAGATAATACGTTTAGCACTTCAGAAAGAACACTGGAGTGGATGGAGAGGTGGTCATCTGGGGGCTGACTCAACTTATATTGCGTACTGCATCTTGAAAACTTAATTTAAATAAACTGCGGTCCAAATGTATCCAAAAATGAATACTTTCTTACATCTGTAAAAATACACCACACACTTGCTTACTGTTCTTAAGACTTGCATTTTCTAAGAAAAGATGCATCATAATAGAAGCAAATTTTTCCAAGTTAGGAATGTATTAGTAATTAAAGCTATACAAATGTTTGAGAGTGTTCTTTAGTGACTAACTCTTCTGCAGCTGGCAGATCTTCCAACCACATTTTACAGAAATAGGCAAGACTTCGCTTATTTGATACGTTCTCTTCTCCCCCATCTTAAGATACCTGCTATGGAATAATAAATGGCAAAATGAAATGGGAGCAGAAAATAGAAACCAGTTGCGCTCAACAATTCCAAATCACTGTTTAACATTAGAACTATTTACTATAATTTGCTTTTAGTAAAACAAGTAAATACATAAAACATAACGTGAAATAGCCTGGCAAATTTCTATAAATTTTGCATCAGACTTCATCCTTGGGCTCTTTAATTTGTAGAGGTAACTTAGGGGAAGAGAGGGTTGTGTTTATTGTAATGATTTTGCTTTGCCTGTCTTAATCTTTTCTTCATTTCTGGACTATTTTTACAGCTATATAATTGGTCAGATTCTTTCTGATCAGCCCCGAGATGTAATCGTGGAAAATATTCAAAGGCGGCTTATAGAAATTGGAGAAAATGTGATCAGTGGCCAGATCCCAGTAAATCAGTTTGAAATAAACAAGGTAAATGATGTCGTAGCTCTTTTCTGTCTCAGAAAAAACTTTACTGTTCCTGAATATATTGACTGCTGATAAAAAATATCTTTAATCCTTACGATGCTGTGAAATAACAGGAGTTTTATTAGATACTGAATAGCATGGAACATACTGCAAAGATCCTACAGTATGAGAAAAAATACCTGTGGGGCTGGAGGCCAGTCTCGCTTCCTTAAAATAACAACTTGGTGTCTTGCCCCATCCTACTGTCTCCCCCACTGATTCTACACTTTAAGAGTGACATGATAGCTCATGAAGTTTTCTCTGAAATTGTTATTTTATATTTCAAGTTTAAAATACATAAACTGAAGAATGCAATGGAAAAGTCAAACATTCTGTTGTCTAGAAAACCCATGTAAAAGCATACTATTGTTAGTTTATTTCCCTTCAAAGCTCCATAGAAGAAAGCTAATAATAATGTTGAGATCTCATTCGAGACTTTCCTGCAGCAAGAAGTAAAAAATTCTGCTTTATCTACAGGAGTTTTAGCAAACAGCATTGTTGGTTTGGTTTATTTTTATGAATCCACAATGAAACTTGTATTTTTAACTTCAAAAGTCTCTCCCCTCTGCTAGGGGCGTTTCACTAATGAATTGGGTATTACCTGCTCCTCTCATGCCCCTACTAGAAAAGATTTCCCAGATTTGCTCCATCCAAAGTCTTTCTTTTGCCATCCGGACATCTGTCTGCTCTGTAAGACTGTGTTAATCAATCAGTTCAGAAATGTGTTCAGCTTGTCAGATGAGTGTTAGAGAAATCAGTGATTTTTATGGTTGACTTAAAAAAAGAATGTTCCGATTGCAAATATTCCAAGAGTACTTAATATCCCAGTAAAAGATATATATGGAATAATTTTTTATTTAAATGCTGAATGTTCCTCTGTTTAACTACTTTAGAAAAAAATAAATAATGTATTTCACTATTAAGTCAAATGCATAAGTTGTTTCTAAGAACAGGGATGATGGTAAATATTTAAACGTAACATTTTATTTTGTGTAAAGGAAAAACTCATTGTGGAATCTCAGTAGTGTGAGATACATGGAGATATTTAAATCTAGTTGTATCCTCTTGCTACAGAGCTTGTTAAATGCATTTAACTACTTGATATTCATATTTACTTTATGACCTGAACTGGTGCAGGGGTAAGAGGGTAATCTCTGTGTTTTTGTATTTTGCGTAATGTTTTTATCTTCAATTTAGTTTAATTTTAAAACAATTGCATTATATCTGTAACTATTTTGAACTGCTTTTAATGTAATGCATTTTTCCGACAGTAATTGTACAAGCATCCTCTCATTTTATTAATAATAACATTTTTAAAGTGTGAAGGACTGGTACCTACACCTTAATGTCTGGAAAATACCTTTATTACAATTTTTTCATCTTACCTTTTTGTTTTGCAAATGTACTTGTGAATAGTAGATGGATGAAGATAGCTACTATGTAATCTTGTCTTTTAAAGTTTGGAGTTGTCCATCACTGGAGTAAAATACTTTTCCATAGTTATGCTTCTGTTTCCTCCTTTGATCTCTTAGGCATTGACAAAAGATCCACAGGATTATCCTGACAAAAAAAGCTTGCCGCATGTGCATGTTGCCATGTGGATAAACTCTCAAGGAGGCCGAAAGGTGAAGGCAGGAGACACAGTGTCATATATCATTTGTCAGGTAAAAATGTCTTTATTTATAGTTAACTACTAGTTATTGTTTTGAAAGATGGCAAAAAAACAACTCCTCAACTCCTGGAAAAAATGTTTTGGCATTTCTTTGTAGGAAGATTATGTTACAGTTTAAAATGGTCAGTTTTCTGTACTAAATTTAGTTTTGTAGAGCCAGAAAGGACCACGGTGAATCAGCTCAGCTCAACTGACTATTTCCACATAGTGACTGATAAAATTTCCCTGAATTAATTTCTGTTTGGAACTAGAACTTATTTTTAACGAAAATATCCAGTCTTTGTTTTAAGGAGAAGAAAATTCTGGTGGTGAAGAACCTGTCATTCTTGGAAAGCTGCGTCGTCGATGTGTTGGTGGTGGTGGTTAAATAGTGTCATTGTTATTTCCAGTGTCAACTTGTGTCTTTTCAATTCACAGTCATTGGATCTGGCAGTACTTCTGTTGGATAGACTGGCAAATTTGAGAAACTTTCTGTTTTCAGGTGTTTATCCTATAAATGTGCATCATTATCTCACAAATACATACTCCACTTCAGATGTGCTATTAAAAAAAAAGTGTAGGTAGTCTTAGATGGACTAGAGTGACCTGTTATGCCAATCTGATGGACTTGGCAATGTGACTTCTACAGTGGACCACTATTTCAGCTCCTTCATCATTAAAAACTGAAAGATACTGTTTTTTATTTAATTGAGAGTTCTTAGCCTGGCGTGATAAAGCTGCCAAGACTTATGAGAGCTGGGCCATGGGTACGGCTGAGCAATGGCACAATACAAGAGAAGAATGTACTTGTTGAAAGAAGGGAGCTGAAGGAATTGCATTGTAATTATTTTTGCAAAGCAGCTGGATGAGCTGAATAGTCTAAATTAATTTTGTTCTGAATACTAAGTTGTCTGAAAGGAGTAGGAGGGACCAATGGCTTGCAGTCTGTCTTCGTTAGTGATAAGTTTTCAGTCCATGGTTTGCTGACCCTGTTGAAGCCAGTAGCTCGCCTTAACTGAAAAATGAAGGTGTCATATGTTAAGGCATTAGTTTTATTTTGCTGTAAAAAAGGCAAAAAAGAGACTCTACTTAGCAAAAAATAAGCTGTGGTACTCCCCCTCCCCCCGCCCCCCAGCCTCGAAGGTTTACTTCTGTTACTGAATGGTTGCTAAATTACTGCTCTAAGTTTTTTGACACACATTGAAAATAAAATTTCCTAGCGTAGTTGTGGACTGGGAATACTGTTCTACAGACCGAGTTACATTTTTCAGAACAGTACCATCTTGAGAGTTGATACTTAATTCCTCCATTAATACTGTTTTCAATTTAATTATTGCCTTCCCAAACTGAATTATTTGCTCCTTATCTTTCTCTTTCAACTTCAAGAAGAATGTAATGTTTACTCTAACCCCTGAGTGGTGTTTCTGTCTTGGCTTGAGATGTCACCATGTGTTTCTTTCAATATTTCCGAATATTTCAGAATTTGCTCTTTCAAATCGATACTATTGCCTTTGTCATTTATTCACATGTCAATGAATGATGGTCCATTCTCTGACCGTTCATTCTATTTGTTTCTTTGTAGAAACGAAGAATATAAATTTCCTAACAAAACAGATATAGTGTTGATATCCGCGACTTAAAATTTGCTGCTTGTGCAAAATGATAATGTTAGTTCAGTACAAAGTGAATCCAAAATGCATGCCCTCTGTGTATTTTTAACTGGGCTGATGGTTACAATGTGTTTTCATTGTGCATTTCAGAATTGACAGATGGGACTGTTTACTCTGTCTACTCTTACTGATTTGCACGTGTAGGCTGCAATAATACAAGCTGGATTTACATTCTTGAACTTGCCAGTTGATGCCAGCATCAGCAATGCAATTTATTTTTTTTTTACTACTGCTGGATTTGTATTGGATGCATAATAAATCAACCAAAAGAGAGTGACTGTGTAACATTTTTGCTTTAAAATACTGCATAATATTTGAAGCATAATCCTTTGTATAGAATGAATGTGGATTTTACTTTTTTCACACCTTGTTTTGTATGTGTCTCCTGCCTTAGGATGGATCAGATCTCAGTGCCAGCCAGCGAGCATACGCTCCGGAACAGTTGCAAAAGCAAGATAATCTTACTATTGATACTCAGTACTACCTGTCTCAGCAAATACATCCAGTAGTTGCTAGAATATGTGAGCCCATAGAGGGAATTGATTCTGTTCTTATTGCAACGTGGTTAGGTAAGTATTTTAAATTCAGTTTATTTAAAGAATTACAAGACACAAAGTCAGAAGTTTTAATGTATGTTTCTTAACAGAAATGCTTCCCAAAAATCAGTCTTTTTACAATGAACAATAGCATGTGTTACACAGTCTGTAGAAAGCAGCTACCATTTTTCAGAAGGTGCTCATTAACATGAACTTAATCTTATAATCCTTTTTCAGAGTTGCAAAAATTTACTGTTCATAAATGACAGTACTGTTGCATGTCTTTGAGATTTTCTTCAGTTACTAAAGTAGTTCTGGAGTGTGCATTCAGAACTAGCATTTTTCCAGAGAGAAAACCTAGCATATCTAGCATCTTCCCAGGGAGAAAGCGGTCATGGTTATAATGAAAGGATACAAAATTTTAGTAGGGTCTAAGTGAAGACTTTTGCTTGCTAGAACTGACCTAATAGATAATAGAAACATAAAACCTTAGTAACAGTCTTGCCTGCTCCATGTGGAGAAATGAAGTGGCCAAAAAAACCTAAGTGCTATAAAAAATCTGACTAATGCTAGTGACCCACAGAATCACCAGTTTTTATTCAAATGAGCAACAGGGAATTGTTCTTGTTAGTGTTTTTCCGCTTAAGAGGATGTCAAAAGAATTAGAATTGAGATTTTTCTGCCCAAATCCGATTGCCTCTGTCTTCTCCATTCCCTGGGCTTCTTACCTAGAAGGAAGTATAGGCGTTGGAAAATTGTTGTTAAGAGTTCTATTGGGTCTCTTTCCATGAAAATACAATACTGTGTGCGTAATATTTTTAGTGTTTTTTCCTCCCTGAAAGTGATTCACCAACAGACATGATTGCTTTCCTTGATAAACAGAAATTTTGTGATTTGTATCCCACATCTCGTTTATTATTTTTAAAACTGTTACTCAAGGACACAGAAAAAGTTGTTAATCTTGCTGGCTGCTGAGTTCTTGACAAGACTGTCCTCTCCCACAAGAAAACTTTTTTAGTGAGTTGCACTGTGTCATTTTAATAATCTCCTGTTTGATGCTATGCCCATGTCTACAGTAAGTTCAGACCTGCAGAAATGATTTTGTTCAGAATTTTGGAACGCTCAAAGGAAGAGTTAGTCCTCAACATCTTGTGTTTATGTAATGGCCAAGATCCAGGATTTGGTCACTTACAACCAAGCGGCAGTGTGTTGCCTTCAGGACTGTTCACCTGGGATGCTGCATCTCTCTAGGTTATTTGCTAACAGCAGGTTCTGCTTGTGGTGAGCTTGCAGTTTGTACTTAAAATGTGTGCCAGTAAGTTCCTGTCTTGTTGCTCCTCGAGAAGGGTGCTAGCCATGAAACATCTTCATCTCCCAAGACAATTTGCGTAATGTGCAGCTTTTTCCATTTCTAAGTTGTCCCTTAAAAAAAAAAAAGACAGAAATTTTGCTTTTTCTGGGAGGCTGCAAGTATTTCTTGGAGGCATTTGGTGTTGAAGTGTGTCCTAAACAGCTCTGGTGCTTTGAGGAGGTGTCAGCCCTGCTTCACACATGCAGGCTGACCACACAAATCATTCTGTTTATGTGGCAGGGCCTTGGTATACAACTTTCCCTTGATGTCAGGGTGGACTATGTGGTATGCCTGACTGAAAAGGTCAAGCACTCTTGGTTAGGTTGAAGCAGTTTAAAATAGGCGGTAAACTTGTACTTCACTTAGGTAAAAGACAGGAAAAATTTCTGAAGTTAATTAATTTTATTTGGCAAAGATTTTTAGTCTTGTAGAGTTAAGCTCAAATTCAGAGTTGTTCCTTATTCACAACAGGTAGGATTTTCAGAAAAGACTGGCTCCCTTCAGGCACCTAAATTAAATGCCCAGATCTTCGGAACTGTGTGCCACTTGATAGCATCTACTGTTTGCAAAGGCCTATGCTGCTTTTTGTGCTATAGTACGTTCAAGATGAAAATTTCTTTTATGGTCTATAATAGCATCGTGCAGCTGAGAGTTTATTAATAGTCCACAATTGTCAGTCTGAAAACCTGTATGTATCTATTACAATCTTAGATCCGATATGTGTTCAGCTTGACCTTGCTGTGCTCTGAAAATGTTATCTCCTCCTCCAGCTTTGTTTTCTTTAGAATCCTTAAATTGAGATTGGGGGTAAAGTCAGGTCTTTTTCAAAACTTCTGCTCTACTTAAGTCTTTATGTACAGCACTTAATCAGAGTCGTATATGAATTGTTGCAAGCTGAAGTTATCTTACAGCTTTTTTTTTTAACAGTACTGGAGGGATAGTCAAGTGGTTTCGTTTCAAAGAAATTGAGAATAGTGTACAAGATGCTTGAGCCCAGCTTGCTAAAACAAGCAAACATGAAAACTGTTTACTGTTCTGTGTTGCTAAGTTCGGCTTTTTTGCTTAGTATTTTCATCATGTTACACATCCAAATTCCTGTCGTTTTTCCCATCTTAATGCAAAAGAACATATTTTTCTGTTCTGAAGAAAAAAGCTGGTGTTCTGGAGGATATCCAAGAGGACCAAAACTTGGTTGCTTTCTCATTGTGTGTGTCTTCCTCCACCTGATCTGATATATTGTGTTCTGTAGGGTATGTGTCTGTACAGGGAGAATGGCTGTAGAAAAAAATCTCAGTTTCGTACTTAACAGAATCTCTTTATAAGGTGAATGTTTCATTGACATGTCACCTGATAGTCCGAGTACATAAAATTGAGCTCTGCTTAGGGAAGCTCGGCTCATGTCAAAATGATGAAAAGTTCTTTGTTCTGTCTGTAGTCAAAGGAAGTTATTGAAGATAGTTTAGATGCTGAAGAACAAAAGCAAATAACCACACCTAAAAAATGCAGAGAACTCCTTAAATACCATATTTATTCACTATGGAATCAAGCTGAAAATTGCCTTTTGTTTTCAGACATTGTAGGAGGTCTGCCTAGCCTTTGAGAGATGGAAATTCATTGTTCCTAAAAAAAGAGAACCTGATGGGCATACTCCTGCTCTCACTCTCTTTTTCTTGAAGTTCTTGAGGAAAAGCAGTGACGAGATGAGGATTCTTAGGGTTTCGGAAACCAAGTGAAGTGTGCAATCTGATCAGTAATATCATTCAATAAATCTGATCTTCTTGCATGCTTGGAGACCTTATTATTTCGTCGTGAAGACACCTGTAGCTTTTAAAGGATAAGAACTGTATTGGCAGAACAATTCTCTTAACGTAATTAAAGTATGGGGTTTTTTTTGTTGATACATAAATACTGCTCCTTGTCTGAAAGAAAAGTCACATCTTATTTCTGTGTTGTCAAAAGTATCTAAACGTTATGGAAGTAGAGTCACTTAACTGTGGGATTTTTGTAGCTGTTACTACATAATATCATTTTCTCTAAATTCTGCAAGTTGCTGACTGCTGTCCTAGACTGTGTCATGGTCTTCTGAAAGAGACGTGTGCTGCTGCCTCACAGGTGTGCGTGCACATTGGCGCTCTGCACATTGCCTGGCATTTGGGCATTTCTTAGGAAGGCTGTCTAATTTTAGGGAGTCATTACTGGGTCCTGATGAGGCTTGTCATTAAGGGTATTTCCCAGTACCAGTTCCTCCTTCCGTGTAGTGTCTGCATGTTAGCTGCTCCTTGTAAGGAAACCCACTGCCACCTTAAAGATACTGTCTTCTTTTTTTTTTTTTTTTTTTTTTCTTCTTCCTAGAGAGTCATTTAATAGGTGCCTTTAATGTAGAAACGAGGACAGGTGTGCCCTCCTTGTGGCAAGCAGGAATTGCATCAGGTTCTCTCTGTTTTGTTGCTTTTCTCACCTTAGGGAGTGAAGTGAGAGGAGAATGATGGAAATTAAGATTTTTAAAGTAGCGGCAGGGCTTCCTGACAATACGGTAATAAACCCCAAAGTATATGAATTTTGCTGGGGTTTCTTTTGAGGCACTCTGGACCTGGTTAGAAGCTGAGGCTAGCTGAGGTGTGGTGTGTGTCTTGACCACACCAAGAGGCAGTTTTAAGGATCCCACGCAGAAGGCACGCTAGCGTTGCAGCACAGGAGGATCTTTTTGAGGAAAAATTAATAAAAATTAAATAATAATAATAATACTAAAAAGCAAAGCGCGCGTTTCCGAAGGGTGGGGCCGAGACCTCGGCCGCCCCGGTTTAGTCAGATCCCCCGGCCCCGCCGCGCCGCCCTGACTGAAATGGGCGGCCGTGGCCTCCAGGCGGCAGCACGGGATGGCCG
>NW_009652966.1:1664736-1712975 GCF_000708025.1 Charadrius vociferus
CTCCCCGCGCTCCCGTTCCCTGGGGGGCCCGGTGGGCAGAAACCTTACTTTTCAAATACTGCCATCAGTAAAATTTATTTGACTCTTTTTTTTTTTTGTTTGTTTTTGTTTTTGTTTTTTCCCCGGCTGCTTGAGTGACCTCCTTTGATTGCTGGTTAGTAAATGTCGTAGTGATTCTATGGATTAATTCAAAAGCAAGCACTGGAACTTACTTTTATTACTTACTTTTGTCATGCTGGGTTCGTCAGCGTGTTGTTAATGTTACATTTCTTCGTCATGCAAGCAACCTTGCAGTTTTGGTGAGGTTGGAAAGCTTACCTGTGGTGCAGGTAATTTAATGATAGCCCTGAAGATTTTCATGTCAGATTATGTCAAAGTGCCTTTGACTTTTGTCATGAAAAAAAAAAAAAAAAGAATAGTTCAAAGAGGTTCACTGATTAGTCTCATCCTATTTGTTTAAAAATTATCAAACCCAGGTATTTTTTGGTTTTCCTCCACCGATCGGATAGTCCCTGTTTTGTTTACCGAGTAGTATGACCTGGTCTGAGAGGATACCAGTTAGTGTGCTGAAATGGATTAACTGAACCAACTAACTATTCCTGAAAGGAGATAATAGATAAAATAGGTCCCAATTCCACAAGATAATAAAGGTAGGCATGTTCTTTAAAAGCCTGATTTGTAGTCTCTTTGATTTCACTGGGGCTGTTTGCACACCAAAAGTTAGATGTACACTTGAATCATCACAATGTTTTTCCTGTTGTTTTCTCTAGCCAAAACAGCTAAGAAAGTTCACAGATAGGTGTGATTTAAATTTTTCCAATGAAATTTTGTTTTAATGTTAAATTATTACCAAATGGTTAGATGCTTATTTGCTGTCACTGGGTTTGACTGAATATTGGAAAACTGCAGTTGTCTGAAGACCAGAATTTATCTCTTTTTATCTTTCATTTAGTGAACTACTTTGCTCTATATTTGCCCTTTGGGAAGCAACCAAAGACGATTTCTAGCTGAACTTTAATAGCCTCTGTATCAGAAAGTTGCAATGGTGTTTTTTCATTCCACTTCTGAACTCAGAGTAAACTGGGAATTTTTGTTTGTATTCACCATTACTATCCTAGGTTCAACCTACTGCATACTTAGTTGATTTTTTGCAAAATCTTAATACTAAACTCAAGTTCCCTTTCCAAACCTTTTATCTGCTACCTGTGTGTTGCAGAACATACTCCTTGTTTTCTAAAACAAAATATATTATCAACCCTTTAAAAAACAAAACAAAACAAAAAAAACCCACAAAGAAAACAAACAAAGCCCCACAGTCTTTTTGGGGGGGCTACCATATGTATTAGAGTGTAAAATAAGCTATTAGCAATGTTTTTGCTTCTTTTGCTTTTCCTTTTAATGAATAGAACTGTATTAAAAGTTTAAAAGCCTTTTTGGAAGTTAATTGTTACCCTTATGGATTGACATTTTTTTTTCTTTTGATAAAATTAAAATTGGGAAGATTGATTAAATTTTAGTGAAACCCCTATTCTGTCAAGAACCAAATAAACTTATTTGTAATGGAATTTTTCCTTGTCCTTGAATTTGTTTTATGATTGCAAAATAGAAATTCAGAAAAGTAAAAGTAAAGTCACACATATCAGATCTTTTATGTAAAGACAATCTATATCTGCCTGTATAACACAACTGTTCTGTATGTGCAATAATATTTGTCTAGTTTAACTGAATATTGTTCCCAAACATTGTCTTTAAGTCTCAATACTGTATAGTAAGGTTAAGAAGACCTGTAAAATCTAGCTTTACTTTCTATTTGTAATCTTTCTTGGTCTTTCTACAGTAATTGTTACGTTTGTTATTGAAATTTACATGAGATATGGGTTAATACATGGTAATCTGTTACTTGGCTTAATCAGCCTCTGTTAAAAATATTTTTTAAAGTACTTCTCTTTGATCTTTTTGTAGTAATGAAGTAAGCCATGGTTTTCTGAACATTTTCTTCTACGTGCTCATTCAATTAATTATTTTTTTTCTAGCATGTGCTATTTGCTAGAGTTAAGAAAAAAAACTGTAAATGGGATACATGGACTTTTAAAAGGTTGCACATAACAAAGGATGACAAAACCCATGGATTTTTATTACGTTTACTTTGGCAGTCTTATTGCTAGGGCAGTGAACTTCGTGCTTGCTTGCTTATTTACTTATTTGTGGTTGAATCAGTATTTTTAGGATCTCTTTTGTGTATTTATTTGTTTAAAATCTTGAGTTCTGGCAATCAAAAATAAAGCATTTTGTCTCCAGCACTGTCGTTTTAAATGCTGCTGCTGAATTTTAACCACTGCATTAGATTGAAACCTACATGCTGTTAACCACTGAGCCAAAATGAAATCGACCACTGCATTGAAATCAGAGTTGGCAGTTGTATACGGACTTGAAGGAGTTGGTAATAGCAGTGCACCCGCGTTTCTTTAATGGGGTTTTTATTCTCTGTTTTCAGTTTTAATGGTGCCATTTTGATTTAAAGACTGTTTCTTAATAACGATGCACATTTTTATTGAAATATTTTCAATGTGACTTAAGAAGAAAATAACAATAAACCCATCCGTTAGGAGTGGTTTCCTCAGAAACAAAATGTTCTGTCGCATACTCCCATGATAATGCAGTGTGCTTGTTTTATTTATAAAGCAATCTTGCGTAAGAAGATAAGTAAGAAGATTTCTTCATGTTTCGTGAACCTTTCTTCGTGGTTAAAAATTGTAAAATGTATTTATGTTTTATAGAGGAAGTTTTGCTAAGGCGAGATTTTCAGCTTCTGAATTTACATTTTGTAACTTTCTTTTGAATCTGCTTCACCAAGCATATGAAAAATGAGCCTACTTGTATAGTTGACCTCTTAGTCTTTTGAAATTTTTGTTTCTTATTAATAGGACTGGATCCCTCCCAATTCAGAGTCCATCACCATTACCATAAAGATGAGGAGAATGATGCCTTGGTTGGTGGCCCAGCTCAGCTCACTGATGAGGAGAAATATAGGGATTGTGAAAGATTCAAGTTTTGCTGCCTCAAATGCGGAACCGAAAATATTTATGACAATGTCTTTGATGGTTCGGTTAGTTTTTTTTTCTGTTTCATTTCTGTTCATCGGTGAGGGAGAATACTTGTAGAGAGAACAGCTTTTCAGATAGGATTTGTGTGATGTAGGAGAAGCTACCATATTGTTTGAGTCCTGCTATTTATAGCTTTGGAACAGAAATTTGCTGATAGGATAGTGCTGAGATATTTTCCCCATTTTTGCATTTCAGCTGTGTCGTCTAGCAGAACATGTGAGATTATCTGGCTTCATTAATCTGTTTGCCCACAGTTGTGAATGATTGTTGCTGTAACTTTTTAAGGAATCCTTATCTTAACACCTTAGTAACTTCCAGTTCTCCGGATAATGAAACTTTCGTATAGCAATGGCAATTCCTTATCCTAAATCATATTAATTGGAACAAAGTGTTTTTGAAACTTGTGTTTATCTTGCTACATCCCACCTCCCTTCCTGACAGTAAGGTTTTTCTGTGTTATCTTTCCTTCTGTCTTTGTGTATCAAACATAAAAAGTCAGAGGGGTACATTCTTCTTGAGAAGTTCTGCCAAAAAATGTATCTCTGACCTTGGATCACAACTTGAAATAGCGCCAAGTATTTAACTCTACAGCAATGTTATGTATGTATTAGTCATTGGCAAATTAGCGAGCTTCAGAGTAGTGAAAACCTTGAAACTGAAAGCAAATAAATCTTTTATCTAAATTAAAAGTAATTATTTTAAGTTAATTTGGACAAACAGCAGATGTTTTGCATTTTTTTTGAATCAAAATAAAGCACTTTGGATGCAAGTAAGAGGAAAAGACACACAAATGGAGTGATACTTTGTGAATCCTTGACTTTTGTTCATTACAGCTGTAAATAAGATAGTTAATTGCATGTAGGCTTGACAACTTGCAGATGGGCTAACTGGAGAGAAATGGATACTAAACTCCTTAAAAGAAAAAAAAACACCACCAAAAAACCCCGAAGCAAACAAAAAAACCCTCCACTAAACAACAAAATAAACCCTTAAACCAAACCAAAAAAACCCCCTCTCTTCCACCTGGAATTATTTAGTGTTGTGGGTGGCAGTTTAGCCAAGATGGCTCACAAAAGCAAAGCTCACCTTGAAAGAAAGTTTTCCTCGAGTTGTGCAACAGTCCAACCCACAAGCTTGGTCTTATTTTAGTGAGAATTCTACTAACTTAATTTCAGCTGTTCACACATCGCTTCAGTTTCTGAAATTTTAATGTCAGATGTTCAGAAGGTTTTGAAAGTAAGGGGAACAAGATGGTGTAAAACTGTAAGAGCTATTCTCTGCACTTGCAGAAAATAAAAGACGATCGTGTCATTCTTGTTTAACACAAGGTTTGTCTCTACAGCCCTGTTGGGAATTTCATAGTTGGTATCTTTAAGGTTGATTTCAGTGTTTAAAGTTCTGCCCAAGCCCACTGATTAAATCTCCCTGATAAAACAACAAACCTGTGTTATTTCAGGGGAGACAGGAGATTGTGATTTGTCCATAGATTAATTTTTTACTCAACATCATCTTTTTGAATGATTAACTTTGTAGCAGGTGAAGCAGCATGTTCTCCAAAAGACCTTTCATTAAGAATAGAAAATGGGAAAACTAGGTCAGAGAAGTCTGTATGTGGGTTTGGCCAACTGTGATGGGAAGAAAGAAGGCCTAGATACTAGAGGCCCTTTAAGACTTATTATTTTAAAAAAATACATGTTATGTCTAAACTCTTCTGATAACTTCTGCTACCATCACCTGTTGTAATAATGCACGCTGGTTTTACACTTCTGTTTTCAGGGGCGATTTATTGAACCTAGCTTGCAAAGGTGCAGTAAGACTGAATGTGATGAGCTTCCTTTAAACTATGTGGTTCAAATGAACAACAAATTACTGTTGGATATTAGGCGCTACCTCAGAAAGTACTATAATGTAAGTATTCAGAAAATATTTTGCCATATGAAATGAGTTTTGTAAGTGGTGCTGAGTTTTTAATGAATGTCATGTTACCTTCTGTTGTATAGTCCAAGGTAGCGTAACATCAAAACCCAACCTCATGAAACTAAAACAATCAATCAATGATTTAAAATACTAATTTAGAATGTTTGTTTTCGCAGTTCAGTCTCAAGTCAAGATAGTCAGATGTACTAAAATTTTTGTAACTGTGTCAGCATTATTACAGATGTAGTAGCTCTCTTTTGTCCAAATTTGTAGATGAAAAAGTGCAGAGTTAATTATGTTAATGCTTATGAGAAAATCTATGAAGCCTATCAAGTATGCAGATACCAATTTCTCACGTAACTGAAATCAGATTCTCTTTCTCTAACCCAAGTTGATGTATATCGTGTTACATTGTGAAAGGGAAAACGAAATATATCTCTGTAAAAATTATTTGAAGGACAATAGTAAGGGAAATACTATGAATCTTTCTTCATAGTGATTGGGAGGGGAAAGAAGAGGAAAAAGGTGGGTTGTTAATTAATTTGATATAATTCTCTTTTTTGGGGGGCAGTGCAAAAAATCCAAAGTGCCCACAGTAGTCATCGGCTTTGTGTAGCATTGTGGAAAAAAAATGTGTAATATTTGAAATTCCCATCTTCGCACTGTCCAAAATGGTGACTGGTTAGGCAAAAACCCACCATAATTTTTAAATTCTATCACTGTGTTTTTCATCTCTAATATGCTGGAAGCATCATATTTTGTGAATTGGCAGCTAGCCACGTTGGTCAAATTTTCATAGAACTTCTCATCCTACTGCCTGCGTCTTTTTTTTGGTTGTCCAACATTGCCTGTTTCACAGCTTCAGGACAGACATCAATTTTGAAAGCACTCATAACCATTGGGTGTTCATAACCTTTGATATACTCAAAACCATAAGTTCTTTTTGAAAATTTGGCCTATAAACAAATGGCTTACCTATTTGTGGGCTGTTTACTTAATACTTTTGCAGACAGCAGCTGCAATGTTAAGAATTATCATTATAGTTTAATACTAAATGTGCATTTTGTGTCGTCTTCTGTGTTAGTTCATATTGCAATTGTAGGTAAGTGTTTTCTAACCTCTTTTCTGGAAATGTAATAATTTCTCAATGCATAAATACTTCTTTTGAAGGTCTTTGCATCAAAAGGAGCACAAAACTTTCTTAGAGTATTTAAATTCAGGCAGTATTTCACAAAGAACAGATAGATTGTTCCTTTCTATTGAAGTTAAAGGTAGATGACTCGGACAGGTGAAGCTACCAGAATGCAAGATCTCATGTTACTTTATTGCAAAGTCCAACTGGCTGCAAAATTATCATTCAATTGATATTACTATACATATTATATTAAATTATACAATGTGTTATTAAATAATATGTCAAAGTAATATGTTTACACAAACTGCTTTTGTATAAAAGTTGCTTCTGATTAACTTTTTTAGATTTTATATGTGTACGTTATGATAATACACAGTGCCACATGCTAAGTAATTTCTGGCTTATAAAATGCTAGAAAATGTGTGCATAAGATGTGCAATAGTAAACTTGATGAATGCAGGAAGATACATTTAAGGGCAGGAAAAATTCTTATTACTGATAAGAACAAAAAGTGGTGTAATATTTTATTCTGTTCTCTCTTTTTTTTTTTTTTTTTTTTTTTAAAGACCAAGCTGTGAACCAAACTGTGAAATGTTGAAAGGTTTAAATATTGAACACTGCAGTTTGCTTACATTGTATTAAAACCTGTTAAGTATCTTACTTAACTAACTTAACTTAAGGATAATGAAGTGTCCTTCAAAGGGAATTTATTTGTCCTTGTAAGTAAAAGCTTTATAAACTCAGTTACATTTTTAGTCCTAAGAATCTACTTTTAACCTTGTTAGGTATAATAATAAGGTTTAGAACTACTTTTTGACTGTGGGATACATTCGGACTCAAGAAATGCAAGATTATTTTATTGTAAAAAATAACTTCCAAGTTGCACAATAATTTTCATTTTGAAAATGAAACTTCCATGGAGTTGGGCAAGTAAATTTTTTGTCCTGTTAGCTCTTAGAAAATCAGATGCTGTGAGTTTTAGTTTATTCCTTTCATCAAGTACTTGTAGTGACTGTACAACAGCTGGAGTTGAAATTCATCAAATGGGTGTTTGCACTAACGTATGTAATCCTATAAACTATAAAGACACACCCAGTAGTATGGCAAAGAAGTGTCTGACCAAAACATTTGATGAAACTTTGAGATGCTTATTTAACAATCTCCTGTTGTAGTGGTTGCATGTGAAAGTCACAGAAATAACCAATTTAAAATAGACAAATATATTGTTTATCTCTGTCACTCCAATATTATTTTTTTTAAAGTTTTTTTTTAGATATTACTGTTGTTTATGTGTTGGTCAAATGGCACATAATACAAAAACATAAAATGTAAAAATGAATTTTTCAACCTTTAAAATAATTAGCTACCTTTTATGAAGACAGCCCTATCAAGAGCCTTTCAGCCTGATCCACCACTCACTGAAATGAATAAGCTTACATTTTTCAGTGAGCTTTGAATCAAATATTTTTTTAAGTGTTTAAGATCATTGCATGTAGTTTTTGTTAGTCTGTTGAAATGCTTTTATATGTGGCTGTGTAAATTTAGGGGGTGGAGGTTAGTGCCATAAAATCTAAAAGTGGAAAATCGTCTTGCCCTTTTTGGCACATGAAACTGAGAAATAAATAAATACAACGGTGATATACTTCTTTCCTTTAAAAGATGCAAATGTAAGTGCATAAATAGAATATTGTAAGCCTCCTACAGTCCCATTGTTTTTGTAAATTATTTGCCTTTATATAAAATTTTCTCTTTCCACAATCATTTTTTTCCATTAAACATTGAAATGTTTGATATCGGTCTTCCAAAATATATCTACCATTGCTCCAGTATTTATGGATTTCTTAATGGTATTAACAATATCAATTTTTATGATCTTACTCCTAATTGTAAATATATCTAAAAAATGACATGCAAAGATTCTCTTTCTTTACAGAAATGCATTATTCTATGAGAGATTGATCCTGTTGTGTGCTTGCTTTTTTTTTTTTTTAATTCTGCTTTAGAAGAGCAAATAGATGAAAAGAGAGAGAAACGCTAGCTAATCTAAATTGGGAAATGAAGAGGGCTTTTTTAAGCATGAAAATTTCATCATCTTGTCAGCTGGCAGAATGCCTGCTGTGTGGATTCACAAAGGCTAAGAATTACACTTTCATGAAATTTTCCTCACTAACTGCCCTGGTTAATTTGAAAGATAACCCACTGTTCTAATTCATTCCTCAATTGGGCGGTGCAGGTTTTATCTTTGATCTGACAAAGCATTTGTGTTAATCGTTTTGGCCCTCTACTAGACACTCTTGGGATTGTGCTTTTACAATAAATGTGTCTGTGATAGCTCTTTAGTCTATTATACTTACAATAGATCCATAGAACTGGTAATTAATTCTGTACTGCTTTGGAAATGGGGAAGAATAGGTGTAGCTCTGTCAAGTGCTGCTGGGAAGTTTGTTTAGCTAGTTCATTTTTGAAGTGTTACCCTCAGCCATCAATGAAACATCCATGCTAGGGAATGGGTGAAAGCTGAAATGTGCAAGCATAAATGGAAAAACTGACCAAGTTTTGTGCATAAGGAGAGTGTCGTTTCATTTGTAGTAAGTGGATCTAATTATTATGATGGAAACTATTTTGTGTTTCCCACTAGAATATTCAGATGCTCATTTTTGAACACTTGATAAAGAAATGCCAACTCTCAGATCCCCTTTTAAAAAGCCCTGTAAAAATCAGTACTCACATCCGTAAAACGAATCTTGTATTTTACTCAGCTGTTGAGGTGTTAGTTTTGCCAACTAAAAAGAATTAAACAAAACCCCCCAACGTATTGTATATGCCATTTGAGCGATAGCAGAATTCATACTGAACTGTTTGGACTGGGAAGCTGTTGTCCCTGAAGCACCAGGTTTTTAATCTTTTTTTCAAATATACATGTAGTATTATTAGTATCTTTATAGGCTAAAACTTGGTTTTTATATAGATGCTCTTTATATGCTGTCTAGTTAAGTGTATAGTATATTTACGTCTCTTTATGTTTTTCAGAATGCATAAAATGATGCAAAATTTAAAAGGGTTTTAAAAAATAGCCAAAAAAATCTTGGTCCAACCTGTATTGCACTGGTTTTGTTTTATGGTCTTTTTCTACTGGACCACTGTAACCCATAGGCAGAAGTGAGTTTGAAGGCTATTGAACGCTGCTAAATAACTTTATACTGTTCAACTGTGAAAATTCAGTGTTCAATAGCCCTCAAAATTTCTCATTTCTTACCTGTGGTGGGGTGGTCTACTGCTTGCACATTAGGTCGCAGTATAAAAACATGTTGGTACACTTTTCAAGACCTCTGAATTATTCTTTTTTATATATATTGCTGTTCTGACTATTGTGTATATGTTCTTGTGTTTTGTATTAGTATTTTGCGCACTTAAAAAGGTAAAAGATTTATAAACAAGATAATATTATAAGAGGCAATAGCATTCACACAGGTTTTGGGATTGCATGGCATATTCGCTTAAGAGAACAAAGATGACAGGGCTTGTTGGGAACCTGGAATCTCCCACACTTCAATCAAGTATATTGCCAACATCCCACAGGTGTACACCACACGAACGGGTGAAAATATGATTGTAGATGATGGTGATGACTTTGGTAATCATGTTCTTGCAACAGTCATGGATTGAAAGCGCTTTTGTTTGGTGGGTGGGTAGGGGTAGGAAGTTTCTTTGGTGTGAGGGAAAGGTGCTTAGCATTGGCAATAGTACAATATTTTATTTATCGTTGTGCTAGGAGTACTAGAAGTATATGGGCATGTGATGAAGAGTAGGTAGGGCCAGAAAATAGAAGGCATTCTGACACCAGCTGACGTGGTAGGCACAATCAGATGGCTAGACTCTGCCATCAAATTAACTCCAGCGATTATTTTGAGACCTTCCTGTTTGTATAGAAATGGGTTTCCGAGTCTTTTCCAAGTTTGAGCTTGTATCACTGTCATTTTGGTTTATACATACAGAAACAGACATTTATTTTTAGTACTGAAAGCTTCCAAGTCAAGGCAGAATGGAAAGCAATTGGAGTGAAAGATAAAAGATTAATGTGATTCCATTCACAGTTTACTGGGGACCTGAGAGAGGGAAGGGAGGCTGCCACCAGATTATCAAGACTTTTCTCCTCCCCTCCACAGTAGCATTTTCTGATTCTTTCCTTGATTGATGCTGACAAATGGGTTGTATTTAGAAGCACATTTTGGTTAACCTGGAGGAAATCAGGTGGAGGTTAATCAGGTTGGTTAATCAGGAGGAAATTGATTATTGAACAAAGCAGTCAGTATGGTATGAAGGCATTATACATCTCGTTCTGATATAATTTATGTTTACTGAATAACAAAAGGTAGCCCTTGGTCACCATGTATAGTGCATTTTGGGGATGTGTAAGCAGTTATTTGTCACAGCACTTGTAGCATCTATTAACTGGAATTGATTCACTATTACTGCAACTTCTCCACGATCTGCCCTGTAAAGGAATTGTTTGTTTTAGACTTAGAGCATCAATATGATTCTTAGTGAAGTGTTTCAAAGTGATGATCAATATGTCTTTACAAAGGGTTTAACTCTCCTCATTGGATTTTACTAGCCCTGACGGACATGCATCTATCTCGGTGATGGTTGAGTGAGGCTGAGTGTGATGCTCTGCACTCCAAATTTTAGCCACTGAGAATGAGTGAACATAAGCAAAGGAGCAGGATCTGTTCATTGTTGATTCTTCCCAGTTCTTAGTCTACAGTCTGGTACCTTGCCAGAGAAGACTTAATGACACCAGATATCTCTCTCAGCTATTTGTATAAAAGGCTCCTCAGGCTGGCCACTGCATGTAACAGGTTCTAAGAAATAGGGGTGCCTTCAATAGAGTAAAACTAATTCTGTAATTTCATCTGTAGGCAGAATACAGGAATGTAAAGGCTTATTATCACAATAACTCATCTTCTTAGGCTTATAAATGGCAGTGTTGTGAAGATCATGTCACAGGAAGTGTGCCCAGAGGTAAATGTGGTCATGGTTATGATTGCCACCAAGTGTGTAATGTTTACCTAGGTGATTGAATCACTCGTCTAATAACAAGATGTTACTGTCTTCAGAGGATTACAGAAAGCACTGACTTTGAAGGTACTCTGTTGGAACTGATCTGTTGCCCCAGTTGAAGCAATGATGAATTTTGGCAACACTTGGAGATCATGCGTTTGCTGCAGTAGAGAGATATGGTTGCAGCTCTGTGTATATGGTCTGGCTTTAAACTGACTACAAAGTATGTAGCTTTGGTGTACCAGTAGCAGTATTTGTTATGAGATTCTGTGGCCAAGAATTTAAAACTTGGGCAAATCTGTGCAGCCTATGGAGAGGTCTGCCACAACTGCGTTACTAATAGTGCCTGAGCAAGCTACTTAGAGAGTGAGCTGGCAAATGTGCCCTCCTTTGGATACCTTGGATTGACAGAAGTGCTATGGATGCTGTATAACTTTGTAGGATTTGCTTCTTCTGAGATCATTTTAATTAACAAATCATGAATCACAGGAGTATTTATAACAAATCACTGGTCTTGAAAGGATCAGTGTTCATCTTCTTTTTACAGTAGTTTTAGAGACCCATTTTAAATCTGTTTAGGTTTTCGTAATGTTCAATTTACATTTTTTGATGGAAAAGGATCCCACTAGTCTCTGCTTCTTGTAATGTCTCTAATTAGAAGTCCAAGTAAACTAATTAAGGCTTAAAGTAGGTTTTAAAACCACCAGTTCTCGTGGAATTTTGATACAGTTAATGCCTCGTACTACAATAACTTAGAACAACAAGTTATAGAAATATCAAACCAGGTTAAGTCTGTATTAATCTACAGAAACTTCTAATAGAGACCACATTATAACCAGCTTGCTAGGAGGTGACACACATCAACAAAGTCTGTTGGGCTTGAGTACTTGATAAAGGTTGAAGTATGCATAACTAGCAATGCTTACAGTGCTCAAGCGCCTGCATCCCTCAGGAGAACCAAAGTTAAAATCTGAAGCTGAAGAGACCATGTTTTCTCTGGACACGGTTCTTTTTACAAGGATAAGTTTGTTTGACATTCATGACCTAAACATTATGTGGTTATCAGAAATGTTTTCTTAGAAGTCACTAATAATACAGAAATCCATGGTCTAATGCTGATCTTACAAAATGAAAATTACTTGCTTTAAGACTTTTTTAAAAAACCTAAAGTGGGTCCATCTGTGGTAATTCAGAGTTGAGTGGGCATATAAAAGAACAAAATATGTAATGTTTTATCATAATTGTAAGAAATCTAAGTTACCTATCCTAAAGTTTCTTAGTCTTTATTATGAACCTGCCTTCAGCCTTGAAAGAAAGCTTAAAATAAGTTTTATAGTATTTGGGAAACTGAAATATTTTTGATGCGGTTACCTTCTTTTGTAAACATCTTTGTTTGATACTGTCTTTCATAGTCCACATTCCTCAAGATTATTGAATAAGAAAGTCATGCGGGTTGGGAGGCAACAGAGGGAAAACATGAAAAACTTCATCTATATATTCCTCAGCATGCTTTTCCTTGACATAGTGGGAATGGGCCTTGCAGGTGTTTATTTTTTTCCTACCCTTAGATGTTAAAGAATTATTTTTGTTTTCTGGTTTAAAGCAGTTAAAATTGTCAAAGAAATATTTCCAGTAATGTTTAGTCACTACTCTATTTCTTGGTAAAATCCTCTTAGAAAAATTAAATAAGGTGTTCCTCAACAGAATTGATTCCAGTATTCAAAATCTCATCATATAGAAGCTTTTTATTTAGAAGGTTATTTCAAAAACTTATATTCAACTTCATTTAAACAGCTGTTTAGTTTTTAAGCTATTTAGTATTTGGTACAGCAAGAGAAATTGGATAAATGCATAAGCATTCAAGGATCGAACAGATCAAATGGGCAGTTCAGACCTTTCAGCTTGGCTCCTGGAAGTCAGTCATATCTGTGGAAAAAAACCTAGGAGCGATGAGTCTGGGAAGCACTATTTAGCTAAACTCCTCTGCCTTTGTGTCTTCATTCATGTGCTTAGGGATGGGGAAGGCAACCCCCTAGCTGAATGAGACTTCTAGACAATTATTAGTTTTTCATTTACAGTGGCCAAGAGAAGTTTAAGCAGTACCAGACGTAACACAACAGATTGTCTATAAGATTTCCTGTATCCTGGGAAACACCAGGGTCAATTTTAACAGCCTGTGCTGTGTTAGAGTTGACATTGATTGCTCCTCTTGACTCACGAAACCTCTACTTCTACAGGTTTGTTTAAGAGAAACAGTTTTAAGAACCAATGAAGTTTTGGATCATCTGAGATTGAAAAGAGATATCACTTCATTTTAGAATGTTCCCATCTGCAGGAAGAAATGGCATTATGTTGGACATGGCTTCATAAAAGGGTTTTGCATTTGCTTCACTGTGTCTTTTTTAGAAGTCAAGGTCTTGTAAGTGCTACACAGTCTCTGTTTTCTACAGAATGCCAGTATTTCCTTCAGTGGATATATGCAAGTGGATTATTATTTTTTTTAATCCCCAGGCATTAAGAAAATAACTGCTTTGTATGCCTACTTTGGGAGCTAGTATGATTTGAATGCAAAACCTTATTCCAGTGTGTAGTCAGATAGTAAAGCTGTGCTCCAAAACAGGTGTTGGCCCATATATACCATCCTATGTGTAGGTCTCTGTAAAGAGTCCTTGAAGCTTATCAGTCAGGCTAGCTGGATTTGTCCTCAGATTATATTTCATTATATGGCATCTACTGATGGACTTTACTCCTACTTTTTACTGAACATTAGTTGCTCAGTTACTTTTATTCGTAGGAACATAGGGTTTTGTACTGTCCTTTTTTTTTTTGCAAATTGAGCCTGTTGAATTGGCAGCTCTGCCTATGTTTTAGTCCCATGCACTCTCTGATGGCACACTGTTTTAAAGGCCCTTTTATTGCTAAAGATGAACCTCCCTTCCCTATTTCCATGCCATTGGTTATTGTCTCTTCAGTCTGCCCACACCTGCATCATCCTATAAAAGGGAAAAAAAAAAGATGCTGCATAGTCCTGCTTAAACTGTTAGAGCGGCTAAATGATAGTCTTGTTCACATTCTTTCATCTGAAGAGTTTCAGCTACCCAAGTATCTTCAGCCTTGTAGATTGTGTTAGGCTTTGAATCCACAAATGAGAAAAATTTCTGAGATTTTCCAAAGGTATACCAGGTTTCTACATGAAAATTAAGGCTCTGCAGTAGATGTCTTCCTTTTCTCCTAAGTAAAATCTATGTCTTTAAGTGGCATCTGCAAGAGGCACATGAAAAATCCATTACTATCAGTAAAGATGTCCAGATAGAAATGCTTATGCAGTGGCTGAACTTGTTCCATCCAAAAATAGAAATATCAGTGTAAGAATTGTAGCAGATACTCTGAATGTCTTGCATCTTTATCTTCAACCTCCTATGGAACAGCATAAGCAAAATGTTCATGTTTGAAGATCAGTTTGTTTTTTATACTGGCCAGAAAGCAATAATACTTTTTGTCTTGTCTTTTTCCTTTCTGTATTGGTGGCTACAGTTCAAATGTGAAAAACAAGAAAACATGAACTCCCAAATGGATTTCTTTAATTAATACACCCACTCAAAACCAACATCATCCCAGAGATTTATTTAACTGGCATTTTTCTTGTGTTCTTTTTTCCTTTATCACTTGTCACACCCTGTCTTTGAAGATTACAGGCGTGCACATGTTGGAGAGCATTTTTGTAATAATATGCTTTCCTTTCCTAATGAGTATATGGTCAGCGTAGCAATATTCTTCCTTTTACCCTCATTTGATGGAAGTTTCTGTATTAATGCCTTCAGTTTGGATTATGAATATTTTTTAATGTCTTTTTAAAGATGTTTGCATTAGCAGCACTTAATTTCTGCACTCTGCCATGAATGTGAAGTATTTAGCATTGTGCATATTTTACAGTTGGTATGTCTTAATTATTGTTTAAATTTTTAGAAGTTACTAGATTTGGAAGAATTATCTGAAGGGACAAAATAGGAGGTGGAGTCAAGTGGAAGTGTATCCTCATCAACTCTGCAGTCAGCCCCCATTCCTTTGAGTGCAAGGCAACCCAGCTGTGAGGATTGCTGGCCACACTCTCATCAGAGAGAGGAAAGGCGGGGGGGGAAGGGAGAGAGAGAGAAAATTAGCAAGACAAAATTCCTCTCTATCAATCGTGTCTTTACACAAATTCAGACTTCTGAGTTCCCATACGTGAGAGTGTAACTTAATTTCCAAATTACATGATGAAAGCACATCTGTCCCAAAATTAATACCTCTTGAGAATATCATAATTGTATATACTGAAAATAATTAGTATCTGTAATTTGCAAGTCATAAATGTCTAATTTTTAGCGAAGTTGTTTGTTTCCATTTAAGATAAATTCTCAATTTAATATCCAAAGCAACATTCGACTATACTACAAAGAGGCCAGAATTGTTTAAAAACAGAGAACCCCCTCACCCCCCAAAATACAAAGACACAAAATGGCATATGCTGAATTGTGTTGCAGAATATAACATTAGATTTCTGCAAAAACTTCAAGGTTGCTGTAATAATTTTTATTGGATAATACGTATTTTTTTCTCATACTGAGGATATTCATGCTGCGTGATCTTGTAGTAGAACTATCAGATACCATGCTTCCCATTGACCACCTATCAAATGCAAAGATTGAATGTAGAATTTGAATTTAGTAGAATTTCTCTTTTTATGTATATGTGCATCTGTGTATATATGTGTGTATGAATAATGGCATTAAGATTAATACAGCTGTTTAGAAATATTAGCTTGTCTTCCAGTAGTTCATGCAGTGTTGGTGATGCTTTTTCACACTATTCTTTAGTATTTGCATGTGGTTCTTCTGCGTGTTTGAAGGCAGCAATTAGTGAAATTTCCCCTCCCTCCTACTGCTTTCTACCTCTCTTTTTCTTTCTGTGATAAGGGATCAGCATTTATACTGTCTTGTGCATTTAATGGGGCGTCTTTTGGGGATCACCTTGTTAGGTTTTTGGTTTGTTTTTTTTTTTTTAACCCAATCAATGAAGTAGAAATAATGGAGTAAACTGAATTGTGATGTGGTCCTTGAAAGAGTTTCCTGGCTGATTAAACACCTGTAGTTTTAGGATAAAACACCCCTGCTCCTTCCCCAGCCCCTTAAATGAAAGAGGCTGAAATACTTTGTAGGGAATTCATAATTAAAATTCTGTATGATCTGACTTGTCTTTGGAGACTTCCCAACAAGAGTGAGTCAGGACCTAGAATTAACAAGATAAGCCTATATTACCTGCCAAGAAATGGACAGGGTTTACTCCAAAGTTTTATTTTCAGTGTTTTCTGCTGAGTCCATTTGTGAAGGGCTTCATGAGGCTAGTGGCAAGATGCCCCTCAGTAATCAGGTGTTATTGAGTAGCAAATACCTATTTGAGGAGCATCTGAGATTGTAGTGAAAATAAGGCGAATGATCTAGGAGCAATTACAAGCTTTCATAATGAGAAGTATGTTTAGTTTAAATTAAACTGGTGCCTTTCTAGGCACAGATCTATGCATGAGAAGCCAGCATTGTAGCAAGGCTTAGGCTCTCATATTGATAGAGTCAGTGTGATTACAGGCCAGTTCTTTTTCCAGATAAAAGGCATCTAGACAGATCTTTTTCCGTTTCCTTCTCTCCACTCTCATCTTAATTGCAGGTAACTCCTTAGCTACAAATTTTTCCACATTCTCTTTATGGTCTAGTGGCGAGACTAAACTCTCTGGAATGGATCAAACACGATACAGCACTAGGAAGCTGTTAAAAACTGTGTTTTGATAGGAAAGACCTTCAGAGTGAAAAACAGGCAGCATGATATCCTTAACATAAACAGGCTAGTGGAAGAAAATGCAAGAAGGTAGTTTGTTTAGATTAATTTTTCTGGTAGACTTTATTAGTTGTTTTTAGGACATTCCAACTACATCTTAATAGTGAGATTAACAACGGAGTTTTGCTTTTTATGTCTTTTAAGTGTTTTGGAACTCTAAGGGCACCCTTCAACTTTGGAACTGGTATGTTGGAGCATTGTCCTGCTTACAGAAGGTGATGGAGTAGATGTTTGGAAAATGTAATTCCTAGTGGTTAGAAACTGATAAACTTTAAAGTGTGCCCCTTGTTTGCCCCTCACTTGAGGACTGTCTGCCAAAAACTGAGGAACGAGAAACTTGACTAGATTCTTGCAGTGCTTTGTACACAGGCTTGATGCTGGAAGCATTAAAGCTAAATATCCACCTGTCTTTAGGTAGTTCCTGTAACTTTTGGCATTTACAAAATTTAGATGATGGTATAGGAGGTAATTTCAGTTGCTGGTATTAATCTTTAGTGATCTAAACCAGTGGTCTGAATGAAAATAGATACCACCTGGAATAATCCATACCCTCAAATAATGAGTATTTACTGTAACATCCTTTCTCCCCATAGAAAATAAAGTCCTCGCTGTTAACTTCCACTCAGATTTCTGGAATAGAAGCAAAACTGGCCCTGCCTTTGTGTTTCGTCATTCAGCCTACAAAAAGGTTGGCATTCAGTACTGATGGAGCAGAGAAAATTCCTGGGCACCAAAATATTAAGACTGAAGTCACGGTGCAGTATAGATCTATTTTCTGCTGGTACTAAGCTTTTTCAGCTTCTATTAGGGTTGTCCTTGTGAAAAGAGCACTGAACACAGAAATGTACTGGATGAGAGAGTCTGAAGAGGGACAAAATTATTGCAGCAGCACAGAATTTTTGGGAAAGAGATGACAGTGTTGGTTTGGGACTGATCCCTTCACTGTCAGTGAAGAGATGAGGACCAACAAGGAGTGTCAACTCTTCCACTCCCTTGACAGGACAGTGGACAAATAAGCTTGGGAACTCTGGAAGATGCCCTTTTGATCTCATCTTGTTGCTTTAGTTGAACATTTAATACCTTCAGTTATGTCAGGAGAGCAGTTAAAACCTGAGTTAAAATTACTAAGATTCAAATTAAGATTTCCTAGTTTAGGAAAGGGTGGTGGGTGGTATTCTGTTCTTCCCTTCTCCCTCAAGGCTTATGACAGGGAAGAATGAAAATCCTTAAGTTAGGTGGGTGAATCACTACATTGCAGTCTGTTTGGTCACAGAAAACTGAGTCCACAGATAACTGGCCAATTTATTGGGAGAAGAAAAAAAAAAAAGTGCCTGCTCCCAGAGAAGAAGCTATTGGGCTATCTTTTAGTGTTTACTGAAACATTACTTTAATGTTCATTACTTTGCAGATACTTGAGATACTTTGTTGCAGGTGGTCTTAAAAGGGGTGCCAAAATAGTAATCTAATTTAAGAGTTTAAAAAGGAAAAAAAAAAGATCATGCTCCACTCTCTTGCCACTGCTTTATTATTTTAAAGATTTGACTTTCGGTACTAAAAGAACAAAAATCTACTGTGAGCTGTGTATACATAGAAGGAAATAAATGTTTTTTTCTGAGACATTAGCTACATGGGGTTGGAAAGAAGCTGCACAAAGGCTCACGTTGCATTATAGAAGTCGTTAAAAAATGTAAAAGTGTAACACGTTTAATGAGTATGTCTGACTTGACTTTTTGGGCAAAAGTCTATTTCTTCAGAAGAAACGTGTAAAACATTCGTAGTGTTGGACAAGGCTGTCTCACCTTTATGAGACAGCAGCACACGCAGAGGTAAACAAATTCCTTTATCACCTATTCTGTTCTGTGTTGTTACTTTCCATACTGACTGCTCGGTAGAGATCTTATACATCTTTCTATTTCCAGAGGTGTGTTATCGACAGTAGCTGCCATCTTCACATACCTTTTTTTTTTCTGAGGGCAAAATTATATATACTGAACTGTCTAATAATCAACCTTATTCTCAAACATTTAAGCATATCTAATAATAGTATTTCATTATTATGGCTAATGCTTAAAAAAACCTTAATTTTAAGACTCTTCTGAAGAGAAAAGTAGTAAGATAATTCTTCCAGCTGCTCAGAAAGTTAGGAAGTTACTGGAAAGTAGTTAAATGGGAGAAAAAAATCTTCCCTTTTTTCCAGCGTATGAGAGGTCTTTTTCAATAAGGCTGTGCTTAATACTAAGGTGTTAGCTTTTAGAGAAGGTGTTTGTTACTGAAGAATTACTTTGTTGCATTGGCGAAAGGAAAATGTAGACACTAGTGCTGTTTGTTTTTTCATCCAGCAACCATTTTTTTTAGAGGAAAGTTGTATTATAGCTATCAGATTATGAAAGCTCTGCTACTTCTTCGGAGAGCCTTGGGGCCATCCTCAGATACTTAATTGCTTTTACATGTTTCGCAAGAGAAAGACAAGAATGCGCTTTCCTTGAACTTCACAGTTTGGACAATTTTCTATAATCCAGTAAATATAAATTGTACCCTGATTATCTATCTATGTCTGTCAAGCAAATTTTAATGGATGAATGAATGAGTCAAATCCTATGCATGGAAATATACAAATATGCAAAATATGGGTCTAATTACAAGGCTGCTAAATTTACACAAGGTCAGGTAAACAAGGCACTGTGTAATGATTATTAATTGTTAATAATGCCTTTGGCAAAACACATTTCTTCTCTGAACACCTAACACTTTTGCCTTTTTAGTTATATGAAACAGCCAAATTGATCGGCTATTAGTAAAAAACAAAAGACGTTATTTTCTCCCATCTTCCTTCTTCCTCACCTCCATAACTGCTTACTAATTGTGTCTGAGTAGTGGGAAGGGTACTGTTCTGAGAAATAAGGGTGAATTCAACAGTTATGTATGAAAGTTCCACAGTAAAAATTGAATAAATTCATTAACATTCATTCATTGAATAAATGAATAAATTCATTAACAGATAACTTTTTTCCTCATAAGGTACTACTAGGAGCATAGAACCTCCTACAGTCTATTGTCCTGTGTGATGAAGAGCCATTTTTTCTATTTCACAGTTATCCTTTGAAACTGTTTTTAATTTTTTAAAAGTGCTCAGTCTGTGCTGCCTTAATTCTGTTGCCTTTTCCTTCGGCTTCATCCACGTACCTTTCAAACTTACCTGTCTCTTTTCTCTTGCCTCTTTTGGTCCACTGTAAATGTTTGTCACAGGCCTGTAAGACAGAGGAATTTGCAAGAAAGGAGAGAGACAAGGCTGGAAATGGGAAATATGAGGTTCCCCTGTTAAATGAAATTAAATAAAACATGCAAATGCAAATTTACTTTCTTTGCTAGATATATATTATCATATTGGGTTGTAAAGTTGTATGAACAAACAGTTAATTTGGGCAGGAATGGTGAGGGAGGTTGTGGGTAGAAAAACCTATCTATAATGCATTTTGTAGTTTGGCCTGCAGCCCTAACTTTCTTTCAGCAGTACCACTTGCTTTCTATGGCACTGCCTCAATCATAAAATAACACATTGTGACAAGTTTAAACCTCATGAGGAATCAAATACTCAAGTTTGGTTTAAATACTGAGGAAAATGTTGTCTTCTATGCTTTTTAGGTCATTGCAGCCCAAACCCATAGGCTGATGAAGTATTAAGCTATAAACAGAGAGTTTTATTTAATGAAGGGATTTGCCCAGTGTAGTATTGGTCTCTGACATTAGCTGCATGCTTAATTATTCAAGGAACTCTCTCAAAGACAAATTTTTTCAATAAAACTTTTTGTAGGAGATGCAAGTTTCTAGTTAGCGGCTGACTTTTCTGATAAAACTGGAAGTTTTTTCACCTGTATGACTGCACAAGTCTACTGCAGGTACAACTTCTGTATGGCACTTTGTGGCAAGGAGTTCCAAAGGCTATTTGACAGTGTTTAAAATATTTCTATTTTTCACTGCTGTGTTTTTGTCATCTTTTCAGCTTCACTGATACTCTATTTTGAATTGCAAAGAAAGGAAACAAAACAACAAGTTTATCATCTGTGTACTTCATTGTCCGCGTTTCTAGGCTTTCTTTTGTCAACTTCTGCTTTCATTGACTGTCTTTTGCACTCTTTTTATTCCTCTTTTGCCATGATAGTGGTGGCAAAACTAAATATCAGCAAGCGCTAATGTTCGCTCATGTGAACTGTGGTTTTGATGGATACACAAAGGCTATAGCTATTTATCAAAATCCTTTTCATCTTCCATGTTTCTCAATATTCAAGCATATAATTGCTTTATGTACATTGTTTTTAGCACTGCAGATATCAGACTTATGGCAGCTACTTTATTAAACATATCAACTTCTATTAATCCTGAGAATTTGTAATGAAAATCTTTCTTTTAAGTAGTCAAAATTTGTCTTTTTTGTGATACATATATTTACTTTTTGTAACATGCTTGTGGTCCCTCTCCGGCTGCTCTTCTTGATTTTTTCAAATGTTAGTAGAAAGTGACATTATTTCACTACATCTGGTATGTTTATAACCACTGAAATATTTAGTGCATCATACTTTTTTTTCTATTTATGGAGCTGGTTTGGTTGCTGCTATTTGCATTGGTTTCTTTTATCTGGTTTTAGTGATGTGCCTGTGATTGTATACAGCATTTCAAGCGAGGCCTCTCTGCTGCCTTTATACAGAGAAATTATTACTTTTAGTCCTTTGTTCAGTTTTTTTTTCTCTGCTTCTTTCTTCTCATTCACTTTTCCTTTTGATTAGTGTATTATTTTAGCATAATTTTTGCCTTTCAGCGTCAGTCTCTCACTGTGAGCTAACATTTATCATTCTCTCATCTCTCCTCCCTCCCTCTCTTCCCAATATGGCCAATATTATCCATGCTGGTTTTTATATTTATGTGGGTTTTTATAACTTTGTGTTTTGCTGTTGCATTTCTGAATCTTTTCTATTTTCTACTCTTGTAAGAACTTCTTCCAATTTGTATGTAACTGTCACCTAAACAGTTTCCACTGTTGATTGTTTTGGCTCTGAACAGAAAGCCTGGGTGGTAAACAGCCTTATAAGCTTAGCAGAGGCTGAACTATTCCATCTTCCAACACAACGAGCTCTCAATTCTGATGTGAATTATTTGTCTTTTCTCCTATGTCAGTGTTAAAGTAAGTCTGGATTCTTGCTAGCAAATGGAGTTTGTTTGGGTCAAGCTGACCTCTGTCTGAGATCTCAGTTTTGTCGTTCGAGGGTTTTGCAGGCATCTAATTCTTACTTTTCTAATATTTCTCTTTTATAACATGAAACTAATACCAGTAGGTAGACTCTACTTAGCCTGGTTTTGTTACTTTCTGTAAATTCTTTAAATGATTACTCTTTTCACTGTTTAAAAAGAATGTTTGCGTATCCCAAGGACCCTTTGGTAATTCAGAATTATTCTTTAATTTACACCTGTGGTACTACAAACAAAAGAAAGTATGACTACATAATTTCATCACTTGGACCAGGCTTGGGACAATTTCTGTTATTGGTTGGATTTTGGAGTTTGAGTGGATTATTTTTAATTAATTTTTTTTTTTACTAATTTCAGTAAAGTAAAGATATATGGTACATTGTTACTGATATATTTTTATTTTATGTTATTCCCCTTCAACTTTTATGCATATTGATAAGTTCAGTCTGTTTTCTAAACACTTACTAATGCTATAATACATTTTCCCATATCTCCCTTCTCAAATTTTTACCGTTATTGATTGAAGATTCAATTGAGAAATGTGTTTAGAACCCTGCTTTCTGTGGTAATCATAGAAGTCAGTGGGAAGACAAGAAAATTGTATTGAAAGAAATTGTGTGCATGTGTGTTTTGTGTTTCAGCATAGATTATCTCTGCCAAAATAATAGCTGTCATTTTGTTCTTGTTATATTAGTGGCCTGTAGCTTACTACTACCCCTTTTGCCTTGCTTTTGTCCATTCGTCTATTTGTGAGTAGAAAAAAAATTTTGTGAAGGGCCATAATTTGGGGGCTTTATTATGCTAATAAAATCTATATTTTGTTATCTATTTAAATTAAATATTCCAAGATGGTGACCCTACTCTACCCTAGTATCAAAGCTGCAGACCTTAACATTCAGTGACTTTGAAACTTGAGTTCTGTTTAGAATTTCATGTCATGCCTATCGCAGGAGAAAAAGATGGAAAATGTATACGCTGAGCCTATAGGACTTCCTGCAGTGCTTATTAATCCTTTATGGATCATTTGAAATGTTTCTAGTTTATTTAAGCTTTGCTGCTTGTATCAGATTGTTCCTGCAAAAAAAGGAAAAAGTGATCATGCTTTGAATTTTTAAAAATGATCTCACTTTCAAGCAAAAGCACTTTTATGCTCCATTAGAGTTGAATTTGCCAAACTCTTACATCGCATTAACACAAGCTTTACTGGATAGATAAACGTGTTGTTCAAAAACTGACTAGAACTTTACCAAACTGCATATTAAGATTTTGTCGTCTTGCAATTTTTGTCTTGAATATTTTCTTCATGCAAATAGAGCGGAGAGGCAAAAGTATTTAATTAAGAAACTGTGCAGCACAGTTTTAATCTCTTAAACAGGATGAAAAATCAAATTCAATAGTCTGGTGTAAGGCTACAGAGTCTGGTAAAATTCCTAAGTGTGCCATCTTTCTTTTGTGAAGAAGCATTCAAAGTTTATATGCATAACTGGGGCTCTGCTTTTTGTGTTTTGCTGCTGTTTTTGAAATAGTTGATCGAGTTGTAGAATAAATGCGTTATGATTTTTAGCTTGTTTAAAAAACAAAACAAACAAACAAAAACCAAAAAAAAGGGGTAAAAAAAAAAACCCAAAACCAAACACAAAGCTCTGGATCCACAGGCAGAAGACAAAAATTCTGGGTAAACTTATCTCGGTGGTAAATTAAGGACTAGTCTCCAAATGGAATCCACTGGCACAGGGGTGAGCTTGCCATGGAATTCACTGTACTTCACACAAATACAGAGGCCAGTGGATCCCTTCACAGGAGTGGTCTGAAGGTTGAAACATCCACATTGCCTGTTTTCTGGGATGCTTTCCTCTCAAATGATATTTTTCTTTGTTTAATTAGTAATTATATTTATGGGTGGTTGTGTTTTCATTGCACATACTGCTTCCAGGGAACTTTTTAATTGTTGTGTTTGCCAGTTAGACCAAGTTCTTTATGATAATGTGGATATTACATCTTTTTGTTTTACTATTTCCATAATATTTTCATATGCTCCCTGCCCAGGATGATGTTTTTGAGGCATGGATTATATGGAATTTCTGCCTTAAAAATCAGTAACTTCACAGTAAAATAGAAAATTGTTTGTTGTTGGTCTCCAAAGCCTCTCATAAGAAGTCGCATTCAATACTAGAATCTTAACTTATTTCCTCAGTTTCTGTTATTTCATGTGTTTTATAAAATAGGAGAATAGATTAATATCAATGTAAAGTAAAAACACCTTTTATATGTTTATATGCTTTTACAAAATGCTTACTACCATAGTAACAGAGGGAGCCCATTAGGTTAGTATATTTCTTTAAATGTTTCTAAAACGTACATAAAGTGTTATCCACATATTGCACCAGAAAATTTAAATCTCTGATTTTTTGAGAAGCCACAGACTTCGTGAGTGTCCATACCAATACATTATCTATGTGTACGATCATTATTCCATTAAAAAAGAAATAAAAGTCAAAAACAGGAGAAAAAGGGAAGCAAAACTATTTGGAGTATTAGCTTAAACTTTCAGACACGTTGTTTTTATATGGATGTGTGATCCGTCTTGAATTTCAGTCAAAGAAAATTCAAAAAAGGAAATGTTAATTTATGTATGTGTGTGTGTATCTGAGTCGCATATGTAAATACATATATATAAAACTTATGTATCTGATGAAATCTGGGATACAATTGGATATTTTTTCCTGAAAATATAGATGAAATAATGTGAATTTTTCCTAGTGTTTGCTTTTAATTTTCTTGTCCACCTTTCCCATCCTGTGACCTCTCTCATTTGTCTCTATTTCTGTCTTCTCAAGTTTTCATAAGTTAATAATGCCTGAGTTGTGCTAAGCCTAATTTAAAAGCAAAACCCCTTCAAAACACTAACGTGAGTGTAAGTATTGTCACATGTTATAGAAGTTCCTGGCTTAGGATAGATGTGTCTAGTTTAAGATAAGTATTTGAGGAGAGAAAGGTCTAATTCATAAAGAACAGAGGTAACTAATCAGAGATGTCAAGGTAAATTATTCTGGTTAAAAATACAGGATGATAAGGGATTGTTGTAGATGTTTTCATTTTGCTGCAGGTTACTCTTTCTAAAGATAATGGTCTTCATTGAGTCATACATCAGCATATATGAATGGTATAGCAGTCTTTCCCTGTAGTAGTTAAGCAACTGTGTTGGCCTAAGGTGGACTTTGATCTTACATATTTCTCATCAAGCAGGATGAGAAGAGAGGTTCTACCAAAACCTCCTCTGTGTTCCCCTGCTATACACCTGTAAACAAAATCATGCCAACCAGCCCAAAGGGCTTGCTGCTGCTAATATGGGGTGGGATAGGAGAAGCAAAAGAGGGATGATTTGCAGTCGGGGTTTTTTTGGTTGTTTTGTTTTTGTTTTCAACCTTCCCAGCCATATACCCTAATGACACATGCCTCTGATGGATTGGGTGATGTTTTCTTTTAATAAATTAATGTGTTTCCCAAGAACGTCTTCGGCTGTCATGTGGAGGCTTAATGTTTTGGTTTCGTTTCTCCCAGGCCCAAGTATCTGAGACTTGTGTACTATTTTATACACAAGTTATATTAATCAACACATTCTGATAGAGTCATCTCTTGGTATTCTTTTTTGGTGGTAAGAGACTGCTCTTCAAGGTCTGTTGCTGTTACGCATTTTTTCAAGGCCTTTAAACATTGTTTATGGCTCTTCAGTGTACCAAGGGCTTTTTGGGGTTTTTGTTTTAACTCTTGTCACCAGGACTGTGTGCTCTAGTATCATTCTCACCGATATCTTTGAAGAAATTCACCTCAGTGCTCACACAGTTCTTCATTAAACATCTTGCTATGTCTGCCTTTAAAGCTTACGTTGAATAACTTCTCTACCATGACTCCTTTTAAGCTGATAATTTCTAGCATACAGTATCCCCATTCTGTAGGTGTGAACTGTAGTCTTTGTTCCCAGTAAGTCGTTTTTGTTTCGCTGTACTACCATGTATTTTGTTTTGAATGAGCACAGTTTACCAAACCAATTTCCTCATGCGTATCATTATTTGCTGTTCTGCTTTTGTCATCTGTAAGTTTTATCTGAATTGATTTCTCTCTTCTTCTAATCACTGATGTAAATGTTGAAGAATGTGTGTAACCTTTTCTTTGTGATACATCGCCAGAATCCTTCTCTATCCCATATTGACAAATGCTTACTCAACTGTCATCACTTTGTGTCTCGTGGACAATTGATTTTTTGGAGATGCTTCAACTTTGCACCTCTTAATCCATTTCACATGTACTTTATTAACACTGTGCAATGCTAATTCTGTTGCAGTGTCCTTTGGAAGTAAATCAAATACTGTTCAAGATTAATTATAGTACATTTGCCTTTCTCAACCAAACTTGTAATCTTACGAAAAAATGAACTGTTGTGTTCTGTATAGAAACATATTGACAGGTGTTAATTACATTCCTGTTCTTAAATTCTTGATCACTTAAAGTCTCTATCAGTATTTCTCTTGTTTTTCCTCAGGTTAATGTTAGACTGGTGCATACAAATAGATACATGGATCATTATGGTTTGCTTGTATAACTATTTCCAGGAAAACTAGCATTTTGGTAGATATGTGGGTCTCAGTCTTTTGAGGTAGCTTCAAGTGTTGGGAAGTCTACCAAGTAACAGCTCTAATAGGACTATTAAATTCAAGGATTTGTTATATGAATATGCTGAACTTTGAAGGCCTTTTAAGTATTTTATTGATAACAAACCAAAAGATAGTACTTCATCTTTATTTACTACTAGACTATTACTGTGCTTTTCCAAAATACAGGAAAAAGTTACGCTTCTGTTCTTTTTGTGCTGTGAACTATTTTGTTATTTTCATCATGTTATTGACTCTGTTCTGTATTCTTTGTTAATATCCATCTTTTTTTTATTAGTGTTCTACTTCAGAAAACTTTTGATTTATGTCAGCAGCTGTCTGCTTTTGGTCTCCATTTATTATACATCTGTTTTATACATTCTGCCAAGTTAAAATTTGCTTGTAATTTTCCTTACCTTAAGAAAAAGGACTTTCAACAACTGTTCTTTTGCCCATATAAATTATAATCAGGTCATAGTACTGGTTGCTAAGCAGTCAGAGTCTTCTACTCCAGTCATTTAATTTTTCTTTACGTGTCATAATGAAATTCAGAATTTGTTTCAGGCATATTTTTTTTTTATTAAGTATTCTCTCTAGATTTTAGAAGATACTAGTTCTAGAGACTTGAGACAACATGTATGTCTACCACAAACTCAAAGCAGCAACACCGTAGCAGCAAATTTTTTTTCTAGATCAGCATATATGAATGGTATAGCAGCCTTTCCCTGTAGTAGTTAAGCAACTGTGTTGGCCTAAGGTGGACTTTGATCTTACATATTTCTCATCAAGCAGGATGAGAAGAGAGGTTCTACCAAAACCTCCTCTGTGTTCCCCTGCTATACACCTGTAAACAAAATCATGCCAACCAGCCCAAAGGGCTTGCTGCTGCTAATATGGGGTGGGATAGGAGAAGCAAAAGAGGGATGATTTGCAGTCGGGGTTTTTTTGGTTGTTTTGTTTTTGTTTTCAACCTTCCCAGCCATATACCCTAATGACACATGCCTCTGATGGATTGGGTGATGTTTTCTTTTAATAAATTAATGTGTTTCCCAAGAACGTCTTCGGCTGTCATGTGGAGGCTTAATGTTTTGGTTTCGTTTCTCCCAGGCCCAAGTATCTGAGACTTGTGTACTATTTTATACACAAGTTATATTAATCAACACATTCTGATAGAGTCATCTCTTGGTATTCTTTTTTGGTGGTAAGAGACTGCTCTTCAAGGTCTGTTGCTGTTATGCATTTTTTCAAGGCCTTTAAACATTGTTTATGGCTCTTCAGTGTACCAAGGGCTTTTTGGGGTTTTTGTTTTAACTCTTGTCACCAGGACTGTGTGCTCTAGTATCATTCTCACCGATATCTTTGAAGAAATTCACCTCAGTGCTCACACAGTTCTTCATTAAACATCTTGCTATGTCTGCCTTTAAAGCTTACGTTGAATAACTTCTCTACCATGACTCCTTTTAAGCTGATAATTTCTAGCATACAGTATCCCCATTCTGTAGGTGTGAACTGTAGTCTTTGTTCCCAGTAAGTCGTTTTTGTTTCGCTGTACTACCATGTATTTTGTTTTGAATGAGCACAGTTTACCAAACCAATTTCCTCATGCGTATCATTATTTGCTGTTCTGCTTTTGTCATCTGTAAGTTTTATCTGAATTGATTTCTCTCTTCTTCTAATCACTGATGTAAATGTTGAAGAATGTGTGTAACCTTTTCTTTGTGATACATCGCCAGAATCCTTCTCTATCCCATATTGACAAATGCTTACTCAACTGTCATCACTTTGTGTCTCGTGGACAATTGATTTTTTGGAGATGCTTCAACTTTGCACCTCTTAATCCATTTCACATGTACTTTATTAACACTGTGCAATGCTAATTCTGTTGCAGTGTCCTTTGGAAGTAAATCAAATACTGTTCAAGATTAATTATAGTACATTTGCCTTTCTCAACCAAACTTGTAATCTTACGAAAAAATGAACTGTTGTGTTCTGTATAGAAACATATTGACAGGTGTTAATTACATTCCTGTTCTTAAATTCTTGATCACTTAAAGTCTCTATCAGTATTTCTCTTGTTTTTCCTCAGGTTAATGTTAGACTGGTGCATACAAATAGATACATGGATCATTATGGTTTGCTTGTATAACTATTTCCAGGAAAACTAGCATTTTGGTAGATATGTGGGTCTCAGTCTTTTGAGGTAGCTTCAAGTGTTGGGAAGTCTACCAAGTAACAGCTCTAATAGGACTATTAAATTCAAGGATTTGTTATATGAATATGCTGAACTTTGAAGGCCTTTTAAGTATTTTATTGATAACAAACCAAAAGATAGTACTTCATCTTTATTTACTACTAGACTATTACTGTGCTTTTCCAAAATACAGGAAAAAGTTACGCTTCTGTTCTTTTTGTGCTGTGAACTATTTTGTTATTTTCATCATGTTATTGACTCTGTTCTGTATTCTTTGTTAATATCCATCTTTTTTTTATTAGTGTTCTACTTCAGAAAACTTTTGATTTATGTCAGCAGCTGTCTGCTTTTGGTCTCCATTTATTATACATCTGTTTTATACATTCTGCCAAGTTAAAATTTGCTTGTAATTTTCCTTACCTTAAGAAAAAGGACTTTCAACAACTGTTCTTTTGCCCATATAAATTATAATCAGGTCATAGTACTGGTTGCTAAGCAGTCAGAGTCTTCTACTCCAGTCATTTAATTTTTCTTTACGTGTCATAATGAAATTCAGAATTTGTTTCAGGCATATTTTTTTTTTTATTAAGTATTCTCTCTAGATTTTAGAAGATACTAGTTCTAGAGACTTGAGACAACATGTATGTCTACCACAAACTCAAAGCAGCAACACCGTAGCAGCAAATTTTTTTCTAGCATCTAGTAGACAGGAAGTAACAAGAAACCTGTTCTGCTCTCGAGAGGTTGCATTTGGAAAGCTCTCTTGGGCCTTACTAATTTCAGTATTGAGCTGTTGGCTTTTAAGGCCTTGCAGGTTTCAGTAGCAGGTAACCCTTGAAAAAAGAAAGGATAGTGTATTTGGAGGATCATACTTCATCTGCTGGTTTTTATGTAGTTTGTTCTTCCTGAATGTGATTTATTAAATAAAAATTTTTAGTGTTATGTTTAAAGAAAAAACAATTCTCTGCAACAAAAATGTCCTGTTTATTTCACTTGTTGTGTCAGTCATCAGTGTATAAGCAACAGAAAACAGTCTCTTCCCTATTCACAGATTTTTTTAGTTCAATGAGTTTGTGATGGGCCTGTATTTCTGTTGAGTTGGCTTTTGTTTTTTTAATGCTCACACAGGACCATCAATTACTTGACATCCAGCTGGTTACTTTAGTTGGTGTCTAGAATAGTTTAGGTTGAAGAAAGTCCTGGATGTCTTCCGGCCCAACCATTCCACTCAAAGCAGGTCCAACCTTGATGTTAGGTCAGGTTGTTCAGGGAGGTTCTAGAACCTATCTTAGCAAGACCACTGTGGATGCAGACTTTTTCCTACTCTTAATGTGGCCCTATTCATCCTCAGTAGTCATGCAACCAGTTCCAGGTGGTCATGTCCACTTTTGTGATAGTACTGGCTGGCTTCACATCAGTCCATTTGGAAATATTTTTAATAATCTATCTTTTACGGAATTTGTTTCTATCCATATGAGTTGATGTAAGTTTTTCTATTTATATAGTGGTAGGAAGGGGTTGGCTCTGTGTGTGAGACCTTCCAGTTTGAGGCTCAGCAAGAACAGCAGCCGGTCGATTGCACTGACTTGGTCCTTAGTATTTTCTTTGCTGCTCCTACCGTGGCTGCTATTAATTTTAAAAAGAAAAAAAAGAAAAAAAAAAAAAACCACAACCAGCTTTCTGTTGTTCTCCCTGAACCCTTGTCATTCTTTTTTTTTTTTTTTCCTTACTAGCCTCAAAGCAGTTTTAAGTAAAATTTACCATGTATTACATTGGTGTAAGTTTTGAAAACTTAAGTTTTAAAGTTTTAAAACATCGCCATTTTTTAGGTGTATGGCTTGCCATTTTGTATGCCAGATTTGTCTAAAGATGAGTTTCAGCTAAACTTTAACCTAAAATGGATTAGCATTAAGGAAAGTTGTTTCTATCTTAAACTAATGCACAGCAGTTCTTTTAAGATGCTGTTGTTCCTTTCTGGCTTCACTTGGGTGCTTGAGATCGAGCAGATCAGACTAGCTTTTTGAGTGCTTTCTGTTCTTCATGGCAAGTAGCAGATATGCCCAATTTATAAGCCCTTGAAAAACTTAATTATTAATAGAAAAAGCTAGAAACTCTCTCTCAAAATTCCATCTGCCTCTGACCTCTCTTGTCACACTTTCTAGTCTGCATCTGGACACTGTGCCGTGTATGGAGATTTCCCCTCAAAAGTCGTTTGTTATTAACACAGAGATTGGTGTGGCATTGAGTACCAGACATTGCTGAAGAAATCAGTATCTCCTAAAGAAGTGAAGAACTGTGCAGTCTGACTGTGGTTGGAAAGGTAAATTGAGTCAAGACTGGAGGGAGGCAGACAAGAGCTCTCTTTTCAAAAAGAATAGGCAAGCCAAGGGAACTGCAGGAGAGTTGTGGGCAGGTGTTGCAAGTAGTTACAGAAATGAATGGGTAGCTGAAGGGAGGCTAAGGAGGAAGCCTGACTATCTCAGAACACTTCCCAAAAAGATTTTTGAGACTTTCGAGTGTCTTGCTTGATGCTCAGTTTAATTAAATAACAGTAGCAGGAAGAAAGCTGAGTCATTTAAGGTGGAGTTAAGTAGGGCAGTATATGTTTTTTTTTAATCTCAGAATAAAGTATGCTACAGATATATTTTAATTATTCCAAATCAAAGTATTATAAAACCAGAAGTTGCAGTTGAAGTGTACAGATCTTGATATATGAACCTGCCTAGTGAGGTCCACCAGGCAACTACATTTATGCACAGTAGTGGTCATCTGAGGAGGAATGAATGGGAAAGGGAAAATCTGATGTAATGTAAATCAGTTTAATTGAAGCCCACAGGTGTGAAAGTGCTCGAATTATAATCACTGAGTTATTGCAGTAAATGCAGTGTTAAAGTTGTTCAGGTGACCTTGCCATACCTGAAATGCAGGTGCTATGGCTTTGAAGTCTCTTACATTTGGCTGTGAGGAAGAGTATATATTTCATCCTTCCTTCCTCTTTTCTGCTGGTTGTCTTTTGTCATCCTATGAAAATCCATCTAGATTTGATAATTTTACAAACCTTTAAGAAAATTTTTTAGTATGGAGCAGTAGGTAGGCATGATTTAAAAAAAAAATAAAAAAATAATAATCAACCAACCAAGTATGATTGCAGTTTTAGTATGGAGCAGTAGCTAGGCATGATTTTAAAAAAAAAAAAAAAATAATCAACCAACCAAGTATGATTGCAAGAACTGAGTATAGATGAGTAGAGACTAGAACCGGCACGTGAGAGTGGAGCTGGACCTGGGTTGGATGTAGAGGAAACTAAAAGCAAAACAGGTGAATTGAGTGGAATTGGCTGAATTAGAATATTCAAACAGGGTATCTAATAGGTAAGCAATTGACTGGGCAGGTAGGCTTGAAATAGCATGAGGAGCCAGGCATGGATGAAGATTGCCTGTGAAAATTTAGACAAGAAAAGTAACCAATTATATTTGAGTGAGATTGGTTTATTAAAAAAAGATATGTATGAGAAAATTCCTAAGCTTTTGCCTACCTCTGCTATTGACAAATACAGGGCAAAACGTGTAACTTGCAGAGAAGGTAGAAATTCACTATTATTATGGGTTATTCCGTTTTTTTTTTCAAGCATCAAAATCTGTGTATTCCTTTAAACACTATTTTGAAGAATAATGGGCAGAAAAGTGGAATATATGTCTTTTTTTTTGTTTTGTTTTAATTTAAAAATACAAGAGGGATCCTGATACTGCAGAGTTGGACATTGGAAAGTTGGAAACATCCTAGAATGAATAAATATGAATACTGCTTACTTAACTTTAATCCAGGTCACTTATGTATGATGTTATCCCATTCTGTCTTTTTTCAATACATTGCAGCCTGTAGGTTGGACGGCACCCATTAGATGAGCAGCTAGGCTGTATTTGTTTCTCTGCATTGCTTAGTGGATACCCTTTGCCTTACTGAGTGCACTCACTGAAACTTTGCCTAGAATTATTTATTTTTCTCATGGAGTTTTCTGTGGCACACTGTGATCAAGTAGCTCTTAAAGAACATCTTTACAAGAGCCGTGTAAAGTGAGGGGACAAATTATTATTTTTATTTCTCAGAGAAATGAGGCATAGGGGAATGAACATCAAGCATGTCCCTAAGTTTGAGTACCAAATTTGTGAAGCAAAGGATCTGATTTTTCAGAGTGTGTAGTATTGTGTAACTGCCTGAAACACAGCTTTCGTGTTACAGTTGGATCTACTCAAAGTTAGCAGTGTAGACCTTCAAATTTCACTGAAAACAGACTGATTCTTCAGGTGATTCTTACTTTTGAGTCCTTTCAATAAACTGGAAGTTGCTCGTCCAGCAGCATGGAGAATCTGTGTAGCAGAGGCAGTAATGCGTTTCATCTCCCTGGGGCCGGGTTCAGTTGCCTTTAGCGCTTTATTTTCATTTCTTTCATGTTACTGCATGCTCTCCAGTGTTCACAGTCAGTAAGGACGGAGCAGTTCACTTTGCAAGCCTGTTTTGTCCTAATGGCAATTCAATCTTTTAATGAGAATTAAAATATAGGTGTGGTCCTTTAACTGTAAATTGACCCGTGATTTGTATGTATAGGTAACTGAAAGGAAGATTGTACTGGCTTCTGATTGCACGCTTCTTGCAGCTTAATGTATTTTTCATATACTCTGTATGGGAACATCCATTGCTAAAGGGTGCCATTGCATTTTATAGGAACCATATGCATGCATCTGATGACAGGATTTGGCCTGTACAGAGACGTAACTTGTTTCTATTAATGATATTATGAAAATTAATCTCTCAACCGTTCAGTGAGTTCACTGTAGCATAATAAATGTTTCAGCACAGAACTCATGCTCCAGTAATATATAGCAAATTTATTGTGAAGTCAATTAGTAATATGTATTAGACTGTTTTCAGCAGGGTTTTTCTTAAGCAAAATTATTTCTCTATATTTGTAAGATATTTCTGAAATAATTGGTTTCAATGTGGTTTCTTGAAGTCTTAATAGAAGCCTATACTGTAACAATAAGTTCCTTACAATTATGAAGAAAATAAGTTAAGTTAAAAATTATTAGTTTATTAAGTACATAATAGCGTTCATAGGTAAATGTTTTAATACAGTAGGTATTCTGTTAGAAAGCACCTGATCTGACAATTTTAAGAGAATTTTTTTCTTTTTAAGCAGTTGCTTCCTCTCCGATTTTGGATTTTAATCATGACTTGACTTAAGGTTTCATGTCTTACTAATGCTGCCAGTGAGAGAACTTGAGCACTAGTTTACTTAATTATCTGCTGTACAACAGCTGCTATTTAAAAAAAAAAAAAAAAAGGCAAAAAAATGCCATCTCATCTTTAGGTCTGCTATGGAGAAAAAAAGAAAAGGCAGATAAGATGACTGTAGCTACCCTGTCTGCTTGGCACTGTCTTCCTCCTCCTCCCTCTCTCACTTTCAGTTTTCAGTGTAATGAAGAGCAGGAGAACAATATTCTGTAATTAAGGATTCCATTAGGTTGAAGAAAAGAGCAAATGGAGTTGTTTGTTCTCCTAGCTGAAAAAATTTGTCTGGGGTGGGGGTTAGTGGTAGTAGTGTAGAAAGAGAGAGAGGTGGGTGGAGAGACTAAGTCAGGGCTGTTTGTTGAATATACTGTTAAGGACTGTTACCATCCTAATTAATCAAGTTAGAAATTACAGCTGTAGTCGGTTTCCCCCCAATTCTTGTTATCAATTTTCTTCTCTTTTGAGACAAAGCAAATATAAATTTTGTGTTCATTTGTCATTCGTTCTTTGACTTCAGCATCTCTGAAAATAACAATGTAGCACAAAAGACCAGTATTTACCTAGTTGTAATGTGGGTTGCCATGGTGTTTTGCAAATTATTGCAATTATGTTCACCATGCGAGTCGCCCTTGGTAACTGGCGAAAAAACTGATAATCCTGTTTTGAACAAAAGGTCAAATTGCTGAATAGAAAGTCTTGATTAACTAAAAGATGTACAAAGTGGAATTATTTCCTACCATTCAGAAATAGTTCTTGATCGGGTTTGGGGGAGGGGGTGAGTAAGTACATCTGATTACTGAAGTACAAAGCATTGAAAGGATGTTGTCTTGAGCCTTTCATGTAGTCTTAATGGTGGCTTTTTTGTCAAATTTACCCATTTGCGGCATTGAAAGAGGCAGCTGCATTTAAGCTTGAGAGATGGTGCTTTTTCAAGAGTTCAGTGCATGGAAAGTTCTCAGCAGTATCTGCAGTTTACTATTAGACCTTCGGCTATTAAAACTGATGTGCTGCATTTGAGCCCATAGCTCTTGGTGCTTGTAAAACCCTCTGACTGATGATCTAATAAAGTGCTCTTACCGGACAATCTCTGATCAGATACTTTAGAAAAAAAATAAAAAAAAAAATAACCACAGCTCTGAAAAGGATGGGGGTAGAAACACATGGCTATACTGAAAAGTTTGCTTTTGTGATCTGCAGTGGAAATTTTAGTAAATGTGACTTTATTTTCAGTTTAAGTACTTTATAGGGCAAACATATTGCTCCAGAAATCATTTTTATTTACAGTTACAAAAGTAAAAATTAATCTCAAAAGATTAAAAGTTCTTCATAATCACCAGTGCTCAACAATTACATACAAATATATAGAGAGAATGGTCCTCTTCCTGCCGTCATATTCAAAATACTGTGATGGATTTCCTGTGCTTTAATGCTGTGAATTTCCTTTCCTCTTTCCTATTTTTCCTACTGGGGGAGGGCAAGGGAAATGGTGAAGAGGATTAAGGGTTTTTCTTTTTTAATTATTCTACTTTTTGTTTTTAAATAGCTACCTGGAAATTAATTCTTAAAACTTCGGAGAGCCTGTGTGAGAGCAGCATGAAAGCAAAGTAAACCTGAACAAGTTTGTGGGTTTACATTCTGCATCACCTAGCAACCCCCTGGCTCAGCCAGTTCTCTTGTCTGCCCCCAGTCCTGTTTACAGACCATTCAAACTGCTCTTCGAAACCATGAAAGATATTCAGTTCCATTAGTGCCATTCTCAAGGAGAAAATAATTAAACTTAAATGAACAAACACTGCTTAGTGATGCTTTAAACTTTTCTAGTTTAAGGTGACCAGACCATTGAGACTGCTTTCTCTGCCATTACCTTGCACTCCGTTGAGCTCCTCTAAACTTACATACACGTATGTACGTGCATTATCGTTTTTAAAGTTTTCAGAACTGTATTATAACTCCTTCAGTATTTAGAGATGTTCATAACCATATTGCAAAGATAAATGTTTCACATAAAGAATCTTTTTGTCTCTTTACCAACTTGAAATGTATACTTGAGTTGACAAACCTTACTGGTATTGCCACGTACATGAGTAAAATCTCTGTGTGTTCTGTATTACATCTAACGTCATACTGAACTTCAAGACAAGTCTTGAAGAAAGGAAGAAATACAAGGACTGTACAAATGTTTGAGGAGAGAGGGAGGAGGACAGGGTTGTGGAAGAATGAGGGGGGAGTAGACTGTTTTTAGCTTTCTAACCAAAGTAGAGGCACAGATATTAAGAAATCTTGAGTTCTTGCTGTTTATATGTTGCTAGATTCTTTAACAAGCAATATATGGATGGGCTGTTATGAGCTCTTTGTGCTTTGTTGACAGACAAAGCAAAATTTTTTCTGAAGCAAGGTACTGTACTTAGTTGTGACCTATTATAGCCTGAGAATGTGGCTTGCTTTGAGTTCTGTGAATAGGGAGAATACTTTGCAGAATGGACTTGAATATCCTTCTAGAGGTTTTAGCTCTCCAAAGAGAATTACATAAAACATCTTTCACTGATCCTTTTCTCAATGTAGTTTTCTCATATGTAGTCATTTTAAGTATGGCTTCTCCCAGTTGCTTGCTTGAAATCCAGTTTAGCTGGTTTCAGATCTTCTTAAAAAAAAATAAAGTTGTTGGCAATTGCTGGTTCTCTTAATGAGCGGTATGTCATCCTATGAACACTTGTGCTCTAGTTTTTAATGTTTTGGAGTGCGTATTTTGGTGCCTAGAACCTTATTTTACTGAAGATAGGAAGACCAAGGTATCGGCTTTGATGTGAAGTAAAGCAGAACATACTTGCTAATTTAGTTTATGATGTACAATTGTTAAGGTTGGAATTTGTCCACCTGTGGTGCTATTACATCTGTTTAAATAAGGGCCACTGTTTGCATCAAACCTATCATAAGGGTTTGGAGTGCTCTATTATCCTTTCAGCAGGCTGATGACAGAGCCTGGTCTTTGCACAAATGAGATCAATAAGTTTCAAATAACTTGTATGAAATGACATGTGACTGTACATCTGAAGATGTCTTACTTTTTTAAAAAAATCAATTTTTAATAACATGTAAAACTCTTTACATTGACCTACAAGATATTTTTCACTTCTGTCTTGTTTGATAATTTTGTTTAAAACATTTTTTACGTTAGCTTGAGCATTTGGATTCTTTTTTGGGGGGTAGGGTGCATTTCTTGCTTCTTCCATTATCTCCTGTGTTTATTTTTCTTTTTTTTTCACCCTGAGACTTTTAACGGTCAAACTGATATGACACATACTTCAGAGTAATATTTTCTAGAAATTAATGCAGTTTTCTTCCAGTCTTGGGTGGTTTCTTTCAATTATTTTTTTTTTCAGTGCTGGATTAGAAAGCAATTCAAATTCTGTTATTTTGGATTATGCAAATCGGAAATTATCATCCTTGCAAATCGACAAACTTCCGTTTTTTGTGGCCTAGGAATAGGCATATGATGTTTTGTGTCTGTCTTTGCATCACAAGAGTGATGCATTACTGATAGGACCTTGAGGTATGTGAGTTCTGAAAGAACTCCTAAAAAGTATGCTTATGGGGATAGAATTTGGTTGGAGGCTAAATCCTCTCAAGTTTATATCCATTTTCCATAATATCCAAAAGGAACTAAGTTTGGGTCTTTTCTTTGGGTATTTTTGATCAGAGCAGTTGGGTGCGAAAAGGGAGTTTCACTTTTTGTAATGGCCGCCTGGAACCCACATCAGTGCTTCTGTCATTGTAGTATTATCAGCTTTTTCAGGATAGAAGGACACTTTATGCTCTTCTGAGAAACTCAGGTAGTATTTATTTCCTCTCTTGTGCTTTCTTTAAGGTAGCAAGTTAGTGTAGCTACAGTGCCTTCAATTACAGTTTCTGTAGTTGCTTTGGACCTTCACAGTCTGGTTCTTCAAAGGTGTGGTTCCCATTGACTTCAGTTGCCTTTGAGTCAGTTTGGGCTGGCAGCTTTCCAGTGGGAAACTGAGACAACAGGTATGTGTGTCTGTGAGAACAGGAGGTTTCAGTAGGTATTATTTTGGAGAGGGTATCCTTCTCTTACCGGCAGTACTGTCTCATTGAGTGGTAAAGTGATCATTTGCCTTCCACTAGGAAGTTGTTGGCTAAGACGCTTCAATTTGAGAACATCCTTTAATGTGGTTCCTGTAATAATAATTCTGGATCTATAACCAACCATCTCCAGGATCTGTACTGCTTTCAAGTAGTACACTTTCAAAACCAATTCATATCTCCTTGTTACTATTCTTTTGTTTAAGAGACAGTGTTCTATTTTTCCTGAAATATCACATCTCTCCATTAATCAGCCTGGATAATACTGAATTCAAGAGGAGCAGAATGAACCACCCAGGAAAGGAATTTCCTTTCTTTATAAGAGATTTTTATCCACTCCATACCACAGCTGAATTCAGATCAGTTATATAGGCCAAAACTCAAGAAGCTCTGAAAATGAGGAAGTGCTTCGAAAAGAAATTGAAATCGTATCTTCAACTTCCATTGAAGTGAGGCAGCATGAAATGGAGTGTGAAAAGCTGCGGTCCCTGTTTACTTTTTCCCTAAATTGGATGATCAGGTAGCATCAGACTCTAAAAATACTCATAGTGGGAAATGTAACCTATTTTTTCTGGATGAGGAACTAGCTACAGTATTTATTGTATAGAAAAAGAAAAATAAATGTGAAGTCAGTGGCCAAGAGTGAGTTGATAAAATAGTTCCTTATCTTTACTTATGATCCAAATAGTCATATACCACACTGGATCTATGATCAGGTCTCTTAATGCACTATAGTTAGCTTCATGTATAAATTTCAGGAACTAATTTTAGTCGTCGTTACTATAATAGTTACTAAAATTATTTGCATTGCTTTTTGGAATTTAAAGCCAAATGTACACAGTACCTAACAAAATACCAAAGAACATGGAATAAGCATTGCCTGGGTAAGAGCTTTAAGCTATAGGGTAAATTTATAAAGGAATTTATGCAAACCTAAGGTGCTTCACTGTTCTAAGCATATGCTGCAATATCGTTCCTTTTAGCTAGAGCAAGCTTGGCAGCATGTTTAACGTGATGCCCATCTCACCTAAAATAAAAAGACAAAAGCTCTAGTCAGCCAGCATCAATAATAAGCTCTTGACCCAGCTCCTTTTATAAAACAATTTATTTGAAGAGTCTGTGAAAATATCAAAGGAAATTATTATTGGGAGATGATTAAATGTTACAGTTAGGACAGCAGTATAAAGCCTTAAAACAAAATACCCTCAAAGATCGTCTTTGTTTTTTATACTCAAATTTGAGTATATATATGTTAGATGACTGAAATTTTTAAGTAAAAAAATCTCTTAAAATGAAGTTATGCCTGGCAGTTCAAGAGAACTCGCACACACTCTTCATTTTGAAATTCTAGGATGAAATTTGGACATCTCTCTTCTCTAGTAAAGGATCTCTGGAACCTAACATTAGGACTTCTGACTTACTACAATTTGATCTCTTTGTAGTAACATATTAAAGAAGTGGAGAAAGTTTTTCCAGTAATTTCTTGTTAAAATTTTGACGAAGTGGAAGAGAAGATTGAAATTACTTGTATATCAATAACAATAGCTACCAATATACTACTTTGCGATCTAAGTATGTCTGAACCTACTTATTGAAGAGGCTTTGCAGGTCTCTTAGATTTCCTTCAAAGATAAAATGAGATCCTTCTCATGGTCTCACAGATTTATTTTTTTATTAGTGCTTGGTATCTGGTTTGCTTGTGGAATATCAAGCCTTGCAGGATACTGAAAAAGTTGCTGACCCAGAATTCTGTGTCACTGATTGCTTCTAACTCCGTTACTCTGTTTTTTAGGGTTTGTTTGCATGATTCTTCTCAACAGAGTGTGCCTGCTCATACCTTATCAAGGAGATCATCATCGATAGGAATAATGTCAGGCACCTAGGTAGCTGCAGGCCTACCTTCTATTTCCAGAACCAACTTCTGGTAGTAGTTTTTTATAGACCTAAAGAAAAGTCTGTTTCCTCGGAGAAGTTGGTGGTTACATGATTTTATGGACTCCATTTCTCATGGTGGTCATTTTGCTAGGCAGTGAGAAAGGAAGGAAGCCTGATGGCTCATTTTCCATATATGATGCTCTTCTGTGACAGGGTGTTCTTTTTGGTTTCCCTCTAATTTCTTTCTGACAAGGTTATCTCCAAATTTCACCTTGATGAAGAATTTACTTGTCTTTTCTTTCCCCTGCCCACACAGGGTGGGTGATCAAGAGGTAGGTTTTTAGACATCATAAGGAATTCCTTTCATATGTTGATCCAGTCTTTCATAACTTCAGATAATTCAGTCTCCAGGTTGTTTGTATTAGTAGCTACAAGTTAATGAACCAAGGAATGGCCATCTCTGCTGTCTAGGAGACTCATAGACTTGACCAAATCAGCTGTTTTCAGATATCACCTGTGTGGAGCCCTCCTGATCGAAGTGTTCTCCACTGAGTCTACTTTGCTAGTCTCACTGATAAATTACTCCATCCATAAGATTGATCAAGCAACTATCTGATGTGTATTTGTACTTGCTCTGGAAGGACAATTAGGATGAAGCAGCTACAGAAAGTATATGAAGCACGCAGGCACAAAGATACCAGAGTTACTTTTCCTGCAGATGAGAATAGTGTGTTTCTGATTATGCCAATCTGAGCCTCATCAAGTCCTCCATCTTGAGAAAGCCTTTAAAAAATTGGATGAGTCTATGCCTTTCTTGTGTCTAGCAGCAGTAGAATTGGTTTCTTTTTAAGAGAGGCCTTCTGAGGTTTTTACCAGGTACATTTTCCCGTGAAAAACTGGAATGTTGCCTGAGGAACGTGAGTTATGCTAGACTTCACATTGCTAAGTGGGTAAAGTTTCCCGTGTGAAATTCCCCCCTGACCTGAGGGAATTTCTTCTTGGGATTGTAGCAGTGGCAGGTAGGTGTCCCTCAAGTCTGTTGCAGTGGATGACACTAACTCTCACAGTCACTCACATTTTCATTGTTGCTGAGATCTCATCAAGATGGTGCAAATGCATTGGATCAAGTCAGTGTTATTACTAGAGTATTTCTTTGTCCTGAGCAGGCAAAAAAGCAGATTAGAAATTGAAATTACTTAAAAGTAATTTGGTTTCTGGTACACAGCAGAAAAGCTTTCCTGACTTTACAGTAATAGCTCATCTTTGACTTGATGTTGATACCACCTTTGGTGTTTCAGGTGTAAAATTTTGATGTAATTCTCAAAAGATATAGCTGCTACTGATAGTCAAAAGGCTTGCCAAAGAATGTGCAAACAGAGGTTTTGGGTCAAGTTCTAATCCCTGAGGTGCTGTAAACTACTAAGGAGCATTTGTCTATCTGCTCCCCCAGATATTCAGATATGTACAGAAGAGACAGACAGATGGAACAGGGAGAACATACCTACGTGTAGAACAAGTTACCGCAAGTGGAACTGATAACTTCCAGGTCACTGAGTCAAGTCTGGTGTTGCCACGAGAAACTTCATATAAAAAATTTCATAAAATCATCTATCTTTTAACATTGCATGAGGGTATCAGTAGATCCAATAGTTTACCAAGTAATGCAATATTGGTGGAACCTCATCCTTCCAGGGGATTTAAAACCACTTGGACTAGATTTGCCCTGTTAGGCAATGCTACCCATAATAATGGACATTGGCAGGAAAATGGATTTTGAAGCTTCTGGCCTTGGATTTAGTGGAAATAATATGCTTTTCTAAGAGTAGTTGGAAAGGAGAGGTCAGTTTGAAGTTAAAGTGCTTTGATTAGTAAGTCACAATAATGTCTGACTCAGAAAATTTTTGTTGTGTTGTCTCTCGCACTCAGCCTGCCAAAAGCTGGTTTACTTATCAGTGACATGAGCAGCAAGCTTATGCTGGTTGACTCGGAAAGCATGTTGAGGTTGTGTTCCTACACTTCCCTTCTGGTGGGTTTGACGATTTAAGGTGATAGTTTCAGCTCTGCAGTGAGGAAGCCATGGATTTTGGATCCATTGTGCTTGAAGTTAGGTATCCCAGCCATCTGGAGATTGGATGTCATCCACCAAGATCCCATTTTCAAAAATCCGCATTAAAATTGTCTTCAATAGAGAGCAAGATTGTAGAGAAGCAAGCACTAGTTAAATTTTAAATTCAACTGATAGTGACCTCTGAATACTTTTCAGTGCTTGCAGCTTTCTTCTTTTTACTACCACATTTTTTCACTCCATGTGAACTTTTAAAGCATTGTAGTCCCCCAGCATCCAGACTTTCTGGAGGCAGGAACAGATACAAAACTAAAGTGTTGTAGAGAAGCACATCCAGTCCTCTACTATAGCAGGCAACCAAGCTACATTGTGAAATGTGATTTGTAAAAACTGTTAAGATAAAGCTCAATAAATGTATGCTGTTGACTCCTGCAACTTCTGTTTGGAAGGCTGTTCCAAAATCACTTGCCTCTGTATTTTGGGGTAATATTTATAATGCTTGTTGATCACTAGAATGTGAGAGGCTAATTCTCAAGAACAGACTTACAAAGAAAGAAAATTACTTTTGACTTGCAAATTTCTCCCCATTAGCTACAGTTTGTGGACATAGTACTCTTCAGGGATTTCCTTTTATATTGTGCATTTACTTCATGGGTTTTTTTGCATACATTTTTTTGTATTTCAAAATGAACTAAGCATTTGTAGACAGAATGTTTGGAAATGCTAGTTGTTGGGGCTTTTTCTTCTATCAACTTGTATTTAATTTCCCACAGATACCAAGTAGAACAAAACTGAAGGTTTCCTATTATGTTTTTGTTTGATCTATTGCAAATTAATTTACAGACTTGGTGATAGCTGCTGGGAAATGAAGGATTGGTTTTATTTGGTTAGTGAAGATGACAGGCATGGATCAAATAAGGGTTAACAATAATGCACTTGAACAAATTGAATCAGAACATAATGCATGTATTGAATTTGATTGCAACATGCATGTCCATGGAAAAGTTTTTTGTTTAAAACAAATCAAGGCTATGGCTTAATTATCAAAGCACAACAAGAGACATAAAGAGCTACATGTTTCTGATCTGCTTTTTTCAAAAATAGCTCCCTTCACACAGTTATCTACATGTTTAATTTCCATGCATAATAGCTACAGTTATTGTTGTCATTTGTTAAGAGAGATTAACAGATAGTAAGTACAACAAACGCAAATAAGGCCTGAATAGAGAGGTGACAAAGAAGAAAAGACCTCTTTAATGTTAATTATAGCTGGTAGGAAGTCTATACAAATGACATTAACTGTTTTCTATATGAATTGAAGGGACATTTAGTTAGTATCTACGTAACATATTGTTTTTTTATTATTATTATTAAATATAGAAAATATTTTTAAAAGATAGTTTATTGAGATATGTACTGTTCAGTGGAAGTTGCGTGTTTTGATTGTTATTTCTCAGTCGTTGAAAACAAATATGATAGTAAGCTGTTGAATGCTTATTTTTACCCTAAGCTGTTGGTTTTAGTTTAAGCAGAGTTTTTCAGTTGTTTTTCACCTGTATATTGTGACCAGCAAAGTTCCCAGTGCTTTCTTCAACAGTGACTGCATTAGACCAAAACAACTGCATAAAGAAACTTGCTTCAAATGTCACTATTCAGTGGTAGTTTTGGTGGACCATCTATGCGTTCCCTTATAAGACAGTAGAAGCAGTACCTTGGAAGTGGTGTAGTCCTTTGTTTCTTAGTTGTTAGCTAAAAATCCCAATAGGTGGCAGAAAACACAGTTACTGTTATCATGTGTTATTTTCATGGTTGTCTATTTTTGAGTATTCTGCTCAGCTGAAGCTGGGATGCTGCTCCCATTCCAGGCTTTGTTTTTTCAGTTGCACTTGCATTCCCTAACTAAATACCTTACTATCTGGCAGTTTCCATGCTTTGTTTTTCTAGTATAATAAATTGATTTAAAGTTCAAATGTAGTCATTTAATATGTTTTGAGTCATGAGCGTTCTCTTTGTGCACACAGAATCTTTTCATAGTTACAGCTGAAACAATTATACTCTTAAACAGGAGGGCATAAAGAACTCTTAAACAGGAGGGTTTTGGAATGGGTGAGGACACCCTCTGCACCTCCCCCTGCCTGGCTGTGTATTTGAAGACCTTGTTTGTATTAGGCTGCTACCAGATGTTTCATAGGAAGGTAGAGATGCCACATAATAAGCAAATATGGCATAAAGAACTTTCCACCCACCACATAGTGTTTGTCTCTAAGAATTAACTTAATGGAAGATTTATGACAATTCACTATCCTTTCCAGAAATGTTTTTGTGTTTTCCCTCACAGTGGCTCTAATGATATTCTCAGTACTCACGTAAGTGAGTGCCTGAAGATTTCAGTGCTAGCCTTGAGTTGCTTTTCTTGGTAGAAAACTATTCCATGTCTATTGAAATTGAGTTATTTAAAAAATGTGAGGCAGCAGATGAACACCTTCCTCTTTTAGAAATCAATCTCAGGTTCATTTGCAAAAATCAAAGCTAAGGACTAGCTCTTTTACTTGAGGCTCGTTTGTGTCTGCTGACTCCAGAAGACACAGGTCAGGTGTCTATGCTAGGTCAGGCCCTAAATTAGGACTTTTCATGGTGAAGCATCTGCTGATGAAGTAGCTTCTATCTTTCTAATGTCACTTGTGAAATATTTGTCATAAAAAAATTTGTATGTGACAAGGAGAGTGGTGCTAGGACTGCTGGGGCAACCGTTGTGCAAGAGATGAAAATTAAATCCACAGAAGATTTCTGAATTCTTGGGATTTTCTCACCATGCAGTATTAAATATGTAATGATTTATGTTTTGAATATACAGAACAATAAAACTCCAACATAGTCATCGGATACACGGATCGTATGGTTTCCAAAGCGCTTGCTCTGACATTAGGTGTACCCTTATTTTATTAAGAGAGTCTAGAGCAGGGTTTGCCTCATCTCAAAATCTGTTAGGTGAATTGCTTTTTGGAGATGCTTTATTCTTCCTCCATTTACTGTAAACAGTTCAGAGGGTGACTAGCTTAAACTGGTTATCAGGCTCTTAGATGTCCAAAGTTGGGTGAAATATACCCTACCTACATATGGAGGTCCTTAACGGACTCTTTCCATTTCTGCATTTCAGACTTGAGCACACATTTTAGGTAGTGCTGTATACCTTGCTGTTGGCGTGAAGTTCCCCACAAAGGTCTGCCCACATGGGCATAAAAGCTCCTCTCTGCAAGAGCAACAGGAAGTATCTTGAGGGGCTTGGCACCAAGTGGATTAATATTGAGGATATGACATGGCTGGAGAAATGGTGAAAGAAGAGAGGTCTCTGGAATAAATGAAGTTATTTGGAAAGCAAACAAACAAACAAAAACGTAATCAGACTTCCAGCACTTTTGAAAAGGTTGTAGAAGAATGTATTTTTAAGTTGAAGAAAGGGATAAAGCTGAAAAACATGAAAGAACACAGTGTTGAGGTTATCTGATCCTTTAGAAAACAAGGTGCAAAAACAAACAAAAAAAATCTCTGCATGCTCCGGTTAATTATAGGAAAGACATTGACAAAAATTAAATTAAGAGAACAAAACTTTTAAGAATAGACATAGTCAAATCCCATTTTAAGTAGGTTTTGGAAAATGGAAAACTGAAGTTTATGTATTCCTCCACAGAAGTTCCAAAGCATTTGAAGTAAAGCAACTCAAATATTTGACTTTAAACTAAGCTACTGAAATAGTCGTATTGAATCAGGATGCTGGATTACTGAGGTACAAAATACAGATGCAGTTTTGGCCATAGCAGTGAGGAAAGAAAACATAAGTCATGTCTTATTAACAAATTTGATTTGCCAGCAAATCAGAATGTCCAGGAAATGAAAGCCAGAAAAGGTAGATAGTTGTAGGCTTTCATTATTGACTTGTAACCAAGATGGTGATAGTGACAATAGTGCTCTGAGTGGAGCTGTGGAAACTGGAAGGGTAGGAAACATGATAATAATTCAAAACCTGAGTTGCTACTGTGGAAATTAGGTAGAAGTCATTGCCAGAGCGTAATGTTGGGACAGCTTGTTAAAGAGCCACTGAGAAGGGAAGCAAGCAACTTTTTGAGTTGTCCTCTGGTTCATAATATTTCTGTCAAAGCACCAGGAAACCTGGTATGGTTAGACTGAGTTTCTTTGCAGGAGCGATAAAAACAAATTTTGGAAACAGAGCCAAAAATAAAGTCACTATTCCCAGCAGAGACATCAACAGCTGATAATCCGAAATTCAGAGTTTGACAGTGCTGAGCTGCTCAGGGGTGGTAAAAGTAGGAACTGTTTGAGAAGAGCTGCAGAAAGACCTTGTGATACCAAGTTGACTTGTCAGTTAACAATGGAAGATTAAATCCTCTGCCAAGTAACGTTGTGATGTAGATGCTAAAAACCCAATCTTAATTTTGCATACAATGTGTGTATTAACTTAGTAGTGAAGAAAAATTATAATTCTTGGATAACAATAAGTATCTTTCTGGAAATGACTGCTCAGTGCTTAAATGCTGAGTAGTGCTCCAGGCAAACAGAACTTGAGGAAAGAAAAGAGCAGAGAACAAGATGGTAAATACCATCTTGTTTCTGTATAAATTCATGTTCGTCTAGGATGCTGAATACAGTGTGCAATACTGGTTTCATATCTTTCCCCACTTGTCCCGTTTTTCCCCTCCCTCTCATTTCAAAAAGGGCCTGGAAGAGATACAGAGAAGGGCAACAAAGATGTGGAGTGGTTTCCATGCAAGAAACAACTAAGTAAATTAGGACTGTGGTTTGGAAAAGAGTTGATTGCAGACGATGCGATGGAGGTCTATAAAATCATGGGTGGCATGGAAAAGGTCAATGCAGAGAATGCAGAATGATTATTCTTAGTCTCTCCTGATACAAGAGCTAGAAGGCATTAAGAAATAAAATTTGTGTGTGTGTGATACTTTTTCACATAGCGTGTAGTTGTTCTGCAGGATGTTGTAGATGCTGAAAGTTTACATTGGTTCGAAAAGCACTTGAAGTTTATTGGGCTGGGGGTAATAGTGCATCCATCACCACTGAATATAGAGACCATGATTCAGGAGGTCCTTGAGCCATTTCCAAAAGCTAGGAAAATCTTCTGGAAAACTTTTACTGTGTGCTTTCTCTCATGCTATTCCTTAGGTATCTGCTATTGGTGGGTTTTAGAGATGGGATGGCTGACTGGAAGGTCCCAAAGAGTGGTGCTCAATGGATTTAAATCCAGCTCGCGGCCGGTCACAATTGGTATGCCTCAGGGCTCAGTGTTGGGACCATTTCTGTTTAACGTCTTTATTGATGATCTCGATAAGGACATAGGGTGTATCATCAGCAAGTTCACAGATGACACCAAGTTAAGCAGGAGTGTTGATTCCCAGGAGGATAGGGAAGCTCTACGGAGAGACTTAGATAGATTGGATCATTGGGCCAACATCAATGGTATGAGTTTCAACAAGGGCAAGTGCCAGGTCCTGCACTTGGGCCACAATAACCCCATGCAGCGCTACAGGCTTGGGGAAGTGTGGCTGGAAAGCTGCCTGGCAGAAAAAGACCAGGGGATTCTAATTGACAAGCGGCTGAATATGAGGCGGCAGTGTGCCCAGGTGGCCAAGAAAGCCAACAGCATCCTGGCTTGTATTAGAAATAGCGTGGCCAGCAGAAGTAGGGAGGTGATTGTGCCCCTGTACTCAGCACTGGT